>NC_051851.1:171198048-171508389 GCF_905115235.1 Hermetia illucens
TAAGGCCTGACAATTTCGCTGCTGACTTGTGACACGGTAGCGGACCTAATCTTAATTAAGCCGTGTTGTTCTTTCGCTATTAGGTGGTCTAATTGTGCAGACACCCGGTCGTTGATATAATTTTCCAAGATTTTGGAAGACGAGGAGAAGAACGAAATGAGACGGTAATTCCCGGCAAGAGTGCGATCGTCACTTTGTGAATGGTAATGATGAGAGCCTCCTTCCACAGTTTAAGAAAATGGTTCTCTTCGAAGCTTTTGCTGAAAATAAGAGGTAGGGGAAGTGAGATGGGCAGACAAGTTTTAAGCAAAACGTGCTTTGGAAGACCGTCGTAATTACGGTCGACATTGGAGTCAAGCTTGCTAGTGAGGTACTCGATAAGGGGAGGGGAAAGTAAGGAATGGTAAGAGATATAGGGAAAGGGAAGAGGAGAGATGAGAAAGAACACAGATTTAAGAAAAGTAGCACAGAGCAAATCACAAAATAGTTTGAGGGTGTTATCAGCGGGACCAGAGAATTTAATTGAAGGAGGAGACAACTAGGCGGGACTGTGGGACTTGCGAATGTGGAACCAGGAAAGTTTGAGGCTTTCACGCTCCTGTGAGCATTCTCCAGATATTTCTTTTTGGACTGAAGTAATAACGATTTGACCGAGGAACTCAGAGTTTTGACAAAAGCCGAAGCAGCATAGGTTGTACAAGGCAGGAACTTCTCCCTCTCAGTGTGTTTTTGACGAAGTTTTTTGTTGAGTTCAGTGGTGATGGAGGCAGGGTAAGAGTGCAGGTGTTTAGGAGAGGAGGGGACGTAACGAGGGAAAAAGATCAGATAAAATAATATAGAAGGTATTCAGTGCTTGGTCGCACGTTAGTGAAAAAGGAGGGGAGCCCAGTTAATTGTCGACAAGGCTGAGTTCAGATCTCTAAAGTTTGCCTTACGAAAATTAAAGGCCATCCATGGGATGGAGTCGGAATATATCACTAACAAACTCTAGAGCAAGATGATGTGCGTCAGAGGCAAAGTTGGGAAAAGCATGTTATTTGCATTAGGCGCAAGGGTTGCCTAATGGGGAAAATGACAGACCTCGCGAAGGATTTGAGTCTGCTATGGCGGGCTAGAATTTGACATTCAGCCATGCAGTGTCAAGTTTGCTCTGAAGAGAGAGGCCAGGATGTACGGAGCCGACAGGTGAAAATTTTTGTGAAAGAACCCAAGGGCAGTAGGATGGCACTTTTGTTGTCTCTTAAGTAGTGAGACATGAAATCTATCACCGTGTTCATCCGAGACAACTGTTGCACCGACTTCACAGACTGCCTTCGATCCGTCGGTGTAGAATACTGCGTCATAGCCCCGCAGCACAGCGCAGGTCTTCCATTCTGACTGGTTGGAAAGCCCACAGCAAAATTCCTCCTGGAGCTCAGCTTGTATGTCCAGAATTCCTAACATACTTCGTCCGGAATGTTACTGTGACCATAACAATTCACTTTTCAACATCCCGAATTACATTGTCTGACGTGGGAGTGTTCGGACGGAGACGGTGCAAAAGTACATTGAGCGCATCTGCCAGACAGGACTGCAGAGTCCCGGTAGTACCTGGAGACGCGGTTCCTTGAGTCCTAATGAGCTTGTTTCTATTGTATTCCTTTCTCAGCGCCTGTAACCATACAATAGAACTGTGTGTTAGAACGAATCACGGCATTGTACATCCAGAGAATGCTTACCAGTCGAATACCCTTTTTCCGTACCATGGCCCTCTTGCTGGAGGAAAAGGCTATGCAGCCCTTTTTGACCTTCAGTTTCGTATTCAATCCACTAAACGAAACTAAACTTATGACTGAAGATTGCACTCAGATACTAGCGCGGGAGTTCGCATCTTGAAGTCCACACCCCTTTGCCAACGTTCCCCTCATGATTTCATCCCTGACACGAATATCACCAAGTCGTCGGCGGAGGCCACATCCTGCCAAATATCCATAGAATTTATCCCATTACCATCAATTAGAGCAACGGGGTGATGTTGGCATCCTAGGGCGGCCCTCTTCTAACAGGACTGGTCAAATGGCTGCGTGTCAGACCAGATTGGATTATTATGGTTTTTTGGCGTGGGTGCTATCTATTGCGTAAGACACCCGTCCAATCCCATTTTGGTTAAAGCGTCTTTGATGGTTTTACTACCTACCCTTATTGAAAACCCCTTTTATGTGCAGGAAAGCAGTAGAAACCACTCATTGATGTTAATAACCTCGTGACTGGTGGTTTCTGAGGATTTGGCTTTAAGGTAGGTGAAATAGCGCTTGGAAGAGGTGATCTCTTCATGATCGTCCTTAAGAGTATGTCCAGGACCGCGCTCTATCGTCAGGATGAGGTGATGCTGATTACTGATTCGGTATGAAGATCATATGCAGGCGTCTCTATTAGTGCGGTACATAACCGAACAAAATACAGCTCCGGTAAATATGTGGAAGCCGTAGCGCAACTCTTTGTTAATATTTCTGGAAGATGATTGGCATTATGCCATCTGTGCTCGGAGACATTGTCAATAGCTCAGTTGACTTCATCCTCGTTAACTAACATTTTTACAGTTTCAAATGCTGCATACTCTCCAAATAAGGTCCTGTTTATCTGGCGGCAAAGTGAGTATGGACTAGCAGCTCCAAGATCTCGCCAGAAGATTCCGCCCAGGAGCCTTCCAACGTTTTAAGAAAGGATCGATTTCGATACTCCTTGGAATCTTGTGTCTTACACACTGGTGCTTTCAATATTCTGACAATATATCAGCCAGGAGCACTTCCTATCAGTCTTGACGGTCGACGGGCACCTATTTAGGCAGTCCTTGTGTGGATGTCAGGATTCGAGGCTGTAGAGATAGAGGTTGGACAGATCTGCATTTCACCATTATGGCAATGTCTCTTTGTTGTATTTTGTCAGACACAAGATTTTAAAGACATTTTTGAACACCTACCTACCTTTGATTCTGATTCACCTACCATATCAATGTTACTATTGCAAGCACCGGAGAGCTTGTTATTAATGACTGCACTACCCGGATAGGTTTGTATTAACAATGAAGTCAAGGAGGAACTTACCTCTTTGGTTGATTTCCAAGCTGGGCCAAAGCGTATACCTCGCATCCACGTCAAGACTGTCGACAGGTTGGCCTTCTTCGCAATGATAACGGACATCACATGTTGGAACACTTCTGGTGGAGCTGATCCGTGGCGAGCCTTGTAAGCCGAGTGGACATGCACGTTCTCCATTCCTGCCAGCGTCAGTTTAACCACGTTTAAATCGCGGGAATTCAGGCCTGAACGCTCTACAGGTAGTCTTGATCAATACCCTCAGCTAACTGGCTAATATTCCTTCAGTCTACTTCAATCCTTTGCTGGGTAAAGGCGTTTAGCTTGTCAAAAAACTTACTCAACTATTACCAGAAACCATACCATAGGATGTAGCTTAAAAGGAAGACCTGGAACTATAAAGTACTCATCGGAGTTTGTAAGGGAGAATATGTAAGGACTTGGACTTTTTCTAGAGTACCTCCTCTGGAAATCAAACCTTCATATCCTGAGTTCGATGGATATTGTATGAACGAATTCCATTGGTCAGAAAACTACTGTCAAAAATTGTCAGATGAAACAAACGGGATAAAAAGGGCTATCTGAGCTTTAATTCGTGATAGCTATTTAAAGCAGATACAGAGCAGTCCTTTTTTTTGTCCGATGGTTAACGGAAGGCTTCGTCAAGTAGTCGCGTAAGTTTCTTTCTCAAAGTTGAAAGATTTTTACAAAGGCTTTACCTCCTTAATAGCAAGCGGCAGGAAGGCGGAAAGGAGTTTAACAAAAGAAGGAATACGGCTCCCGATAATTCCTACTCACGCGATACTAGTTTAAAGCAGGAGGAAAGTAATTAGTTGAAAGTGACATTTGTATGTACCAGGACTTGCGATTGTTTGTAATATCGTTTTCACTGTCATCAAGAGTTTTGCTTATGACCTAGATTGAAATGAAATTGTGAAGGACCATCTGCGAGTACAGAAGATACTTTTCAAGGAGCTGTTCTGGATTACACTTAAGTTTCCTTGATATTACGATCTTAAATTCTGTTTGCCCGGGGCGCTTCGGAGCGCGGACCCAAAACACCTATCATTCCGAATAGTTATTGCCTCTTACTTCTTCCATATAGAAATTGGTCTCAACAGCACTTCCGTAAATAGGAGAGCATCTGAGCAAGAATCATCAACCTAATTTCCAAAGTAAATGCGAAATCCCACATTTGATACTCAAACCTAGATAAGCGAAGTTTAAGGACTTCCCTTCTCATTTGGACTAATAAACATGGGACGGGGGATGAATACTGGACAGGGTATTTTGGCTCGTTTTACCTACATCAACTTCCGTTTGCCTCCGCCACTCTACATCTCCCGAGAAACCCCCTGAACCGTGTAATTCGTCCGACGTAATTGAATTTTATGGTCCTCACTGGCAACTCTAAGTATATTTTTAACTGACATTCAGATCCCGCCCTTCCTCCTATTTTCATTTGGTATTCGGTGATGCTTTCTCTAAAAGTCCTTCTGTTTTTTATCTCTCATTGCAGGTGTCATGGATACGACGTCGTGATTTTCAATTGCTCACCGTTGGCTTGTCTACCCACAGCAGTGACGGTCGCTTTTTGGTGGAACATACAAGACATATGGGTCACTGGTCGTTACGAATAAAATCTGTACGTGAGGAGGACCGGGGCCTTTACGAGTGCCAATTATCTGTGCATCCATCGGAATCGATATTTGTTGAACTCAAAGTTGTAGGTAAGTGTAATTGGGGTTGAAGTTGAATGAATTCTTTGAAGGTTCTAACGACCCAAATGTCAGTCTGTCGGTCTTTTGAAAAGCAACCACTAATTCCAGGCTCCTTTCACTGAACCTGTCGCTTTCACCTTTGTCCCACTGGAAAATTACTACCGGGAAATTCTAAGGATTTCTTTCAACAGTATACGAGTCGGAAGAATGAGGTGAAGTACATTCACTGAATTCAATGGCGTAATTATGTATGAATATTCCGAACCTCCTTTTAGTCATAACATTACTCCCAGCGCTCCTAATTTGAAGTGGAAATCTCCAAACTTTCGGAATTTCTGAATCTTTCAACTTTTAAGAATTTAACTTAATGTGCCGGAAGTAAGCTTAATTGAAGTTCTTTTGAACAAATTTCTTGGAGAGTTTTCCTGCTGTGGTTCACATTAAGACAAAAGATTTTTATCGAAGGAGGTCGCCGTGAAAAGTGTGAAGTTAAGAATATTTTATTCGTCTGAAAGCATGCCCAATTGCCGTGGAGGCTAATATCCACTCAATGTTCAAGAGATACTAAGATATTTCAAAAGGCTGATATGGGAGTCGGGAAAATTTACTTTCTAACGAGCCCTACGAACCCTTTTACTCGAGGGGGAGTTATTCATCGTGGAGGAATTGATTGTTGGTCACAGTTTAGTAGGTAATGTTCGGAATTGAAGCAGGTGCAATCGACAATCCTGTGAAAGTGTTTTAGAGCTTTTTTTTCTACTTTGTGGCTAGGATTTTAACATTGTGTATTTTGCGCCCAACGTGGGATCTAACACTAGGAAAGAACGTCGTATGACAGGACCTACCCCTACGCATCCTACCATAAATGTTGGCCTTATAAACTTATCATGTAGGGTCTTTGTCGTCCTTTGAGATTAAGTGGTTCACCTATCGTAGCCCGCTAAGCCTAATTTTATACATGCCCGGGTGGGGGAGATATCGTCCACAGACTTCGTCATTATAAACGTGTTGGAATCAACCATCCTCTGGGTGACTGAATAATCTGCGGAGTATCTTCCTTTCGACCACGGTTAAGAGTTCGCAATGTTGAGACAAGACCTACTTTTTCAAAGGGTGTATGATTAGCAAGATCACAAGGGCGTAAGAGGCGACTAAAAGGGATATAAATTTGTGGGCTTCCAACCTGCAAATTTTAAAACTTTATTGCTATCGAAACTTCCACAATGCCTCGGTTAGGGAGTGACCTAACAGCAATGACCTTTCGCTATGGAAAACGGACTATGATTGGTTTATGGAATGTGCGTATGCTCCTCGACAACGGTAGCGTGAGTCCTCAGAATGCTGGCCTTCTTGAACTTGAGCAGGAATTCCAGCAATATAAACTAGACATTCTGGGCCTCAGCGAAATAATATGGTGCCCCTCTTCCTCTTGTGGCAAAGTATTTTTGTACTCTGGAAAGCCAAGTGGTAGTAGACACGAATCGGATGTCAGATTACTTCTGACTCCTGCCGCAAGGCGCGTTCACTTAACTTGGGAGCCGGTTCTTGACAGACTTCTAGTTATAAGATTCCGGTCCAGGTTGAGGAGCATTACAATTGTGCAATGCTATGTTACGAAGGTTTCCAATTTAGCGGATAAGAATGCTTTCTATAAACAATTAAACGCAGTTCAGGTGAGGCTTCCTAAAGGTGACATTGGGATCGTGATGGCTGATCTGAATGCCAAGGTGGGATTTGCCAACACCTTGCTCGGACATGTGATGGGGAAACACGGTCTTGGCTACCGTAATGATAATGATGGGAGGTTCTAGGATTTCAGCAGCTTCCACCACCTCGTCAATGGAGGCACATTTTTCGAGCACAGGGCTTGTCATAAGTTCGGTTTCAACTGGCCGAGCAATCAGATCGACTACTTCGCGATCAGCAATAGACTTGTTGGATGTGCGTAACAAAGGAGGCGCTGATGTCGGTTTCGAAAGGGATCAACATCTGATGGTCGTTTACGTGTTGCGTCCGCCAATTCGCGCAGGGTTGGAGAGCTGCGACCCCCTCAGTTCAACATCGACCAGTTATATGACCCAGCTGTCGCTCGACAGTGAGATTGCTGACCAAGCGGCATATATACTGAGTAACCCGCCTGGGAATATCGATGAGCATTGGGCCGCCATCAATAGTACTCTTTTATCGAATGCTGGGCGGTTACATGTCCCACAACTCATACCTTCTCACCATATACGGACATCACGTAACCATAATATGAGTCATCAATAGGTCTAAGCCGAGCCAAGCAAAATTCCGAGATGATCAGCATAGAAAAAATTTGCTACTCTACTGGTCAGGGAATCCGAAGATGTTGAAAATCGCAATGATTTTCAGGAATGTGTACCGCATCAGGAAAGAGCTAGCTGTAGGCTGCAAATCTTCCCACGGTACTGTGAAAGACGTTAACGGTCGACTTCTTATGCATGATGATGAAAAATTGAGGAGGTGGAAAGAACACTTCACGACGGTTCATAATCGTATCACATCGGGTGAAGTTCTCCACTTGCGGATGAAATGATGAAATGGCTAGTCGCTACGGTGGATATGGACTGTTCCTTTAAGCAGAAGAGAAATAATTTCCGTCAGCAGTCCACTTAAACAGAGTAAAGCCGCTGAGTTTGATGAACTCCCCGTAGAGTCATTCATCGCTACACCTGCAGTTAAGGTTGATCTCCTCTTTCCACATGCACAGAAATCTTGGGAATCCAATACTTTTCCCAGAGAGTGAAAGAAGTGGATGCTCGTCAAGATCCCCAAGAAGGGGACCCATTTTCAGTGTGACAATCGGAGGGGTACCTGCGTGCTCTCTGCGGTTGAAAAAATAATACCTAAAATAATTCTACAACGTATTAAAGAATATCTTGAAAGCTTGGTCGGCAGAGAGCAGGCTGGTTTCCATTCCAGATACTCCTGCATTGACCACAACAGACATACGGATCAATTTGGAACAGTGCGCGGAGTTTAGATTTGCGCTGCACATGCTCTTCGTCGAGGCACTCCAGAGGAACTAATAGCCATTGTCAGAAAGACATATGATGGCGCAAAATGTCACCCGTTGCGCCGAGGTATAATCTCGGAGGATTTTAAGGTCCAAAGCAGGGTTGCATCCTGTCACCGATATTACTTCTTGTTCGTACCGGTGATGTCCTTCATACGGCCGTGTCCGGAGGATTCAGAGGAGTTCAATGGACAATAACAACTTTCCTCAAACACCTCGACTACGCTGATGACAAATGGCCAAATGGCTCTGGATTTTGAAAGAGAGGCAAGTGGAGATGGACTGAAGATAAAGGCCAACAAAACCAAGGTTCTCTGTCTGACAGGTCGTCGCACTCTCTCAATCTGCGTTAATGGGCAGAGCATCGAAGGTGTCGATCAATTTGAATATCTAGGAATCATGGGTTCTTCGGACGATGGCACCGAACTGAATGTCGTCCGACGCATTTACAGCGCTAGATCCGCTTCCGCTGCCTTGTCTAAAATCTGAAAATACAGATATCTCAAAACCAAGATCAAGTTCCGTGCTAGTGTTCTTCGTGTATTATTATATGAGAGTAGCACATAGAAAACGAACTCCAATGTTACCCAAAAGCTCGAAGCTTCTGTCAATACCTGTCTGTGTCGTGTCATTGGAGTGCGCTGGCCTTACACTATCCCAAACGAAGAACTTGGTCAACGCACACGCCTGCCACTCATACGCACTGTGATCGGAAGATGGCAGTGGAATCCGCTCGCCTAAGATGGCCAACGAATGGGTCGCCCCAAGGACATTTGACGCAAAACAGTGGAGAATGAGTGGGGGCGTCTCGGGAAGTCAAGGGAGAGCTGAAACGCGTTTCCGATAATCGCGAGCAATGGCGCGTAGATGTGGTTGACGCGCTAAACCCCACTAAGGGGTGAATGGCAAGCATATATAAAGTAGGTTCGGTTAGCTGCCATTGGCTGCAACTTTTGACTGCAAAGGAGGGAATAATTTAACGTCTTCGATGTTGTATCTTCTTATCTGTGCAGACCAATACGTCTCTTCTCTGTTCTTGATGCGGATGCCGTCATTATAAATGTGCTCTTGCATTCATTTACGTAGGTATAGTATCAGATGTGATCCTTAAAAATTTCCCTCTTACTTCGCCGGATGGGCAACTTGGGGTTTTTGCAGGCTTCCTTATTTTTATTTTATTTTTACCCTTGAATGATCTTGCCTACCGCCCCTTGAAGACGTTCGTTTTACTGCGTGGCAAGCCAGCCGTAGGCTAGACAGTTCACCATTCCACCAATGACTGGGTCTTTTGCTTTGGTATGTGCATCTCCTAGTCATGGGCGTGTCATATGCTGCTTTAGGGCTGTTAAAGGGTCATCCAACTTCTAGTTAGCCAAGGCACACCACTCGGCAAGAAAGAAAGTCATCAGCGCAGTCGAAGTATTCGAAGAAAGTCGCCATGTTTTAGTGAAATTCTTACTGCTCTCCAAAGAAGGTAGTGTGGAGAATCTTACCGGCAATTAGAGGAAAAATTATTCGTGACAAGAGCGACCTTGATGGACTGGAGTTTTGGACTTCAAATTTTCCCGAAACATTGCCTCGTTGCATCACATGACATTTTGCGGCTTTATTTGCCAACCAGGTAACCACTATTAGTTCTTCTGGAATGCCCTTCCTGCGTAGAGTAAAAGTGGTGAAGAGCAGAGGGAGCGGAGATATGAAACCCACCGGCGGCTCCAAAGTGATCCGGAAAATGTTGATCTGGAGAAGGATCCAGAACGAAAGCCAGACTTCTCTCTCTCTATTAATTTTTACAAATGTCCTTTGATGCGTTACTAATTCTTTGTGATATCACTGAGCAAAATAGCCTTTTTAATTGTTGCACTCAAGGCTGGAACCCCGTTTAAGTGCATTGATGGCCGAAAAGATTTCTCTTCTGCTTGGAGGAGAGGAAGTACCTAATAGGATATGATAGGGTTAAAATCCGTGCTGAAGTCTTCTTTGTACCTATACAGCTGCTCGTTATCGTGGAAGAGGAGTAGATCGTCCACTCTTTCCCAAGATCATCGAAAGATTTACAGCCACGTCCTACTTCAACACGCTGAACTTTCCGGGAGCACAACCGGTATTGGAGTTCGAGCGCATTATTACTCGCATTACCCCCTATTCGGGACCTACCAAAAGATCTGTGTAGCACCATAGAAAAGAACATTTTTGATGGCGAACCAATGCTCATCGAAACTGTCAGGCAGATTGTGGTTATGTGTGTGCTTGAAGTGGGGGAGAGGCTAAGCCTCTGAGTACTCAGACTCGAGTGGTCCATTTTATTCGATTCTCCTGAACATAGAAGAGAATTCCTGTTGTGAACATATGCTCAGATAATGTGAATTAGTAAATTATGGCCAGTAAGAATGCTCACAATATTTCTGCAAGTCTTCCTGCTTTTCGACAGGATAAACTTTGCGGTATGTTTGTTGGGTTTTGACAGGAAAAGTTTCGTGTGTCTAGTAGCATTAAGGCTTCACCAACTGTCATTATGGGAAGCTTCCTCCCAGTTTTTCATAGCAGTATCAGTCAATGCTACTGAGCCCCTGCTGGTTCCGGTCCGAGCATGGGGGAAATTGAACCCTTTTTGATAAAGCATCCAAAATATCATTTCCCTCTACACCCACAATGACCGAGTGCCCAGAGTAATTCAATTGTGTTGAATCTCGAAACAGAGTTCAATCGAAAGATTTTTGAATTGATCAAAAGACTGCTCAACGCCTTCAATGCATCTTGACGATCGCTATACATTGCGTTCTGTTTTTGAGCCATCGGTGCAGAAGACGTCAATATATCCTGGAATGCATTCTTCTAGTTGGTCCCAGCCTTTTTTTCGTTTCAAGAGAACCTCATTCTTCAACCAAAAGAAGGTATGAGGATCCAACAATCAAAAGGCATTGCAAAAAATGGATTCAGTTCTCCCAATAGCTCTTCCAGTGCTCGGTGCCCCCCCACCTCCATTATTTCTCCGTAGATCTAATCGAATTAGTCTATGAATTGCTCTCATTAAGTAATGCGAATTATGAATTCAGAGCTGGATATCGTTCTCACGGCACCGGTGATATCGAGACAGATGCTTCTTTGCAGTGTGGCTGGTTCAAAGTGAAATCCCTTTTGTTTCACCTCAACCTACCGATGCATAAGCGAACACCGGCCTAATAATAGCGACATATAGCCACATTACTACTTGAGTCCCAAATCCTCGGCAAAGGTCCTCCAATATAGCCCATAAGCTGTAAGAGCTCGTTCCATCTTTATCCCTACATGTCTGTTCCAAAGAAACTTCTTGTCTAGAATACCTTCCAGATATTTCACTTCTTCATGGAATTGAAGGGTTGCACCCCCAATCTCTCGAAGGCAAAAACCATTCAGTTTCCTTCTTTTGATAAGTCTTATTTGGATTTACTGAAAATCCATGCCTGAGGCACCAACTGTCAATCAAATCAACGGCGCGTTGTGTATTTCCGTTCCGGGATCTAGACCAGCAGCGAGCACAGTCACATCATCGATGTAGATTTGGCAGTTCGCATGGTAGTGAGTCGATCAGCATACTCCACAGAAGTGGCGATAGCACACCTCCTTGAAGGTAGCCTTTCGTCACTTCTGTTGTTAGGTAACGATCAACGCCCACTTCAGCACACAGCAATCTGTACGTTTGCATAGCGTAGATCGACTTAATTAAAGTTTCATCAACACCATGCTCCCTGGGAGCACCACAGAACTTTCGGAAAGGCCCCTTCGCGTACTCGCCTTTCAGAGTTACGTATCGCCTTTTCATTCGTGACAGCTCTACCTTTTCATTGGTAATATCCGCTTTCGCAGGATGCCAGTTCGACTTGCAACACCTTCTTGTTGACAGGTTTACAGAAACCGCCAACTCTCTTCCTCTCACTTCTAGGACCTCCTCTTCCGCATGGTAGATTTCCAAGAAAGCCTCTATAGACGACTCAACTGTGGAGTTTGTGAAAGTACCATCCGATTTTCTAAAAGAGTCCAACTTGGCCGACTCATCTTTACTAAGGACTCTGCACAGCCTGGAGTCTCCCTTTCACCTTCTAGTTCCTCATAGTATGCTCTAAAAGAGACTCGTTTCAAACATTTTACAAGTCCCTTATATTCACGCTGTGAGTTCCGGAAGCTTAACCAGTCTTCACTCTTATTGCTTCTGCAAGAACGATTTAGAATTCATCTGGTTAATTTCCTGAGCCTTTGCAGTTCCCGGTTTCATCATGGAACCGTTTTACCGCATTGTCATCGGGAAATGGGGCAAGCCTCTTCGAAACACTCTAAAAGTGTGCGATGCAAAATTTCCACTCAGTTATTCAGTCCTTATTCGCCTAGGGAGCTCCACGCCAAAAAGTTCAGCGAACTCTTTCCAATCCGTTTTCTTAGTTTTCCGTCTTTGTATTATAGATTGTTCGCCTACAATAGTCAGACTAAATTCTAAGCAACGGTGATCTGAGAGTGAGACAGATTGTTAGGTCAATTACTTCACTTCTACTTGGCCCCACGAGCGTAGGAGTCCACCCTACATTCACGGTCATCAGACCAGCTGAAGTGCTGAAATCAAACAGCTTCTCTCGATACTGCCCCAACAAATGTGCTGAGCTTTCGCATCACAACCTATTAAAACTTCAAGACCACTTGACTCTGCATACACTACCAGATCCCTTAGTTCTTGCGTCGGCAGAGGACACAAAAAATGATAGGGTAAGTAAGCAAAGGCAAGTATGGCGTTTCTCCTTTTACCATTAACCTAGTATTGTAAGTTGGCCGCAACAAGGTCCTGCGAACAGAATTGTCTCAACATGGTTGTTTCTAGCAATGATGACATCAGAACGAAGGCCCTCGGTCTCGATGATCTTTCATCGAAGAAGATCCTAGTCTTTAGTTCAAACGAACCCATGGCTCTTGAACTAGAAATAGTCTGCTGCGTTTAATGTGGACCTCACCTGGTTACCCACTTGTCCTTCCTTCCGTCGTCCCGTTTTTTCGTGGAAAGTTCCGCTTTCTTTCGCCCAATTTCTCTGTTTTGTTGCCCAAAATACCAAGTGTGGCGTTCACTTGCTGGTATAGCAACACCCGTATCCTCTTCAGAAACTTCGCCTCCTTTGGCATTGCCCTTCGTTGTCGTCGACTTGAAGCCCTCCCAGTTTACACGGTGTCCAAAATGCATAGATCTATTTCCGCATACCAGAATTAGACCAGTTGTGTCCAAATTACTCGTTGTTAACTTCCCTTTCTTCAGCTTTTCCTAGTAGAGGCGAAGGAGAAGGTTCTGACAGGCAAGCCTGTAGTCCTTTCTCCTTTGCTGAAGTTTCCTTCTGCCGAGTCTTTCTCTTCCGTTTTTTGGAAGAGTTAGACAGCAGTGCCACTGACAGGCGACAGAAGTCAAGTTTCCAGTTCCTGTACTATCCTTTCTGGCTGACCGCGCCGTAGACACCGGGTGTAGGTTTTCCACTGAAGTGGAGAGCCTGTCTTCCACAAATTTCTTCGTGGGGGAACATAAATCTGGTGAGGGCGCCAAAATTCGTGCCTCGGCCACGACCTGATTTCTCAAAGTCGCGGGTAGATTCGAAGTCAATGACTTCTTACCACTTGGAGAGTTACAATCCTTTTTTTCCATCTTCATGTGTTTGTGGACACCTCTAGTGTACTAGTAAACTACCACAGGCTCCCTACCACGATAAGGTGGTTTCCGAAGGGGAGCTCAGGTGGGTTACCTAGCTCTTTCACTGTCGAGCGACAGCCGGATCACACCCCAGTGAGAAGTGGCGGACAAAACACGTAGACCAACGAAAGTGGCCATTAAATTTTGATCCTTTTTGAAACCGTTGTCAGTGCTTCTCTTGTTAGGCGCATCCAGGAGACAACTCATAAATCGACTGATGATCGCAATGGCTTTCGGGTCATCTATAACCATCACAATGTCACCTCTAAAGAGCTTCTTCTGAATTCTGGGTAATTTTAGTAAGTAAGCATCCTTCTCCACTATATCGAAAGTCTCCGCCAGTATAAAGTGCTGTACAAATTGATGCTCCTTAACCTGGACGAGACACTTGCAATCAGAAGTCTTCCAGAAATTGGCTGCCAGGTCAGGGAAGCGCATATTGCGGTAGCCTTTGAAAACATCCCAACACCGGATTCGCGTCTACCGCCACTAGGTTTCCCAGAGTACAAAAGCAAATTGCTAGAAATAGCGCAAGAGGGAGGGGAGGACTCTGGAGAGTATTCTGAATACCCTCGCTACCGTTGTCGAGGAGTGTGCACACATTTAAGAGACCAATTGTAGTCGGTAACCAAAGGATGTAACCATGAGGTCAGCCCCTATTAGAGACGTTTTTGACGTTCCGGTAGCAGTAAAGTTTCGAAATTTGTGGGTTGCTAGCTCACAAAATGTCTATCCCTTTTACTAGCCTCTTAGGACAAGCAGGGAAGAATTTGAGTGTGTTCTCAAACCCCAACGCGCAGAGGCCTGATCAGGTCCAATTTGTTTATTTTAATGGTAATTTAAGGAACTCTTTTAGCGAGTGGGATCTACTTCCAACGTTCTACCAACACTTCGCATGTAAGTCTTATTAATAAAGGAAAACGTGGATACCATGAATATTGCATCTCCTATTTATCACGAAGCTCAAAATAAGAGTACGGCTCCCGAATTACAAGCCCTTCATCAATCTAAAGGATTCCTAATCAATATTTCAACCCCATTCTAGACATGAGCCAGCATTTTTTTTGGATATTTCCTAGTAAACAAAACAACCAAAAATAATCGACATTTTGTATCCATTAAAAAGTAATAATCACGCAAACTTGGTGCTGAAAAGCATATCAACAATTTTCCGATATCCATTTCAACCAAATCGATAGCCATTATCCCACTGAATTCGCCTCAAAAGCATTGGCACACTCGTTGAGTTGGAGACAAGTGTAGCTTCTTACCCTTCAGTACACATTTCTGACCATTATCAGGCACTTGGCTAGGAGCAGCTCGATAATGGTAAAGGTCAACATGACTCGATTTTTTTTTCCAATTCTCGTAGTCCTTACTATTAGGATGGGATACATTTGCCTGTGTAAGTACAATTTTATTTCACTCGGTCGTATCAAGGCTATACCACTTTGTATCCTGGCCGGAACAAAGCGAGGACAGCGTTTGAGAGAAAAGGGTTAGAAGGACTTCTTGACACCCGTGTCTGTAATGGTACTTTTTTAAGTATAGCCATTGCGGACATTTTCCGCATGCATAATCCTTTGAAGTCCTTTCGTGGAGTCAATAAAAATTATTTAGGTCCTTACTCTGCTCGATAGCTGGTCCTTTGTTTCTAAGGCTAAACTCAGCTCCGAGTAATCCTTTTCATTCTTTTCCACCATTCCAAAGTGTCCAAAGGAAATTAAATTCGGCCTGTCTAAGTCCAAGTTTGAAACTTTAAACAAAAGCGAAAATCTCTTAGTGCCACCCATTCTCCACCCCTGCGACCTCCCATGCATGACAGTACGAGGCCAATCCAGTGACGCGGTAAACCAGCATTTTCCTATCTTTTCCATCTTCCATCCCAGTTGACCACGTCTCCGCGCCAGAAATCCCATATTATATCTCCCATTTTCCCGTATATGGGTTAGCCAAGTCGGGCAAATCCTGGACTCAAGCTAAATGTAATTGCGACAAAACTCCGAAAAGAGTCTTCAGGAAGAATCATCTCGGTAATACCCTCATTATCATCGACATTTCTACCCTAGATCCAAACTCTTTACCCCATCCAAATGCACGGTACCTGTGTAGGACTTTGCTCGTTACAATGACTAAGCTCGACGCTTGAGAAGTCAAGTTTTCCCGGCACCGACGAGGAAAACCACTCACTGCACATTCCGCATTGTCATGTACATGCAAGTACACATCCCAGTTTCACACACAGATCCCATTGCAAGTCACAACAAACTCATTGCAACTTATTTTCCACTCCTTTCCGCCTGCCAGGCAACTTCTTCTGTTCGAACTTTCATTCCATCGTTAATGCACTCACGTCCAACGTCTCCTTGCTCCCCATGCAAGTGCACTTGGATGGCCTTTCAAGTGAAAAGGAAGTAACTTTCACAGGCAGCCCTTGAGGAGGTGATGACAGGCAAATTGGTCTTCTCTGCTTTTTATCAGCATATTTCCCACAAACACATGCCCCCATCACGTTCGTCCGATATCCTGGTGCCTGGCTCGGTTCGAAAAGGGAATAATTTGACCATTCAAATTTGGAAATCCAAAAATAATGTTTCAGGCTCTATGCAGGGAAGCCGGGCCATGGCTGCTCCAGTTTCCAATGCTCATATTTCCTTTCCGCTGCTCCTTTTTTGCTGGGCTGACAGTTTGGATAGGTTCATGTGTTCAGTGAATAGGAAGTGGAAGGCCATTGAGAGGTGTGAAAAAGGAACACTTTTGCCTGTTCGGAACCAAGCCGTTGGCCATGAGTTCTGTGAGTTCGCAGAGAGCCAATGGATTTTGCATGAAAGCCTGACGATGTTGTTTCAGTCAAAATTGGAAGTGCATATGCGAGCGTATTTTCGAATATTGAAGCACTTTGAGCAATTTCTCGAAATGCAGTTCCGTGCAGGCAGCAGTATCAGCGCAAATTATTCAGCTTTTGCCTCATGTTTTCTGCACAGTGGCTTTTTCGTCGGGATGTGTCTATAGCGAGGGATGAACCTCTCTTGAAACTTTCGAATAGTGAGATCAGACCTAGACACGAACGCTTAAATATTTTCACATTTCTATTCGTCCAATTTTCAGGATTTCACAGGCCTCTCCTTCCTCAGCTTTATGTCCAAGTAGCAGAAGCTTGCTCTGAATTTGGGCTCAGTTTACGTGCTCCTTTCCTTTTGTCATTCATTTTAGTGAAATTTGAACCTCCTTTGTTTTGCATCGAGCGGAATTGACATGCCCCATTTGTCGCTATTGTATGGTTGTCCAGTTTCGTTGCAAACCGTAACTAGGTGTCGAGCTTCACACTTTCTCATCTACTGATTTTCCGATTCATAGGACGATGCTAATTTTTTTACAATTGCATCAGGACGAAACAATTAAACCATTTACCCCTTGATAGGGTATAGCGCATCAACCACACCGACCCGTCATCGTTCGCAGTTTCCTGAAATGCCCTTCAATTCCCCCATGGCTTCCAGAAACGTCCGCACTCTCCTTCCACTCTTTTACTCCAAGTGCCCCCCCAAGGCGGCCCACCCCAAGTGAATTCCATCGCATGGCGAAGCTCACAATGCAAGTGTCGCCCCTCCTTACTATGTGACCTATACACTGTCACTTCCGCCTTCCGATTACATCGCGTACCAGTGACAGGCCTGTGCGCCATCCAAGTTCTTCGTTTGAAATAGTGTCAAGGCGGCCTACTCTCGTGATACGACGCAGATCGGTGTTAACGAAGGCTCGGACCTTTTGAGTAACAATGGAGTTCACTAACCATGTACTACTCCCATAAAGCAACCCAGAAAGGACACTAGTACAGAACAGTCTCAACTTGATTTGGTGTTGAGATAACTGCATTAGTAGATTTTAGACAGCACAGCCACCAATGCGGGGGGCAACATCCAGGGCAGTGCCAGCGCCAGTAAAAAACCATGCTTCCTAGATATATAATTTGGTCGACGCTTTCAATGGCGGTTCATGTAGATAGGGAGAGTGCGATAACCCGTTAGTCTAAGAACCTTGGTTTCTTCAATCCAACTCTATTTGACTCTCTTTCCAAATTCAGAACCATTTGGTCAAGATCCATTACCCGGTGAGAGAGCAAACAGATGTCATCAGCGCTATAGAGGCGTTGAAAAAAAGTTGTCATAGTCCATTGACCTCCTCCAGGTCCTCCGGACAAGGAACCATTGAAGAATGTCACGGATAACATGAAAAAATAATATCGCACTCCCGTTTGGACATCAAAATCCTATGATACTTTACCACTGTACAGCACATGACATTTTGCGCCATCGTATGTCGCTCTGATAATAGCTATTATTTTCTCTGGTAAGCCCCTCCTGCGTAGAGGACTCAATACACACTGCCTACTCACGCCATCGAAAGATTCCTCGAAATCGATGAAGAGCAATTGAAACGAAGATCTAAACTTCGCACACTGTTCCAAAATGATCCTTAGGATGCTAATATGGTCAATTCAGGAGTATCCGCAGCGGAAACCACTCTGCTCTGTCGATCAATCTTTCAAGATATTCTTGGATGGGTTCCAAGATTATTTTAGCTAATATCTTTGCAAAGACGGGCAGAAACCAGAGGCCTCTCCAATTGTCACACTCAAAACGCGCCCCTTTCTTTGGAAACTCAACCTTCATCCCCAAAATTTCGTATGAGTGGAAGTAGCAGATCTGCAGTAACTGCAGGTGCAGTGGTAAATAACTCTACCGGAAAGTGATCAAATTAAGGGGCTTGACTCCGTTTGAGGGCATTCTTCTTCTTCTTCTTTTTCTTCAGCGTTTGTCCCGTTCACAAGCGGGGTCGGCTCGTCGTGATTGGCTTCGCCATTTGGCTCTATCGAATGCCTGATCTGGGTGCAATCTCGAGGCTTTTAAATCCCCATCCAGCGTATCAAGCCACCGTTGCTTAGGTCTGCCTTTTGGTCGTTTACCATCGACTTCGATGTTCAGACCAATCTTGGCAAATGAATTCTCGTTTACACGAATTGCGTGACCATACCATCGAAGACGCCTCTCTCGCAACTTTTCCACGATCGGTGCAACCCCATAACGATCGCGGATATCCTCATTTCGGATGTGATCTAAACATGTGACGCCACTAGTCCAACGTAGCATCTTCGTCTCCATTACCGTAAGACGCCGTTCATTGTCTTTTATGGTCGGCCAACACTCAGAACCATAGAGAGCGACTGGACGGACGACATTGCAGTAAATTTTAGATTTGAGACGTTCGTTGATACGTCGATCACAAAGGACACCAGTTTGAGGACATTGATGACCGAAATGTTTGGAGGAGCAGTCCGTATCCGCTTTGACTAGCCATTTCATCCTCAAAAAAAGGAACCTCACTGGATGTGATAGGTCATCCTTCACATGACTATCGAAAGATCGACCACTTGGAAGATCTCTCGTGTTGAGGCATACACTTCTGAAATCATTTCGTTCTGCGGCATCTTCTGCTTCCCTGACAAGCGCAATAGCAAATTCTTCTTTGTCACGGGGTACGCGGTATCGGAGTTCCAGTGCGTCACACTCGCGATCACTCCTAGCGATCAATACAGCCTTCAACCCCTTCAATTCATCGAAGCGTTTTAACCTTTCAACTACTATGATCAACAGGTACACTATAACCAGTAAAAGGGGCACAATAGTTCTTCAAGGACGCGGTGCGACTTTCCCTTAACAAAATAATAATAACCTTTCAACAGTCTGCCAGATTTTACGATGCCCCTTCTGGACGTGCTCGACGACCTGCGCAGCACCCGTAGAAAGAGCATTTTTAATGGCTGCCCAATACTCATTGATATTCTCAGACGAGTTACTTAGTATATCTGCTATCCGCTCGATCATACAAGGAGTCAATGATGAACTTGACGGTCCACAGTTCTCCAACCCTGCAAGAAGTGGCAAACGCAGCACACAAGTGAACGTAAACGACCATCAGATGATGATCCCTTTCGAGGCCGATGTCATCGTCTCTCTTGTTACGCACATCCACGAAGCAACTCCCAAATCTACGAAGTGGTTCATCTAATTGGTAGCATGATATCGGTGAGTGGAAACCCAATTGACCTTATGACTGGCTTTGTGCTCGAACAATATGCTACCAATGGCGAAGCGAAGGAAGTCGTAGAAATCCACAAAACACTCCCAAAAGTTATCGTTACTGTTGCCAAAACCGTGCTTCAGTCCATTCCGCACGTTCTAGAAACCCATCATAGTATGTTTCCAATAGCTAAAGGTCTTCGGTGTGCCCATCAGGGGTCATAAAAACGATCTTTAACGAGTCGCTTACACTATCTGGCATAATACATATATCCTAGGTGGTCTTAAGAAAGCTTCTCGGTGAAGAACGAACTACTAATAAACGATACGTGCCGGAACACACTGGGGGTCCCCGGAGCCGTCATCAATTCCTTGTCGACGTCAACGGGGTGATGCGAGCCTAACTCTGCCAAGGTAGTAGTTGTGGGGTGCATCAGGAGCTAGTCATTTCGGGTCCCTGGTTGGGTAGTGTACATTGAACCAGTATTAGTAGACCGCTTTGTCCCGGGCGAGCGTTGATCCGTCCGTGAGTTCCGGGATCAACTAATCGTAGGTCAGGCCTGGGCCTGAGGTAGGGGCTTTGTCCCCGAGGGTATACCCTTCCTGACTATTTCGGCCTGCTCTCTTGCACACAATGCGCTGGTAAACAACTTAAATGGCAAACAATACGGACGAGGAGATAGCGGGAATGGAGGACGAGCTTTCTGCGTTTATATGCAGCACGAAACTGCATCGCCCGATCCAGCGAAAGACGCAACAGGGGCTGAAATACCCAACGAGACATCGATATGTGCAAACAGAGAAACGAAGAAAAAGTGGCTGAT
This sequence comes from Hermetia illucens, assembly GCF_905115235.1. Lineage (NCBI taxonomy): Eukaryota > Metazoa > Arthropoda > Insecta > Diptera > Stratiomyidae > Hermetia > Hermetia illucens. Next base: position 171,218,483 of record NC_051851.1, read on the forward strand.
AGGGCTGGAGGAGCTCCTGGACAGAACTTCATATTATGGGCGGACATGGAGAGTGAGAGAAAATATGCGTTGGAAGATGGTCATTCCCAACAAATCCTCTAACGGTTTGAACACAACGAGCACGCATTTACGTGCGTCCTACGCAAAAGCTCTGGCGATCGGGTTTCCTCCTTGATTCGGGTGCGTGGTGAACCTTCCCCCTTTTGAAGATAAAACCTGTCAAGTAGGGCGAGTAGACTACACTTTTGACTGTTGCAGTCGGAACGGCAACTGCAGGCACCAGGGGGGTATCAATAGCGAAGCCTCGTCTGGTCAGTTATCAGCCAGCTCATTCTCCACTTTGACTTTGAGCACACCGCCCAGGCTGCCCAGTGCGTCTCTCACTGACGCTAGCTTGGTGCGTGTTAGTCGACCAGAATGACTATCTCAAGGTTGGGGATATGTTCATGCCCAGCCGTCGACAGCCCTCTAGCATCGCAGTACCCCCGCCTGAAATACACTGGCGAATCCCGAGAAATCTTCCGCACTGATTCCAGAGACTATCTTTGCGCCAAAAGTGATGAATACTGTGCCATAACCTAGTAAGACATCGCAGGTCCTACACACTTTTCTGAAGTGAAAGTCCGCCGCAAAGTTTACTTTGCGCATGGCGCAATTCGTTGGAAATCCCCGGAGTTTCGGAGGTACTTCGTCTGGGATATTATTGTGGGCGTAAGGCTTTTCTGCCCACCATCTAGATTCACTTAATCCGACAGCACTGTACGCTACAGCATATTTAATATAAAGGACTAGGTGAAGAGGTTTGAGAGTATAGCGAAAGCAGCTGCCGGTTAAGACTGCAGAGCTCCAGAGCAGTTTTCGGCTCCTATTATATTTCTGGTTCATCACCTACCGCTGTACGTTTTCATTGAACAAACCACGCAGCTAGAGACCGTATTCCCTCAGAAAGATCTTCTTACAGGCATAGACGGCTGTAGAGGCTCTCTTTTTCTCGGTTTTATAGTTACGCATTAAGTTATCCTGATTCCTGGGTGTGAATCCAGGTACCATACATTGGAAATGAAATGCAATCTTTATTGCACCCTTGCATTGCTGGTGAATAGCATCAGCTTTCTTTTGGCTAGATTTATGCGGAATCCGCGTCTTGAAACATACACTCCCACTTTTTTCAAGACTCATATCACTCATATCAAACGGAAACATTCCTGATATCAATATCACTAAGTTGTAGGCATACGCTTGATATTCAACCAGCTCCTAACCAGTATCCGTAGAATTTCATCCATCACTATCAACCAGAGCACCGTCCCTCTACTCACATCTCCTTCCAGATCAGATTATATTATCTGAGTTGGGTAAGATATCCCTCTAATCCTATTCTGAGTGTAGCCTCGTTGTAGTTTTGGTATTAACATTATTGGATGCTCCCTTTAAATCTAGGACGACCACTAATATATGTGGCTTGTAGTGTAACAAACTTCAACTAGGCTTACAGTCCTACCTCGAGATGTGCACTTTCTATTGAATTTCCCTTTAAAGTAGCCGTGCTGAGATTTCGAGAAGATCGACTTCTCCATGATCGTCCTTAAGTAGATATTCAGGATGCGATCTAGGATCTTCAACGCGAAAGAAGTGAGGCTCATCGGTCGAAAGTCCTTCGTGGGCTCATGCTCGCTTTCTGTACGAAGTCCCTACGCGCTCGTTTCTAAGAGTGTGGTACGTATCTCAAGAAGATACAGCTCCGGTAAATCTAAGGCTTTGTAATGACTAAATGTCCGGATGGCCGGAGAAGACCAAGAGGGAGAGCTATCCCAAAACCCAAAAAATAAAAGAATATTGGCGAAATCAACTAGGAAGGTCTCTTCGCAAATACTGAAGCTCCATCAAAGTATTCCGTCGACTTGCGCTTGCTTGCCTCTGTGCTAGTCAGGCTCGGGAATGTAGGCGGAGGGGGGAGCCTTTGAACACTGTGATTCCCCATATGTCACTTCGGCAACTTTCTTTTCTTTTTCAGATTTTGTTTCTCCCCCTTAGCCGTCTCCGAACCCTTAGGATGGACTTTTGACCATGGCCATTCTGTCAATGGGTCAACATTTGTTTGGTTCTTATAAATAAAGAAGTGGAAAGTCGGAAGATTTCCGCTGCCAATTTCATTTTAGTGTACCAGATAAAGATACAACAGCTTCCCGGCTAGGCTCCTCCTGCACTTGACTTCATCTTTCATGTTTTAAGTTTGTTGCCTTTGCCCCCAGAAAATAGTCTTCCAAAACCTCATTTTCGCACCCCACCTTGTAGAGTAGAGTTTCCTCTCCTATCCTTGGTAGTATACATATCTCAATAGCTTGCTGTTTCATGTGTTTGTCTTTCAAATTTAGCACCTCGTAGATGATTGCCTTCCAGAAGTCCTTGTTTCTACGGGGCTTTGCTGTTACACGTTTGAAAGCAATGCTGTCCCGGGTTCTAAGGAGTGTCCTTTCCAACCTTCGTTCAAATGATTGAAATTTTTAATATTCTCCCCCTCTTTGTGAAGATGAAGTGACGGATGGGATGAGAATTTAATGGAATACGAAGGCCAGTGCTATGCCGTTCGGTCCTTACGTGTTTCGGATTCCAATCGAGGAAGACTGAATTTTCACGATTCCTTCTGACTTGATCGTGGTCATCTAACGGGCTGCGACAATGAGCAAGGAGTTTCTCCGTCTGGTAATGCACTGTGGGGCGGAGTTTTCTTTCAAATATAAAACAAACACGTTTTGGGGTTGGGATGGCATTTAGGCAAAGATGATGCAACGTCTGATGAGTTGCCTCTACCCTGAACGAAACGGTTAGTCACCTTTCTCTCCATCCTATGGATTGGGTTGGTCCTTTCACACAGGATGCTAGGGCAACGGACACCTTTGCTGTTTCATGAGTGCAAGATATCGTTCGTAAGCGCTTAGCTAAGCTTCAATAAGCGAACCCGAATACACACTCAGGTCAACAGGCTTCTCAACATCAGCCTGTCTCAACTCGGGTCTCGCATATGATGGACGGCTCGATAATTTTTACGGATCGTCACGGTCAATTCCGCCAGCTTCCTTTTTTTAGGCCATCTGGACCCTGAAATTTATATATCGACAAGTTATTCATTGTTCAGCTGATTTTATCCCCTGTGATTCGCGATTCGATAATTTCACGCGACTAAGGGCTACATGCTCCAAAAGGGGTCTGACCCAGGATCTGCTTCTGTCCAGGTGTCTTTCGTGATATAAAGGACCTCATCCTAACAGTCGCAGTTATCCGAGTGGAGGAAATGGAAGGTTGGTATACCGAGGTGCCCCACAGCGTAGGATCAATGTTGTCGTCTATCAACAGGTAGGACTTCTTCGTTTGCGGTGATGGACATTAGATGTTCCAGTTCCGCCGGTAGAACTGATCGGTCAGGAGCTGTGTAAGCCGAGGTGCCCCAAAGCGTAGGATCAATGTTGTCGTCTATCAACAGGTAGGACTTCTTCGTTTGCGGTGATGGACATCAGAGTTCTAGTTGCGCCGGTAGAACTGATCGGTCAAAAGCTGTGTAAGCCGAGGTGATGTACACCTTCTTCTCTCACACTTGTTCCAATTTGACGACGGTTAGGTCCCTGGAACTTAGGTCTGTGTGGGCTCTTTTTGGAGTGGATGGACGTTCCAGGTCTTGTTTATTTTGGAGTCCTTCGATGTTTCGACCTCCTTCGATCGAGGACTCCTGTGCCAATGCGCTGCTCTACTGCCTAGGAGGATCGTCAGTCCCCGTCAGAGCATGGATCTTTATTGCCTCTAAGAATTCATTAATGGCGTCGACTGTGTCGGTTTCACGTGTTCAACCCCGAATTGCTTTCAACCACTCCTTATCCTGAATACGAGTATAGTCAACGTCTCTGGTGATCTAGGCCCAATTTCCCTTTTTGATTTTTCCTGGATGTTTTGCGCGTTCGGAAGAAAATAAACTTTGCCGATACCAGTCAGTACTCCTTATGTATTTCAACAAACCTTACCCCTGCCATTACAAGGGTTCGAAGGTTTGGTTATAACCTTGGCAAAATCCTTTAATATTTGGTTTTATGTTCCTCCGCTTAGTAAGCTTGTTTTGTATCTATTTCTTCCATTATAATTGCGTCACGTCTATCGACTGGGACGTTGTTGATGTAGGCATTTTCCTTTAATTCTCACAACATTCTGAATTCGTCCTTATTGGGAAAGGCTCTCTTAGGGGACAGGAAATTGGTGGTAGATTTTTTCCTCTTGCTCTGAACCTAATCTCGCTTTGTATCCTTCCTGGTAAAACTGCTCTTTGTGCATATTCCAGTAATTAATTTTCTGATGTAAATTTCGTCGCCGAAACACAATTCCCACTTCTCAGAAAAAGTGGGGACCGAAAAATACAACGCCTTGAATTCCAATTAATCACTATTGTTGGGAGCCAACTTTGCAGGTTTAATCTTACGAACTAAGTATGCACAGTCTTGCCTCCTTATGGTTTCAAGCCCCGTTGTGGCTGCATAAAATAAACCCTTTGTGGAGCAGAGGGAAGTGACTCGGGCTTATTATTTCATGCTTAAGAGCCTGCAAGGAATTTATAGGGCAAGTACTATCGGAGCATGAGTATCTCATTTACATGAGAAGTTTGTTGCTGGTCGCTCCGTTCGCACAAATAAGGATGTGTACTTGCCCTGCCATTATACGTGCGTCATATCGTGCTACAGTCCCTGATGCATACTCCATACAATAAACATGGAGCTTCGGGAGGATATTGCTGCAAAGTATTGGATCTGACCGGTCGTTTGGACGCTGTAATGATATTGAATTACGGTCATAATATCATGCCGCAATTATCCACCCCTATATTGAACGCCGACTTAAGTACGTTTATATTTGTATTGGTTTTTTTTCGTATTGCAGAAGCAGTTGCTGAAATCGCTGGAGCCCCGGATTTACATATTGATGAGGGTTCGACGTTACGACTGGAGTGTAAGCTTAAACGTGCCACCGAGAATCCATCTTTTGTATTTTGGTGAGTCCTGATTAAGGTTTAATAGTTGCTACTTAGTGAAGAGTACATTATTGTTTGCTTTTCATTTTTTTTGAGTGCCTACTTTGGGGATTATGCCGAAAAATTTATCAAGGGTAATTAAGCCCATATTGTCGTTTACGTTGTACAAGTAGAGGGAGGAAAAGGAGTCGTCGTATTCCCATAATTCATACTCAGAGCCGCGGAGAACGGCCTATCCCCGACCAGGCGAAGATAGAGTGAGATCTTGTGGGATACGATACTTTTATTCTCGAATTATATGCGCCTTGGGGATGCTCCCGTATTCCTCTTGACCGCTGTAAAAGGGAAGCTCACTAGCAAGTGCATTGCCAACGGCAAAAGCCAGTCTCCGCTGGAGTCTTTGCATCCGATGCAAGAATAAAATCGACGTTCGAGGCACCACAGTCACTCACCCCTCACTGATGATCCCTAGCCAGGAGACAACAAAAAGAACGACCTACGGTTTCATCCAGGGAAGAAGCAACTCATCAGATGCTCCCTCACCTCTGCACTGGGAATAGCCCGATGGAAGTGGCAACAGGGGAAAAACGTTCGTTTATATAATCGCCAAAACACGACATGAGTTCGAAATATATCCTTGTTTAAGCCGCCAATAATCGGAATCTAAGCTAGGCCAAAGCTAGATTTGTGGTTGGACCGGACCAAAAAGAAAACTGCATTCAATAAATTCATCTCCCGGGGCATTACTTAAATTTGTATGGTGGAAGAAAAGCATTGCACATGTTCAACGTTCCTCAATCATATGTCGCGCATTTACTCTAATTTTAGTGTGGTCTATATGATGCGTGGGATGTGGAAGCCCTGCCCCCAGAAGACTATCTAGGCACCTTCGATCTCCCGATTCGAGATTTGCCGACTTTAGATTGTCAGTAGATTGAAGACATAAATGAACAAGCATGTGGTTGTCAATGCAGTGAATGGCCTGAATGAGGCTGCTCCAGTGGCTTTGTATTGAGTTGATTCACTTAGAAACATAGTAACAGCTCCCTGAATTCCTGAAAAAGAATAGTTTCTTCGCTGCAACATGCCTGCATGCTGTTCTAGGCTTGATAACCCGAGCGAAATGACATAAGTCTTCCACGAACGACGAAGCATCGAAATTTTTGTATTTCAAAAGCCGGGGAGATCTGTCAGTATATTTCGACTGCATGTGAGTGCTTCCTCGACCCTTCTTTAGAAACCCTTAATTATGCCGTTCGGTTGCAGATATTCTGCGTTTTTCGGACTTAGTTCGCGCCGAAGACATTGGGAGTTGATTCGAACCTCTGGAAGAAGGATACCCAGCGGCCACCTTGAAAATCGATGGATAACATAGGCAATGTTGTATCTCCTGGACTTGTGGCAACTTTACTACTCTTTACGAATATGATCGGACCAGTTGTCTGAAATATCGGACAATTCCAAGGCATGTGAGAATGCATCCTCAAAGGTTGGCACGTCTGACACTGTTGGATCTATCGAATGACATCGTGACGCGTTTCCGGCCAAGCATACTTCTGCAGCCTAACTGAACTGAACTGGAATGAGCTAGGTTACGAAGCGTACCGAAAGTTCTTCCGACTAGGGTAACTAGTAGATAAGGCTTACCTCGTTGTCCATTTCTTTCAGGAATATAAAGCCTACTTGAGACAGCAGGATGTAAACCAGATGACGCGCTTGTCTAGACAACCCCTTTTTCGCTTCCTTGCAGAAAACACTGAAAGTGCTTAATGGCAACAAGGGCAACAAGCAGCTCTTGACCGTATACGTTGTAACTACTCTCCCTGTTTGTCAGTTTCTTTGAGAAGAAACACAGGACTCCTACAGCCGCGAGGAAATCCTTGGTCGTTCCTTGACAACAAAAAAATTATTGCCGCAACGGGGAGTACTGTTTTGCTGCGAAGTACAGTTTGCGATTCGGGTGGCCGACATAGCGAGACTTCTTTTTCTTCTCGGATGAACAGCTCAGATAGTCGAGTTGTATGGTTTCCCAGGATCCGCCAGTGTATTCCAAGTAGAAGTACTGACACTATTGAAAGCCCACCGATGGCTGAGGAATGGTCTGAGCCTCAAGTTTTACATAACTATCCTGACCAACAGCCAAGCAGCCACTTTAAACTGAGTGGTGATATCCTCCAGACACGTTGAACAGTCTGGGCCGCATATTCAAAGTCAGCCTCCTCTAGTTTCCCTGTCATAGGAACATAGGAGGAATGAGCGGCCTGGCGGGCTTTGCTCTTAGCAGTCCTTAGGTATGCACAGTCTGCGTTCTGATGGCGACTGTTAATGTTCGCATATTATTTAGCACCCGCGGACTTCAGATGGTGAAGACTCCTCGCCTGCGCCAAGTCACGACAGCTCTAGTGCCAGATGCATGCAGAAGAATACGGGGTACTGGCTTATTTGAGACCATGCAACTTGTCTTAGCATACCCTAAAATTTGCATAGTCGAAGCTGCGGAGAAGAGGGAGAAATCCTCAGATACTTCCTTTCCTTTCCTACAAGCTGGTGGAACAGTCTGAGTGGCACGCTTACAGTCATCCACCCTCCTGATTTCCCGGTCATATTAACATGGAAGGTAATGAGTGGGTTCATGACCTAGCTAGAAGGGACTTTGCTCTTGGCAGTCCCTCGGTGGGCAACAGTCTACGTCCCGATTGGAACTGTCAGAAGCAGAATCTATTGTCACTATTGATCAGCCAGCAGACTCGATAGCAGGAGCTTTCAGGCCAGATGCGCACAAATACGTAAAGGAAAGCGGAGGTCGTCGCAGAACACTGACCTATAGAGGACCATGTCACCAGACTAAGTATACCCAACAAGTTGCATTGCCGAATCTGCGGAGAGGATAGACAAGTCTTCGGGTGATTCCCCATCGACGAACTTCAGAAAGATCTCTAGTTGCAGGGTGGGAGAGCTGCTTTCTTTCGTGAATGCTACGAGCTGACTCTGAAAATCTAAGCCGACTGAACTATGCTCCCTTGCTGTTATCACAATCGTTGTGGTCTTAGGAGCGTATGGCATCAAAAGCGGCCGCAACGCTAATTGGGCTCCTCGAAGCTTCCGCTGATACTTATCTATCCTTGGTGGAAATCCTTGGAACACAGCATAGGTAAAAGTTAAGCATTGCTGGAAATCGCCGAAGGTCGATGGCTGTCTCTGGTTTTGAAAAATTTACGATGACTTTGGCCTCGTGAGAGAGAGATCTGATGTTTTCTGAAGAGACGATGCAGCCGTGGTAGTTTTGCGAGAGACTGGATGGAAAGCAGCTGTCGCAGTTATCTTAGGTGTTGATCGCAGTCTCCCGAAGCCACAAAGGCGGAAGGGATAGTCGACTCGAGGAAAGCTTTTTTCTAGAAGAGGGAATAGGTAAATTTACGTTGGACCTTTTCAAGGATAAAGCAATCTCAGCTGAGTGACCAGGTCACGGAGCAGTACTCGAGGATACTTCTCAAAAGGGGGTTGAGGACAGTTAGGGAGGGTTGCATGGATTTAGAGTCAGGAGATGAGCGAACCATAGAGCCCAACAATTTTACAGCTTGATTGGTGACTTCGAAACGACATAGAATACACAGGGATAACCAAGGAGGGGAGAAGGTCGTTGATCTAGAATGAAAATAATAAAGAATAAATCCGTTTGGGACGCCAGAGGAGGGGGGAGAAAGAACAGAATGTACAGACATCAAAAGAAATACGGCAAATCGGGTGTAAAGGTAAGAGGCAATCCATGAAACAGATAAATGGGAACGCTGAGAGCGGTGGGTTTGGACTGGAGCATCTTGTGGTTTACCGCGTCAAAGGCTTTAGTATAGTGAGTGTAAACAGTATACACTTCCTGCCGTAAATTTACACATTTGGCCACAAAATTGATGAACTCAAACAAGCTTGACGCAGTGGATGTTCGCTTAACAAAACTCTATGAGATAGGCAAAGTGGGCAGACAACCAATCGCATACCATGGCATACCTTTCTAAGATTTTGGAATCGGAGGAGAGGAGCGAACGTGATTTTCGCCAAAAAGTGGTCAACAATTTCGTGAACGGGAATAATGAGAGCCTCTATCCTAGACCAAGAAAATGGTTCTAGTCGAGGCTTTCGTTGTAAATAATGGGGGGGTTTGGAAGACCATCGACATCAAGGCCAACATTGATGTCAAACTTGCCAATGAGGTTCTTAATAACAAGAGCGAATGGTAGAAGATGCGGGGCAGGCTGCTTCCACTAGCGGGACGGAAGAGGAGAGAGGATAGGGAGCACAGACTGAGGAAAAGTAGCGGCTCATCACAAGAGAGTTAAGGGAAGTTAGAAAAGAAACCAGAGAATTTAATGAAAGGAAACATCAAGTTTACGGGACTGTGGGGGTTGCGAATGCGGGACCAGAAAGGTTTGAAGTTTCTGCGCTCTAGTGAATCAGTCTTTAAGACTCACAGATAACTATTTCTGGAAGCTAGTGTAAAGGATTCGACTGAGAAACCTTGAGTTTTGTAAAAGCATGAAGTCAATATAGGTTCCAGAAGACAGGAACTTCCATCCAAGTTTTTGGCGAAATTTTCTGGATTGCAGTCGTGAATCAGAGATTGTTAGAGCGCAGGGACACGTTGATGAACAGTTGAATTAGAAGAGGTGGAATGGAGTTTTGGTCACTGCCATTGGAACGTCCTGGTAAAAGACCTTGCGGAGGTCGATAACAGAAAAAAGCTTGTTTCTTCTCTCCTGAAGCAAGCCCGCAATTATAGATAGCAAGTAATGATCTGGAGTCACGTAAGTGTTAAGACGCCTGTAGTCGCTGGTAAATTGCCATGTGCCGTCTACTTTTGAGACGAGTGGGATGGTCTACTGACTGAACGATAATCAAAATATGCCCCACCCCTGTAAATATGCAACTGCTTTATGGCTGGGTCTGCCAAGCCCGCATAGGTCATCTTGGGGATACTGTGTGGATATTGCGATTCACTGTGCGCTGTAGGGAGCAGATGCTCTCGTTTTTTTTAGGAGTGCTCCATAACGTAGTCTGAGGTATAGCATATAGCATATTCCAATGATGGAAACGTTGTGACTGGAAGTCGCTTCAGGTTGCCGTACGGGGTGAGCCCAGTCAAAGGATGCCATAATTTGTTACCGATGATCGCTGATTGAACATCTGTGATGATCAACTGCCAACCGTTTGGAGTGACCACCGAGGCGTGACTGCTTGGACACTTTGGAGCTGGCACTGGGCTTTCCCTCTTGACCGCAGCCTGAAAAAGCTCCGAAATTAACTTGTAATTTGATTCGGGTATTTTAGTCGAATACGAGTCCATGCATGCAGTTTTCTTTGGGGCGGTAGCGTCGACCTCTGCTGGCTAGTTCGGCTTGTCCAGTTTCCTTGGATCATGCTGTTAAAGGAGTAAGATGTCCTGCATTTCTGCACCTGGGAACCATATGATTGATGAGTGCGTTGGCTCCCGGAAAGTTGTAGAGGCTCATTGGTCAACTGCGTCCTCTCGGTCCTGAATGTTCTCCATGCTGATTGATGGGCATAACGTAGAAAGCAACCTTGTTTTTGGTCGACCTCCTGGCCAGAGAGGTTAGTTTAGTTATGTTGGGGCGAAGCGTTGCCAATGAACTTGGCATGCGGTCGATTTTTATTGGAGAAAAGGATAAAGGGTGCGTACCGATATCGGAGACGAAACGGCTCGACCGCGGGTATTGACTGCTCATCGAGATTGGAGGACTTGAGCAACTTCAGTAGTCTGAACACATTAGGGGGCAACGGGTTCAGCCGATTCTGCGTGGGCGCGAATCTGTCTGAAGACCTGCGTGGGCATCCTCGCCCGAAAAATTAATTCGGTGATCAAGTTGTGTAATTACTGGTCTGACGAATTCGTGAGACGGTTGACGCTGCCTAAAAATGAGAGTGCTTGTGATAGCTTCTTCTGAATGATGTTGGGGTCGAAAAAAGGATGTCTGATCAAGTCCGAATGGATACGGTGAACCTCGAAAGGCCACCTCTACGTCCAAGGACAGCAGTCTGGGGTTTTCTTTCAGAACGACGAAAAATGAAAGTAGAACGCTGCTTTGATACTGATTTGATGCTTTTCCACCTCATTTCCCGTCGAGAACTGGTCACCGGTTGCAGTATTCTTGGGGCTCAAGGATGCTTATCGAGGCTCGTTACCTTCTTATGGTCACCTGTTGAGCTCATAGTCTCGGAGAACGTCCGGTATCCAGCTAAGAAAGGCAAGTCTCATTTCCAGTCTTTGCTTCTGGCGTCCAAATAGAATCGGCGGCGGGGGCGTAAGAAGTGTAGTCTGAAGCGGGATAGCCTGTTGAAAGGAGCTCTTTGGCAAACTGCGTTTCATTTTCCGGTCACGAAATATTCTAGAGTTTATTTTGTATTATGAACCGAAACTTTTGATTGATGATGATGAGGAAGGCAGTTGGCTGGGTTCTAGGTATTCAGGGATTACTGTCATTCGGAGTCGAAATTTTCCCTCGTTCATAAGCACCCCTAAACTAATTTTCCGCTAATATTTCATAATCCTATCATTTCCCATTTAATTTCATTGCAGGTATCATGACAATAAAATGGTAAACTACGACTCGCAGGATGGATTCTCCGTCACTTCATTTCAATCCCTCAGCTCATCGCCTATTAGTTCCATTGATGCAGCGAGTAGCAACAATATAACGAGTAGCTTAATAACGATGGCCTCATTATCAACACAACCGCATTTGTTGGCGTCATCGACAAGTATCCTAACTATTGAGAAAGTGCACTTTAACCACGCCGGAAATTACACATGTGCCCCATCCAACACCAGGGCTGCCAGCATTACAGTGCATGTGTTACGTGGTAAGTGCTTTTGAATGTTTTCCACCCTCTTGTGAGCGTTCAAATACGAAATCCTTATGAAGGCGTTGTATGTGGCCTCCTGTTTTGTATTTCGGTGTATTGTGTAAGTGCGGTGTTATACGGAAGGCTAAAGGAGTGCGTAGGGTCCTGGGAAATTATGACTCCCTGGCACAGATGTTCAATAGAATAGCTTCGATATGGACCATAATTTAAGACTTGGACTCAGTCCGAAGACAATTGCATCCTGCAGGAGTGGGTGTTATCGAAACGTGCCGGCTTAAACTTGGTTCAGTAAGATGCGTCCAACTTAGATGCTCAATAGTTTTGAAAAGCTCAGAAGATCCCGGAGGAGCTTAGTGCCTGTAATTGAATAAATAGCGCATATGGATATTGCCCGATGCCCCACTCAAATACGTAACTTTGTATCCTTCGGAACTTGCATTTCGGCCCTCTCCAGTTGCGCAATCCTCCTCTACCAACTTCTCTAGTGGGTCCTTCACTGCCATCATGAATGCGCTCGAACTTTCATGTTTCCCACTAAACGCCGATATGTTTGCCAAAGTATTTGATTGTGGCTCTAAATGTAAATATCGTGGAGGAACTCGAAAACTGTGTAACAGCTTTTCAACTCTATTATTACAATATGAGTGCTAGTATGCATACTTGATATACCAGTCGAACTAGGGCCTCTTTTGGTACGTAGTCTCTTCGTTATGTGCCCACTTTATGTACGAACACCATGCAAAATTGCGTATTAGTTTAATGATAGTGAAAGTCCTTGAGAGCATTTTGGATTTTCCCTTGAATCATTCCCAGCACGAGTCCTTACGCAGACAGGATAATAACATTCGAGAGGGATGTGCACGAGTGTAGTTGGTGCAAGTTGAAAGATATAATGGAAACGTTTGCAGATTGCCGTAAGTAATGCGGTTGTTATAAAATGGCGTTTAAAGTGGATTTAGCCGGAAGTAGTTGGTTAGGACGAATTAGGGAACTTCCTAGTTTTAAGCTCTTACACTTCGGAACAATAAACTTACAGAGAAACTTAGATAAAACAGGATATCTCATAAAATGATCCACATCTCATAGTTCGGTCCTCTGAATGAACAAACAAAGGTCGGGTGAAAAATTAAACTCCAACTGACACGGGGTAGATTCGCTGACAATTTACATTTTCACATATCAGCGCCAATACCGTGTTCAGTCCTTCCTGACACAAAAAAAAATCCAATAACAGTCCACTGCCCAAGCATATCGTCCTCGCTCCACTATATGATTTCATACACAACATTTTATATCCAACTTTTTGCAGGCATCACAGAACATATTTTCCACTTTTATCCTGGAGGGTGAACTAAATTGAGGCATTTCAGTGGAAAATTTTAGCAATTTGAAGCTTCCGTGGAATATGTATGACCCGATTTTCCCATTTATCTCCATCAATAAATTATTGAAATTATTATTGCTGTAGTATGAAGACAAGTCAATATTTTCCACTAGAATGGGCTCATCTTACCATTTCATCGGGTTAAATTAATTTATCTGGGCCTGAGGGGGTGAACAGAAGATGGAGTCGTTTTGTTTCTTGGTAAAGGACTTCATCTGTAAGATGGAATTCAATTATAATGGATTGAATTGATGCCTGTGAGGTGAATTTGCATACTACAATCTGGTTCATATTTTATCAGTATCTACAGTTCCTATAAACATAACTATATACTTCCCAGGGGGATACAAACGGCCCCAACCTCTTTCATTCCCACCATTCATCCTAACTTTATGACGCCCTTAAAATGTCTTTACTACAGAAGCGTATTTGTCAACCGAAATCCACTCATCACAAGCGAATCAGTGAGCAATACACAAACGGCCTATCGTAGTGGGGTGTCCCTTTGAGGACTGAGAATGTTGCTATGATAAGGTTTATCGTTGAATTCACTAGTGACAGTTCCTTAATGCGCGTCCATATCTTTTGGTTCATTTACCTCTTTTAAAACAGCTTTGGAAAACTTCGAAGGGCTTGATGGCGTAGGATCGCTGGAATGCTGAAATGACATGCTAACGATATAATTCCCGATCAGACTGTCACCTCTGAGATTCAAGCGCCCGGGAATAGTGATAGACATACCCCCTGAAATGTTCTGCCCTTAAACCAATTTGAACTAAGACACTCCTTTCCGTATTTCGAATTTCCTTCTCCCCGGTGACAACCGAAAAATAGGTATAGGTTAGTTCAGTGTGAGGCTGTCTCCAGGAAACAAACTCATATGAAACTATTTCCCTGATAATGTCGTCGCATTCGTAAGATTATCCCCTATCTGCAGGATGGGGAGCAACATGTCCGCTTTTTTAAGCCGCAACATCTATCCCATTAATTCGTGAACATTTTTATTCCCATTCCCTTCATTGAAGAGCTGACATCGCTCAGAACTAGGTAGGGTTTATGTCCTTGCTCGTTATACTCGTAATACAAAGCGCTCCTGTCCTTACTCCGACAATGTTCCCATCAGCACTGGAAGCTCCGTAGAATCCGGAAAAGTGCCCATTAGCACTAGAAGCTCTGTAGCGCCAGGAAACGTGCCCATCAGTACTAGAAACACTAGGTTACAACAATCCTTTTCCTTATCTTGCAAGTGATCCACCCGGACTTCATTTTGCTGCCATTGAGAAGCTGCCCTACTGTCTTCTCAAGAACGCCGACAATGATCAATTTTTGACCTCAGAAATCACCAGATGTGACTCCAACCATTGGTTTGGTAACTTTGTCTGCATTTTTCTCACCTACAATACAATCTAGATCCCTTATTTCAGTGGTGGATGTTCGTTTAAGGCGAGAAACTATTGATTTCATCCCCAGTATGCTTTGGAATGCTTTGCCGAGCGCAAGATTCCCGTCAGTCCTCGCTGCAACCTCAACAAATATAACATCGTCGTCGCGTCGATTTGAGGTCTATTCTAGTATCTTCCGGCTTGACGCTATTACGGATTTTATGACGAAACTCCGCCGAAACCTCCTTTTGGGTAGCTTAATGATCCATTGGTACCAATGATGGAGCAGAAAATCTGGTAAATTTCTACTGGAAAAACACCAACAACTCTACTACCAAACCCTCTCTTCACTTCCATATAGTGATCGCTGGGGGTCCTTCCTTTTCAAAAAGTTCAAATAGTAAACGATGGGCACGATGTCTGAAAATGGAGCAAATCATATCAACTGGTCCAGGTTAGCGGTTATGGGCCTGACAGTCTCACCCACAAAACCTCTCTGTTACGGAGCCAAAAGAGGAGTCTCAGATTGAATGCCTTCTACAACGACGGACCCAGCAACGAAAGCAGACAAACGGTTTAAACATTCTCCCATGGAATATGCGCTTTCTGTACAGAAATTGTTAGCCTACCCTCTCTCAATATAAGGCTGATGTAACAGTGTTACAAAAAACATTCTGGACAGGAACCAGTTTCCTGGGAAAAAGACTCTAGACCATATATTATAGTGGCCATCCAGTAGTTCATGTACTTGGAATAGGTTTCCTAGTCATGCAGTAATAAAACCTGCTGTAATCGGTCTCTCCAGGCGGAACCATTTTCAACCAAACTGACCACGTGTTAATTGAGCGCTCCACCTTTCAGTCTTGATGAATGTCGGAACATTGCACAGAATCACCTCTGACAATCACTGGAGAGTGAACACTGAAGCCTACACAGCAAAGCCTTTCGTAACACTTATAAGGAGGAAAAGGAGGCGACAGTAACCGCAGTCAACAGAGGTCCTGCAGATGAAGCATTGACAAAGATCTTCACAACCAACCTGAAGAACATTATCATTGATACAGCCACAAATATTGATTCTTTGTCCCAGCCGCAAAAAAATACCGGGTAATGCTGTACTCCCAGAGAAAACATGCAAGTGCAAAAACGTATCACAATTTCTGCCCAGTAAACGAGTGAGTTCACCGACAGAAAGGGGAACCCTAGGAACCAACAGGTGTGTGAACTCGAGAAGTAGAGCGAACAAAAGCACCAGGCAGTTGAAGGAATTGAAGGTCCCGCCAAATGAAGACGGTCAAAAACTGCCACCAGCAAGCGTGAAAGAACTAGCCCGTCCTATTCATCGGCTTAAAACCCATTAGTCGCCTGGAGCGGATGGAATTATAGCTAAATTGGTTAAATATGGAGGCGAGAAACTACACCAAGCGGTCAAGGTCTGATACAGCGAATCAATGCCGAACTATTA
The DNA here is from genome assembly GCF_905115235.1 of Hermetia illucens. Classification (NCBI taxonomy): domain Eukaryota; kingdom Metazoa; phylum Arthropoda; class Insecta; order Diptera; family Stratiomyidae; genus Hermetia; species Hermetia illucens. Next base: position 171,234,598 of record NC_051851.1, read on the forward strand.
GGTTGTTGCATATGAAATGGCCGTTTTGGCAATCAAGTGAAGTTAGTTGCGATTTTGGTGTATTAAACCACCACCAGTTGGCGCTTTTGGTGTTGAATATTGAAGTATAAGTACTCCTAGATTTAATCAAGGAGTCATTTCAGTTTTGACCATCGTTGCGATAACAGGGAATAGAAAGGAAACAAGTCGGGAAACCGGAAGCTAGACGCTTCAGGTATGAAAGGTTTTGTGTATTTCGTTTATAAGGAGACTTGGGCGTGCATTTGTCCCATTAGCATGTAGCACGTAAAATATGCATATATTATGTGAAAAAAGCCACTTTCAAGTGATATTGACATTCATAGTCTTGAATTTGCAGAGGAGCGCAGATTTGACCTAGTATAACTTTGTCAGTCATAGTGCGATTTTCACCAAATTTGGCAGGATCATGATCTATACTGTAGCCTACATTGCTGCAAAATTTTGTGATTCTAGGGTGAACTTAAGGGGGGTTTTCCTGTCAATTACTAAAAATTATAGTAATATACTATTATTAACTTTATTTGAACAGGTATCGATATGGAGGGTATTTCGGAGCCTAGGCACCATATAGTGGCAGCCCCCTGATTTTTTCCAGATTTTTTGGTTTGGTAGTTCCTGAGAATGGGTTCGTTAAAAAAATGACCACTTTCAACCCCCCGCACTCCCCACCTTTTCAGCTAAAGTCAAAACTAATACCGGCTTCGAAAAGTACTAACCGAGACCTTTAATTTGATACCCCACATGACTATATTTGATGAAAAAAAAATTTACACCCCCCTTTTGCATGTATGGGGACCCCCCCTTAAATTCGTCGTAAGAGGATGTAACTCACTATATGCGTGAGCGTTCACAGTTCCCACCTTTCTACCAAGTTTGGTGTCAATCGCTATAACCGTCTCCGAGAAAAATGCGTGTGACGGACAGACAGACAGACAGACAGACAGACAGACAGACAGACAGTAAACCGATTTTAATAAGGTTTTGTTTTACAAACAAAACCTTAAAAAAGGATGGAAAAGAGCCAAGAACGTATATTTTTTCTGTATGAGTTCAAACTCGGTCATAAAGCGGGGGCGACCAAGAACATTAACAGCGCATTCGGGACTGATACGGTAACCGATCGAACCACACGCCGGTGGTTCGAAAAATTCCAGTCAGGCGACGTAAACCTTCAAAGTGAGCCACATGGACATCCAGGAGCATCGATTGACAACAACGAGCTGCGTTTGCTAGTCGAATCTGACACACGTCAGTCAGTGAGGGACATTGCAGAGAAACTGGGCGTACACTATTCGACAGTTTTCCGGCACTTGCAATAACTCGGAAAGGTGAAAAAACTCGACAAATAGGTTCTGTATGCCCTTACGGAGCAAAACATGGCGCTTTGAATGGAAATTTGCAGTTCTCTAGTCACCTGCAACAGAACCGATCCCTTTTTGCAGAGAATAGTGACATGTGATGAAAAGTGGGTATTATACGACAATCGTCGTCAATCAGCGCAATGGCTAGATGCTGATGAGCCACCGAAGGACATGCCGAAACCAAGCCTCCATCCGAAGAAGGTAATGGTGAGTGTTCGGTGGTCTAGAACTGGAGTTATCCACTATTCTTTTTTGGCACCTGGAGAAATGATAAATGCACAGAAATACTGTACCGAACTCGAGGAAATGCACCAAAAATGGAGTATTCAAGGGCCGAGATTGGTTAACAGAGATGGTGTGGCAATGCACGACCTCATGTATCCAGAACAACGGTTCAAAAGTTGAATGAATTTCAGTATGAGACTCTGCCTCATCCACCATATTCACCGGACCTTTCGTCAACCGACTACCTCTTTTTAAGGTTTTGTTTGTAAAACAAAACCTTATTAAAATCGGTTTACTGTCTGTCTGTCTGTCCGTCTGTCTGTCTGTCTGTCTGTCTGTCTGTCCGTCACACGCATTTTTCTCGGAGACGGTTGTAGCGATTGGCATCAAATTTAGTAGAAAGGTGGGAACTGTGAACGCTCACGCATATAGTGAGTTACATCCTTTTACGTCGAATTTAAGGGGGGGTCCCCATACATGCAAAGGGAGGGTGTAAATTTTGTTTTCATCAAATATAGTCATGTGGGGTATCAAATTAAAGGTCTCGATTAGTACTTTTCGAAGCCAGTCTTAGTTTTGACATTTGTTGAATAGGTGGGGGGTGCGGGGGGTTGAAAGTGGTCATTTTTTTAACGAACCCATTCTCAGAAACTACCAAACCGAAAAATCTGAAAAAAATCAGGGAGCTGTCGCTATATGGTGCCTAGGCTCCGAAATACCCTCCATACCGATACCTGTTCAAATAAAGTTAATAATAGTACAATGCTATAATTTTTAGTAATTGACAGGAAAACCCCCCTTAAGTTCACCCTAGAATCACAAAATTTTGCAACAATATAGACTACAGCATAGAGCATAATCCTGCCAAATTTGGTGAAAATCGCGTTATTACTAACAAAGTAATACTAAGTCAAAGCTGTCGCTTCTCTGCAAATTCCAGACTATGAATGTCAATATCACTTGAAAGTGGCTATTTACACATAATATATGCATATTTTACGTGCTACATGCTAATGGGACAAATGCACACCCAAATCTCTTCATAAAAGAAATAAACAAAACCTTTCATACCTGAAGCATCTAGCTTCCGGTTTCCCGACTTGTTTAAGTATTTGGATCATTTTTTGGCGAAAAAACCAATTTAGGAACGAAGAGGCTGTCAAAATTGCCTTCGACGAATTTATCAACACCTGACAGTTGGAATTCTACGAAACTGACATAAATGCTCTTGAATCTCGCTGGGAGAAGTATTTTGAACCGACTGGCACCTATTTTGATTAAATAAATAAATTTTTGTAAGCTTTACAGTCATTTCAAATTTTAGTACAAAAACGGCCATTTCATTTGCAACAACCTAATACAATTGAAGAAATATCACCTTGCTGAGGCCCATCTATAAGGCATTCTCCATTAGTTCAGAACATCATGCAGAGGCTTGAATCCATGCAAATCAACAACAGATCAGATTTTCTCTCAGCGGCAGGCGATGTCAAAACTTTTGGAATATGTCCATCAGTTACGCTATCTTTTTATCGACTTCAAGCTCGTCTATGATAGGAATAATCAAGGTAAAACTGCACATGGTGATGAGAGAATGGAGTATCCCGACTAACTTTACAGCACAGGCCAGGCCGACGTTGACCAACGTGCAAGGCCAGATAAAAGGGGCGGGATCACTCTCGAGACCATTTAACATCAACAACGGCCTAAGACAAGGGGGCGCCCTATCATGCATTCTCTTTGACCTGGCCCTGGGAAAAGTGATCCATGATGCTGATGTACGTGCGAGAGGCAACATCCTCTCCAAGCCCATGCAACCACTGATCTATGCTGACGATATTGACATTATGGGCAGGGAAACCCGAGATGTAAAGTCTGTCTACCCTGCCAAAAACCAACAGCATGAAATGGCGCTGGTCAGAAGAGAACAATTAAGATAAGAGGCTTCGACTTTCGGGCCATTAATAATTTCTCCTACCTAAGGTCGAAAATCACAATCGATAACAGCTATGACGATGAAATCTACGCCGGACATGAGGATGGACGTAGCTTCTTTATCAATGAAATTTATGAGGGATACCACGACCACCTGGTTGTGGTCTCAATAAGTTGCGATGGGTGGGTCAGTTAATACGTATAGGTGAGGATGATCAAGTCCTCAGAATCTATAAAGATAATATTTATGGTAGAAAAAGAAGACGTGCCAGACCTTGCCTGAGATAGAATAATGACATAGGCCAGGATACTAGACAGCCTTTATGGATATCGAATTGGTGGACCGGGATGCCATTTCATGAAGGGGAATATGCACAAGAATCGTTTTTGCCGGATCCGAAATAAAACGGTTTCTTGGCTAAAAATCAGGAAGGATTGGCAATTTGATCCACCTCAGTAGTTAAGGTAATCATTTTGTTACAAAAAAGACGCAGTCCCCAATTCATTTAGTGTGGCATAGATTTCCTACAGTTTTGGCATTAAGGAACCCCCGCAAATGGGCTCATCCATCCCCGTATCCAAACTATGCATAATAGTAACATCCTAATTTACTCGACCGATCCCCACCTTTCATCATCATCATCAACGGCGCAACAACCGGTATCCGGTCTAGGCCTCCCTTAATAAGGAACTCCAGACATCCCGGTTTTGGGCCGAGGTCCACCAATTCGATATCCCTAAAAGCTGTCTGGCGTCCTGGCCCACGCCATCGCTCCATCTTAGGCAGGGTCTGCCTCGTCTTCTTTTCCTACCATAGATATTGCCCTTATAGACTTTCCGGGTGGGATCATCTTCATCCATACGGATTAAGTGACCCGCCCACCGTAACCTATTGAGCCGGATTTTATCCACAACCGGACGGTCATGGTATCGCTCATAGATTTCGTCATTGTGTAGGCTACGGAACCTTTCGCTGATATCTTAGTTGAATGTCGCAGGCAACATAGGCAAATAGAAACACAAGTGTGGCATTTCAGCAATTATTATGGATACTCTAGGTAATGACCACTGTGATGACTGAGTTTAACAATAACTTCATACTAAGTCAAGCATGTAGACCAGGCTCGAATTGTTCCTCGGAAAAAAGAGGGACTGCTTTGTGCAACTAGGTTGCGCCCACATAGCTTATCTGAAAGATTATAACACTGGAATCCAACTAATTTTTGGCCACTCAACTCTTCTCCCCGGTTATGCTCTGACCTTAAAGGGCGAGATCCATGCTCATAATACATTAAACGATGAAAGGATAACTCTAAGTCGTAGTAATATGACTGAAATAGCGAGTTCTGACAAACTACTATTGCTACGACTTGCTCTTCTCCTACTACCAGTGACAGTTGTACTGGGGACGGGAAAAATTAGGCAGTACAAGAAAATTTGGAAAGTAGAACAATTATTTGAAAGAGGTCTGTACATAACCTTATCACAACCATCACAGAACAAAATAAGCAATCTCTCCTTCTTGATAGCTATAGGCATCTTATCTCGCATCTCATAAGCTTTCTAGATGGGAGGGAACTCCAAGTAAAAGTTTAGCAGCGACTGCCTGTGGGTTATTACAAAACTGTCTGCTGTCTCTCTTCAAACTGTTCGCGGAGGATATTCCTAAACCTTTCCTTGGACCTAATCCTAAACACCGTTTCTCCAGACCTTTGTTAAAATTGAAGCACCAACAATAATTAGAGTCAGCACTGTACAATACTGCTAAGCTGGATCAGAATCTTGCAGTCAGTAGTCTGTCGGAAACCAGTTGTGCCGGTAGCTGTCAGAGGCTATCCAACACCGGATATGCGTCTGCTAGCATTTGGCTTTCTAGAGTACGAAAGCAAATTAACAGAAGTGCGGCAACAGGGAGAAGAGTACTCTCCTGAGTCTTACCATATTACTTTGTTTAGGCCCAGAACACCCAACTTATATCTTTGAAATACCCGCTCTAGTTAGAGAGAAAGCGAGCATTCTGGGTTCGCTATTGTTGTCGAGCAGCGCGCCCACATTCCAAAGACCAACCATAGTCCATTTTCGATAGCCATTGGTTTTCAGCATGAAGTCAGTCCCTATCCGAGGCGTTGTTGACGATTCGATAGTACCTCCTCCCAAGCTTTCCGTTAAAGTTGATTCAAGAAAAAGGGTCGGTTTTCAGGAAACCTATCTCCAATCGACACTCTTCACTTCACGAAAATGGCTCCTCCGATTCGATGGAAATTCAGCAACTTTTAACCAGAAGTTGCTTCTAGTGTTTATGCCAGACCCTTTACCAAGGTTTGGTGGTAGGTAGGTAGGTATCAGTGGCCACTCCGAGAAGCCCAATTAGCGCTTTGGTGCGCCGTTTTGATGCCGCAAACTCCTAAGACCGTGACTGTTATTATGGGAGCAGGGAAGCAGAGTCCAGCCGGCTCGGATCTTCAGAGCCAGCCCGTAGCATTCACGAAGGAAAGCAGCTAGAAATTTCTCTGAGTTCCACAAAGAATGGTTTACCCAGTGTCCGCAGCTTGACTCTAGCCAGAGCTGGGCAATCGCAGAGAAAGTGCATGAGGGTTTCCCTTCCTTCTCCGCAGCTTCGGCAATGCGAGTTGGAGGGTATGCCGAGCCTAGCGGCATCGTCTCCTAGGGGCCAGTGCCCCGTGCAGACCGCCGTAATCTTGAATGAATTTGCACGCATCTGGCACAGGAGCTCTCGTGATCGGCGGCTGCTAGGTAGTGCGAGTAGACTCTGCCCCCAACAGCCGCCAGCGGAACACCGACTGTATTCGCCGAGGGACTGGCAAGAGCAGAGCCTTGCCTGACCAATCCGTCAGCCCGCTAATGGCCCTCTATGCTCCTATGCCCGGGAACCCAGAGGAGTGTGACCTAGAGCGTGCCGCCCAGACTGTTCAGCGCATCTCTGCACTGTGCCACCAGCCTGAAAAATGTCGTCGCTGAGTACAAGGCCTTGATGGCCGCTCGGCTGTCGATTAGAATGGCTATGTTATGTTTGGGGCCCGAATCTCGCTCCAGCCATCGACAGGCTTCCAATATCGCCCGTACTTCCGCCTGGACTGGACACTGGTGAAAACTGGGAGACCATACGGCTTGGATAAACGGTGTTTATTTGAGAAAACCCCCGCGCCGACTCCACAGGCCATCTTTGATGCGTCAGTAAAGATCGCTGAGTCATAACCTTGCAACGCACTGCCGGTCTTTACCCTGGTTGGGAAGTCCACAGCAAAGTTTCTCGTGAAGTTCAGCCTGCGTATGGCATAGTCCGTGGGGAATGCCCAGATTTTCCGAGGTACTTCGTTTAGCATTTGCTGTGCCCATTGAAATTCGCTGCCCAACATCCGGACTCACGTAGTCTGACGCACTGCACGCTGCAATGTATTTAATGTGGAGGTCTAGGGGGAGGAGATGCAGGAGTACATTGAGAGTATCTGGCGGGCAGGATTGCAGAGCCCCAGTAGCATCTGCACATGTGGTTCCTTAAATCTTAATAAGCTTCATCGTATTGTATTTTTTCCTCAAAGCCTATCACCATACAATATAGCCGCAAATCAGGATCGGACGCACTACAGCGGTGTACAGTCAGAAAACCATCCTCCCCATTTCTTTGCAAAGGTTCTCTTCCAGGAATAGAAGGCTATACAAGCCTTCTTAACCCTCAGTTCTATGTTCAATTTCCAATTTAATTTTGGATCCAGGATTACACCCAGATACTTCACATTAGAGGAAAGAACCAATCTTTGTTCATTCAGCCGTGGTAGATGGAATTCAGATATCCTTGGCTTGGTGGTGGATAGCATCAGTTGCGTTTTGGTTGGGTTTATGCCGAGTTTGCATCTTGCGGCCCACTGGCACATCTTTTGCAACGCTCCTTCCATGATGTCGCTCATGATGGACGGAAACATCCCTGATACTAATATCACCAAGTCGTCGGCATACGCCACCACCTTCACCCCGCTGCTGTCCAATGTACGTAAAATTTTGTTCATTACTATTAACCAGAGCACCGGTGAGATGGCGCCACCCTGGGGCGTGTCTCTGTTCAGAGATCTGGTCAAGCGGTTGCCTCCCAGATCCGACTAGATTATCTTGGTACTTGGATGGATGGATATAATCCAATGCATAAGATAACCCTCCAGTCCAGTACCGGTCAAGGGTTCCTTGATGGCGTTGGTACTAACGTTGTTAAAAGCTCCCTCTATATCCAAGAAGGCAGCTAGGGTATACTGCTTGTACTATAGCGACCGCTCAGCCGTGCCAATTACTTCGTGGTAGGCATGCTGGAACTTAGAGAAAGGCGTTCTATCCATAATCGTCCTTAAGTGAATGTCCGGGACGCGTTCTAGGGTCTTCAGCACGAAAGAGGTCAGGCTGATTGGTCGAAAGTCCTTCGCGGAGTCATGACCGCGCCTGCCCGCTTTCGGTATGAAAACCACTCGTACGCGCCACCAGGGCTGTGGTACGTATCCTAAAGAGATGCAGCTCCGGTAAATCTCGACAAGCCGTGACACAATCCTTTCCTGCTGCTTCTGTAACATGACTGGCATTATGCCATCTGGGCCTGGAAATTTATATGCGGAGAAGCTCTTTATAGCCCAGCCGATCTTATCCTCGGTAATTACCGATTTGATAGTCTTGCACACCTAGGGTGGCCGCAAATCCTCCAAGCAAGTTTCTGACTCACAGTCTCCCCTCGCTGGCGAGAAAGTGCGTTTGAACCAGCAACTCCAAGGTTTCACCACGAGATTCCGGCCAGAAGGATGATCTCTTATGTACCTTGGACAGAATCTTACTGAGCCTCGCAGATTCACTGGTACTTTCGATGTTGTCCAACCAAGACCGCCTCTTTGCGGTCCTGATGGCTGACTTGTACTTCCTCAGGCAGTCCTTGTATGACTGCCAATATTTTTGCCTACAGCAGATGTGGAATATTTTTCTGGTCAGCTTCCTGAGGCTGGAGAGGTCTCCATACCACCACGATGGCAGGGTATTTTTGCTGTACTTAGTAGGGCACGAGACTTTAAAGGCGGTGTCGAATGCCTTTTTCAGAGACCCGACCTTTGACTCCAGTTCGTCGGTCGCGCCAATCTTACCAATTTGCGCACCGGAGAGTTTGTTCTTAATTACTTGACCAAAGTTTCTCCAGTCGATCCTCCTGGGGTCTCTGAAGGGTTTGGAGACCTTTGCGGCGAGATCTAGACTGAGAAGAATATAACTGTGATCAGAGAAGGATCTCTGGTCAGACACTCTCCAGTCCTCCACCCAAAGAATCTCAGTGTCGGTTATTAGGGTGATATCAAGGACTTCCTCCCAACCGTGACAGTTCTCCAAGCAGGACAAAGGGAAGGTTGATGTACTGCCCCTGTTACACACCGATGGATTTGCTGGTTATAGTGTACCTATTAATCATAGTATCTCAAGCATGCCTATAATCGTCAGAAACTTTAGTATATTCCTTTCTTCCACATATTTCAACTTTGCATCCGGTATTAAGCGTTCTCTCAGATGCCTCGGCCTACTTTGCGCCAGTGCCAGACACTGTCCCAGGGCTTGTATAGAGGTTTCATCACACTCCACACAAAACCTACAGGCATTGTCCGTCTAATGGAGGAGTTGGTCCAGGTTCGGGCTGTGGCAGTGGATAGGTGACATTTTAAGGAAGGGCGCAAATTTCATTGCCTCATTCATGAACTTCCCCCGCCAGTGTTCAACCCCACACCCGGGTTCTATTCACCCGACATGCGGATGATGTCCCCTGCCTTCCTTCGAGGATCAGGTATCCAACATCCGACGTTGTTCTGCCGTTTAGAAGTTAAGAACAACGATGTTCACTGTTTATAACACTTCATTTATTTCATAAAAACAATGGCACTGACAACTTCAACAAAGGATGAATTTCATAGAAATTTTGTATAGGAATCTTTTCACTTTTTCCAACAATACAACTAGTGCTAGTTACTTTTATTATTTTTCTGACATCTTCATCTTTCGGTTCTCATTTTTTTCTCATTCCAAAATATGACATTTCTCGTCACCTACTCTGCTCTAGGTCTAAACTGAGTGGAGAGTGCCGGTGACGTCATCTGTCCGCTGGTATTCGCAACATTCGAAATAAATTTCGAATGCCGCGACTCCTGCCGCGCCACATAACTCCTCCCCCACGGAGCTGGTATACGGGGAGAACCCGGGACTCCCAAGTGATTCGGTCTTCGACAAGAGATCGGGTCTCACAGAATCGGGGTTGATGCGTCCGCTAAGAGACAATCTCCGACGCATCAAGGCCGCTCCTCCCACCCAACACTCGTCCGCACCTGTCTGTGCGCCCAAGGAACTGGACACGTGTACGCACGTCCTGGTCAGGACGGATGCCGTCCGGAAGCCGCTGCAACTTCCTTATGAAGGCCCGTACCGCGTTCTCGAGCGGGGAGAACATTTCTTCCAGCTCGAGATCGGTGGACACAAAAAGGCGGTCTCCCTGTCCAAGCTGAAGCCCGTGTGCATCCCTAAACAACGGCGCGTTCGCTTCAAGGACTGATGGGGAGTTCCGGATTCGGTCGCTGAGACCCCTCGGTTTCATCTGGGGGCGGAGTGATGTGGCGACTTCAAGGCAGCCTCATCAGTGGACTTTCAATGGAGAAGTCCATCGTAAAAACTTTCATTATTAAATTTTGGCTTCATTGCAGACTCCAGCATTTTTTCGACAGGCATTCTCGGAAGATGGTAAATTCTGCCTCTGACATTTTGCCATCCTTGGAGGAAATTCAAACAACAGCGCCCAAAAATGGAGCTGCAGCTTGCATATACGTCCTCTTCCTTACCGCCTTCGTATTCGTATTCATATGGGTGGGACTTCGTTGAGACCTCTCCTACTGATTTGATCACCTCCCAGCTCACCGGTAATAATCCCCGAGGGACGGGCGATTGTACGCCCTGGGGAAGAACACAATCAAATGATGCTTGCCGCAAATGTGATCAACCTACGCTTTTTACGCTCATTACTGCTGACTGAGGAGCCCGGTCCGGTGTGGGTCTCATTGGTATTACCAGTTTGTTCTTACCTTCCGTCGTGGATACCGTCTCCCTGCGTTCGATTTCTCTGGACGTTATCGCACCTGGTAGTGTGGCCACATCCCAAGGCGCTCCATTGTGTTCTGCAGTGCCTTACTCTACCGCTGGCTTGGAGCCTTCCCAGGCCCACGGTGTCCAGGCCGCTTGGCTCCATTTTCGCATGCTTGGGTTAAACCAGTAGGATCGACGTCACCAGCTTTTCTTTCATCCGCCCTTCCTGATAAGGGTGGAAGAGGAGGTTCTGACAGGCAGGACTCAGTCTGTAGTCCCCCCTTCTTAGTGGCTGAAGTTTCGTTCTGTCAAACGTTCCTCTTCCGGTTATGGATAAATTTGGGCTGTAATACCACGATGGGTCGAAGTTGGATTTGTGGTTTCTCAGAGATGGAGAGTTTAAATCTATAACTTCCATAATCCAAAGGTACGTGGACCGAGCAAAGTGAATGACATTTTTTCCTTTTGGTCTGGGCCAAAATCAAGGGGACACCGACTCGGGGTGCATACAGTCCCAGACAAAGGCTGGAAAAATAGGCTATGAATAAAAGTAAAGTTTACGGAATGGATGAATAGGATTCTAGCGAAAGCGATTGGGATAAATTGGTGTGCTCAGGAAGAGGGTGGAGACAAGGGTTGCTGCCGATTAACCAAGCAAATTACAGGCTACCACAAATAGTATGAAAAAAGGGTGCAACCATTTGCCACTCTCGGTGAAGACTATCATTACAAATCTCAGGAAAGATATTGCCAGTATCCACAAGAAACTAGATATTGCTCCAATTACGCTTCAAAGCATTCCCTATTCTCCCTTTTCCAGCTGCAATCTACGAGCTACGAGCAATTCGAGAATGGCTTTGCAGATGCAAGACTCTCCAGTGGAATTAATTTAGAATTTCCTTCAGAGCAATTAAGGATTATCTTAACGAGGTAATTACCGCTGTCCAGCGTCTGCTCAATTTTTATCTTGACTTCTTGATTCCTGCTCTTCACTGGGCGCTCTCTGATATCTCTATCGTAATTAAAACTTTGTTTGTATCCTGATGCGCTCCGACTTGATAACAAACTTAAAAGAGCAAATTAATAATCACCGAAGTGACCCAGTTTCAGGTGCAACTTAAGTCACTCAACACTTCACGAACCGAAGTCCGAAGTAACTCCACACAGTTAAGAGATGGGGGCACAAGGAAGAAAGAAAAAAACTTTCTTTTACTAAATAAAAATGGAGGGGGTTGGTCTCTCTGGTTTTTCCTTTCACCTTCTCATATTTTCTTTCATCTTTTTCCCAGCAACTTTTCCCAATAGCGAAAGGCGAAGTTGAAATTCAATTTCAAGTGAAATGTATAGTCTGCCGGCGGTTGAAGAGCATTTTCTTGGCCCTCAGCAATTCCCGGGAGTAGTTGCTCGGCATTGGGAGTTACCGTGGCTGAAATTTCAACTGAAAATTTGAATTCAAAATTTGGACGATTCTTCAGAAATTTATTGCTGAAAGTTTGGAGTTAGTCTTGCATTCCTATTCGAGATCCTGAAGGACGACTAAACTATTCAGATTGGACTTAACTCCAAAATGAGCACAAAACTTAGATGGCCCCATCAAGGAATCAAATGGATGCAGTTCTATGCAGAGTAGGGAGCGCTGTAAAACTCATGGCTCCCTCGAGGACCCAGTTTTTAAGATAAATCTGAGAATTCCATATTGTGCGAAACACTTCCAGGATGAAAAGCGCCTGTCGAAAGCGCGTCTTGTTCTGAATTTTATTAGCGAAACACCTTTGCCGACAACCCTCCAGAGCATTGAAATCCTCGATCCGGAGGCCCACCCCCAGGCTGCCCTCTTAGCCACACTAGCTGGGGTTACTTTCAATGATGTGTTAGCGTGTAAAGTTGAGTCGATTTATTTTGTTGCGTAGCGTTTCATTATTATATTTTTTGGAGAGTTTAAAAGCCTTCCGATATCAATGGGGATTGAATTCGGAACGGGAGCGTTGTGATGGTGGCGAGAGAGCTCTGGCTTTCTAAAGGCTCTCGTCTTCCTTCTCGGTGAATGGTTAATGGTGAATGGTGGTTTTCTGTTGAATCAGAAATGTCGAAATCATTTGACCCGAAACTTCATTGTATTCCAGATGATTGAAAACTTCATGAATACAATGCCATCACCACTTCCACTGTGTACACTCCGTTAAGATGGTGAAATGGTAAAATTTTTAAAAATGGGAGCCGAGCTGCGGTGGGGGAAGTACGGCTGGTGAGACGCTTGAAAAAATCCGAACAAGAGCGTACTGAGGACGGACGGCATGGCGATGGGAATAATGAAATTTGCTTTTAAATATTTTTACTTCATTTTCAATTTCACAGCTTCATTATTGATTTTCTTTATGGAGCTTGTTTGCCGTAAGTGGGGGATATTCAATCATTCATTTCACTTAGCAATTTCTGTATTTATTCCCCCTTCGTTTTGGGGCAGAAATGATTTCAGAGGATTATAAGGAAAGCCACAACGGATTAGAGGCAAAGGAGCTCAGGTGGTTGTGGCTGGTTGAATTCTCCTCAGTTTTTCCTTACAAGGATGTTTCCTATTTAAAGAGCTCAGGACATCACGCCAACCAGCTTTAAGTCGGACAATTTCTCGTCAATATACTTTTGTCGTTGCAAAAAGTGACCGACTCATTGATTCACTTTTCTGACCATCCCTTCCATACGACGTAGAAGCTGAAATTACAAACGACATCCTACACACAACCGTACACAGCTGGGACGACTGTATCTCCTTCATCAATCAAGCTGTTGCCCATGAGGTGACCAAAACCACCGATGGAATCACGGAAGAACTGCTTGAAAGGGAATGAATAGTGGAAAGTCCTCATGAGTGCTATTCACGGTGGATCAATAGTCCAGGAATAGACGACTTCAGAATTCGTTCTGTAGAGAGGCTACGTGCAATAATAGCGGGAGCCAGGAACAAAAGGGAATATGCAAATAATGGTGATAAGGTGGACTATTGGACGTGGACAATTGTGTTCATGTAGCAAAAATCCTTGGGTTCGTTTCGGGGAATCAGTCTTCAAAGTGAGACCGAATTGAACTGGAACGGCTTATTCCATTGATATCGCGCAGAATGTGTGAAATTTTGAGATTGAAAGGCAGAAGGTCCTGGTCTCCCGGAAATTGTATTTCTCCCAAATTATGACGGCTTTTTTCGATTGGTAATTGGTCAGGAGTAGTAGACAATCAGCTAAAAAAAACATTGTAAAGTTTGAACTATGCCGGAAGACCAAAGACAACAACAAAGCCAATTTTTAAGGAAACAAGAAATAGGGACTCGAAATACAAATAGAGGGAGTAGCTCGAAAAAGAGTTCTCGCAGAATGCCGGGTTGTATGCTCGGCTTTGAAACGAAAGCCTTTGAGTGGGACACGTTTTCCGCGGCGCTCAAACCCTACATATCCTTGTATGGTACGGCAAGAGAAAAAGTCACCCAACTCGCTGGATGATGGACGGAAGCCTGTGACGCTACTATGCCCAGGTGAGGACGGTCAGGAGGAGACCCAGAGGGAACTGCGTGGTCGCCTAAAAAAACCCATTCCGAGGAGCAAAAAGAACTGCTTTAAACAGCTATGTGACAATGCCGATATGAGCCCTTGGGGCAAGGCCTACTGAGTGGTAATGAAAAGGCTACGGAGATCACCCCAGGTGACCTATTCGCGCCTCCTAAAACAGACCACTCTGTTCCCTCACCACGAAAATAGGAGAAGGCAAACGGTTGTCCAGCTAAGTAAGGACATAATACGTCCAGTAACTATGGAGGAGCTGCGGGAAATATGTGGTAGGAGCGGTGACACCAAGGCCCTAGCTTTGGGTGACATCCCCAACCGAGCTTTGAAACTGCCAGTGAAGACTAGGCCCTAGCTTTGGGTGACATCCCCAACCGAGCTTTGAAACTGCCAGTGAAGACTAGGCCCCACCTTTGAGGCGTCCTTAAAAGAAGAAATATTTGCGCTGCAATGCCGCTAACGCTGGCCGAAATCCAAAAAAAAACTTGAAAATTTCCACGTCGTCCAGTCGAAAAAATGGATAAAAATGCAAAATCGTCGGATTCTCGTGGGCGATCTCTTGCTCGAAAGGGGAGGCGGATTGCCTGTCCAGTGGAAAAAGCAAAAGTTGGTGTTGTTTCCGAAACCTGGCAAGCCACCTGGAAACCTAGCATCGTATTGTACTATCTGCCTGCTGGATACAGTGGAGAAGATGATGGAGAGAGTAATCAGATCAGACTCCTACTAATCGTCGAAGTCAGCAATGATTTGTTGGAACGGCCGTTTGGTGACCAGAACTTAATATTTAGCGAATTTGGTAGAAAACTACCTATCAGAGATTACTCTCTGGTACGGGACGGATGAAGGCCCCAAAAGGGTACATTGTCACAGCCGGAGTACCACAGGGATTGGTACTTGGTCTCCTGTTGTGGAATATCGTATATAATGGAGTACTTCCTCTTCCCGTCCCAGGAGAGACTTCGATCATTGGCTTTGGGTTTCAGTCAATTTCTAAAAGTTGTTAGTATATTATTATTAAACTTGTTTGGGCAGATATTGGAATGGGACATATTTTGAGGCGTAGATTTCATCGAAGCGCACCTTCCTATTTTTTTCGGATTTTTGGGTTGGGTAGTTTCCGAAAATGAGTCCTGTCTCACTTTAAAGGTGTACGTTTCGACTCCTTACTCGCACAGTTTACAATCCACTTGAAAATCAATATCGGATTCGAAAGTATTAATCGAGAAATTTCATTTGATACTCCACATGATGAAAAAAATTCTACATTCCCCCTTTGCATATATGGGCGGGCTGCCTTTTCCAACTCTTTTACAGACAGTAAGTGGACAGTCCTCGCCGCCATCCGCGCTGTGAGCATCGTTCCCCACAGGATGCGCAGGGAATAATGGCTGGACAGTATCATCCATCCGCTCCGCCTTAATTGAATAGAGTTTCCGCAGGGCCCCAATTTATCGTGTTACCAATTTGTAACCGAATCCTCCCGGGTCCCATGCACCTCATCGGCCAGGAACCTCCAGCAGCGAGCTTTGCTCCTGTTTATTACGCTGTGGAGTCTCCTTTCAGATGCTCTGTTTGCTGTCATTTTGGTACATGTCTCTTCCCGGTCGTTCAAACGTTTTGTCAACAGGGGTGTTTGTAACGCTCGACTTTAGGCAATCGCTCCCCGAGCCAACTGCTGCATGAGATGAAGAAATCCTGAAGTCGCTGTTGTTTCGGCGATATATTTTTGCCGACAAGGCAAAGAAGTTTACCAGCCCATGCACGTTAAAAGCGTGAGGTTCGTTGGGAACTCCGGTGGCGGCTACTTAGAATGCAGCCCCACGTCGCTTAACAATTTTCGATCCTTTGAGGAAGTGCTATTATCTGATCGGCACAGACGTAAACGCCTCAGTTCTCCCCGTATCGCGGAATCATAAACTGATTTTGCATCAACTCAAACTAGTGGTGGCCTATTCTTCGACCATATATACTTACGGCTGCACGCGTGTGGACGTAAGTTTAGAGTTTGGGACTTCAACGAACGTTCTCATAGCGATTCGTAGTACCGGACATTAGTAGTCCCATGTTAAGCGCAGACCTTCTAGGCCACTGTGGGTTGCTAGTGGATCTGCAGAATAGGTCTTTTATAGATCTCGTAACTTCGCTCAGGCTTTCAGGAAAACTTGCCACCTGCTCTACTGCTAGTCTTTCAATCATTTTTGAAGAAGTAGCCAACCCGCATTCTTCAAAACTTCAGAAACAAAACTACCGAAAGTAGTCACTCGCAGTCAGCGAAGCATGATGTACAGCACCATATCCGCACTACTGGCCCTCATATTTTCTCGAAGTCCCGTCCATAGCCCCCCAGAAATTCGCAGTTGCTAAGAAAGAATTTGACACACTTTTAAAGCAGGGGATGTGCAAACCATCAAATAGCTGCTGGTCTTTTCCACTACACATGGCCCCAAAGGTCAACAGCGAATGGACACCATGTGGCGATTACAGACGTCTAAATGTTCAGACATTCCAGGCCGCTACCCCATAGTCCACGACTTTTTGCACAACCTCGCTAATTACCACTTAAAGTCTCTGGCAAGGTCGATTTTTCGGCGATTGCCGACGCATGACCTGGTCACAAGCAAATATTTCTGGCCCTCAATGAATGAGGATATTAACTCCTGAATAATTCCAGAAGTGTAAAGTCATCAAGCACGTACAGAAAGAAGTAGGCTCATTCCCTCTGTCTACAAAACGTTTTCATACGACTCATATTAACATCATTAGCCCACAATCATCAATAGGTTCACCCAGTGGCAACACCTCTGGCCGACATTTCCCCAACCGTGCACCGATGCCTATTGCTGGGAATGGATCCCACACTTTGGAGTTCCAGCCGAAGTTATTACAGGCCAAGGAATGCAGTTCGAATCAACCCTGTTCTCGGAGTTAGACAAACTCATAGGCTTCAAACACCAGACGACAGCGTACCACTCGCATTCCAATTGGTCGATGGCATAGGACACTGAAGGCCGCTATAGTGGCATACAATGACTCCTCGTGGTCGCAAGTCTTGCTCTCCATTCTACTTGGCCTATGTACAGCCCATCGTGAAGAGTTTTTCGCCAGCTCCGCCAAACTAGTACAGGGCCTGGCCGCCTGCACGCATGTCCTGATTTACGTGGGTGCTTTATGCTACTAAATGAGGGCCCATATGAAGTGTTAAACAAAGGGTCCAGCCTAAAACTTTTCGCCCCGGGGCTGAGGTCTCTGGGAAGGAAGGTGCACGGCACCCTAAAATTGGCGGGCCAGGAATTGGGTTTTGTCGCAGAAACCCAGTATCAGCTGAGGGTGGGTAGTGTGGAGGAAGATGAAGATTCACCCGAACTCTACACCAAAATAAGCGCAACAAAACCCACCAAGACACGGAACTCATCCACTTAAGTAGTTCGCCTAACATACCTGTTGCCACGGGGCCGGCGTAGGTACCAGGCTATCCATTTTGCAGTCGGCCGTTTTTGTAATTTAACAAATAACTGTTTCGTGTGACACTGCTTGTAGGATAATCCCCTGTCCCATTTCATTGATACACTTACGCAAGCTATAGGAGGCAATTCATTACACGTAGTTGGCAAACTAGACCCCCGCCCCCTCTCTACGTAGTCTCCGCTGTGCGTGGTGAAATTTACCTCGAATGCGCATAGTGCTGCTCGCTAAGGTTTTCGAAGCCGATAAGGGAAAGTTTCACTTTTTGATAGATCACTATAATATGAGGTATAGTCGAGGAAACAGGTTGTCAGCTAGCTGCTTCACAGCTTTTGTCCTATTCAAGGTATACTCCTTCCACAGAAACGAGCGAACTGTCGGTACTTTTTTTACCCCTACTCACGACTGAGTGGATGAACCTTTGAAAGGTTTGCGCCACATCGCACAATCCGAAAGTCATCTGTGTGAACTCGAAGTGTCCAAAAGGTGTGTATATTGCCCCCTTTGGAATGTCTTCTGAAGCTACAGGGATTTAGTGATAGGCCTTGGTTAAATCTAAGGTCGAAAAGATGCGGCCGTTTGCGATATGATGCGCAAAGTCGTGGATGAGTGGAATAGGATATCGGTCTGGAACAGTCTATGCGTATAGCCTTCTGTACTCCCCACACGTCATTTGGCTTAGGGAGGGTATGAAGTGGGGAAGACCAACAACTGTCCGAAGGTCTGCAGATACACTGTTGCATAAGTTGTTCAAACTCTTTCCGTGCAGTAGCCAGCTTTTGGGGGTAGAATTAAGGCGACGTGGCACTGCGTTCTGGGTGGCCGTCGCCAGGACCCCCCGCCAACCTAGTTTTTTGTGGTAGGCGCGAATTTTCAGGGGAGCGCACATCTGGTAGCTATATCGCCGAATCTACGATGGTACCAACAGATGCTTCGGTCCGTATGTTGCCCTGACGACTTGCTACTCGATCGCCCTTTCCGAGCAGCAGACCGCGAGCGAACTCACCACCTGCCGCCCGAAAGTTGAGCGTCCAGCGTCGTCCGCGTTTTAGCCATACTGGTTGCAAACGCGGCCATCTCGAGCTCCAGCTCGCCAACTTTGTTTGACGGCTGCTGAACGGCCGCTATGGCCGGGCGTGCGTGCACCTTGTGTACCTTATCGGCCGCAGCTGCCAGTGGCTCCAAAGAACCGGTGACGCACGAGAGGACCGCCTGGGTGCCCTTCGGGAGTCGACGCAGCCAGAGCGATTTCATCAAGTCATCGTTGATCTTGCTCCCACTCAATAGCCTCATTTTGCAAAGCAATTGGCTGAGAGTTCGATCGCCCAACGTCAAACCTGCCAGCAAGTGATCCAGTTTACCTGACTCACTTACCGACAGACGCTTGATCAACTGGGTCTTTAAAAGAGTGTAGGAGCGGACTTTACTATGTCGGCCACCAGTAGGATGGACTCCTCATCTAGACCTACGACCGCGTAGTTAAACCTCGTCGCGTCCGCCTTGATCCCGGACATCTGGAAGTGCGCCCCTAGATGGACGAACTACAGTTCCGGGTTTCGTCGCCAAAATGGAGGGACGCGGACAGCGAGGGTCCGATGGACCTGCCGCGTCTTTATTGTCAACCGACATCACCAAAAGCTGATTTTACGATGCGAGTTTCTGTCGAAGACGTGACGATACCGAATTCAACAAGGCGGTTGTTATTTCGATGTAAGCCAAATAATTCACTCCAGTTGCACTTTTGTCAAACTACGAATTGCTGTGTTGTTGCCGTGCGTGAAATGTATCAAGTCAACCCTGTATTTCTTCGAATTCACTGTTCACGACTGAGTCCCATTTTCGCAATCGTGCATAACAATTTGGTCATCTTCCTTCTAAGAGTTTGAAGGGTCCAACGATGAGTAACGCGGAAGTACAAATTGTCGAAATCAACTCTAATGAGGCTTTGCTTTGAACGATTTGTCGATCTTACTGGGACGACACTATCGCACTCGCATATAAGTGTAAATGCTTGATCAGAATGATTTATACTTATGGATACTATCTTCGAACAAACAACACCTAGAATCCCCTCTGACATTCAGGTGAGAGTGAACACTGAAGCCATTCACAACACAACCCTCCGTGACACCTATAAGAGGGAAACGGATGCCGCAATAACCGCAGTCAACAGAGGACCTGGAGATGAAGCATCAACAAATGATCTTCACAATCACCTGAGGAACGTTATCATGGATACGGCCACAAACATACTTGGCCCCAGCCGCAAAAGGAGTCGGAACGGCTGGTTTGACGATGAATGTAAGCTAGCAACGGAACGGAAGAATGCTGCATACCGAGTAATGTTGCATTCTCAAAGAACGCGGGCACGCGCAGAGACTTATCACGAAATCCGTCGAGCGGAGAAGCGACTTCACAGACGGAAAAAGGAAGCCTGGGAGAACCAACAAGTCTGTGAACTAGAAAAGTACAGGGAGCAACCGCACCAGGAGCGGAAGTTTTACCAACAAGTCAGGATGAAGGATGAAGCCTTACACACCTCGATGTTCTTCCTGCCGAGACAAAGAAGGAAATCTGATTTCCGACAGAATGGCCACATTGGAGCGATGGGTTGAGTATTTTAATGAACTACTGAACAACCAGAACATCGGCGAATTGGAGGTGGTTCATCAACTTGTACTCAAGGTATGGGACAGCCAATCAATGCCTGACGACTGACAAAGAAGCATTATCTGTATCACACATAAAAAGGGAGATACCACACAGTGCAGCAATTATAGAGGTATCACGTTGCTGAGTACCACCTATAAGATATTCTCCGCTATCTTGCTAGGCCGGATAGCCCCATACGCCCAGAACATCATTGGCCCATACCAAAGCGGCTTCACTATAGGCAAATCAGCGACAGATCATTTTCTCTCTGGGGCAAGCAATGGAAAAACTGTTGGAATATGGATAACAGTTGCACCATCTATTCATCGACTTTAAAGTCGCCTATGATAGCATAGCCAGGGTAAAACTGTACACGGCCATGAGAGAATTCGGTATCCCGGCGAAATTGATAAGACTGACTAGGCTGACCCTGACCAATGTGAGAGGCCAGATAAAAGCAGCAGGATCACTCTCAAGACCATTCGAAATCAACAACGGCCTACGACAAGGGGATGCCCCATCATGCGTCCTCTTTGACTTGGCCTTCGAGAAAGTGATCCGTGATGCTGAGGTAAATGCAAGAGGTACGATCCTCTTTAAGTCGACCTAACTACTGGCCTATGCTGACGATATCGACATCGTGGGAAGAACCACCCGAGACGTACAAACTGCCTTCATCCAGGTCGAGCAGGCTACTATTGGCGGTGCTGCACATCAATGAAGGCAAGACAAAATATATGGTGGCAACGTCGGCACCGAAAACCAAACAACCAATAACTCTTGACCGCATTCGAGAGAAGAATCCTCCGAAGAATTTTTGGCCCCCTAGATGAGGATGGACGATTCCGTTGCCTACATACCATGACCGTCTGGTTGTGGATAAAATCCGACTGAATAGGTTACGGTAAGCGGGTCGCTTAACTAGTAGGGATGAGGATGATCCAGCCCGGAAAGTCTATAAGGGCAATATCTATAGTAGGAAAAGAAGACGAAGCAGACCCTGCCTGAGATGGAGCGATGGCGAAGGTCAGGACGCCAGACAGCTTTTAGGGATATAGATTTGGTGGACCTCGACGCAAAACCGGGATGTCTGGAGTTCCTTATTAAGGCAGGCCTAGACCGGATACCGGTTGGTGCACCGTTGATGATGATGATGATATATAGCGTGATGCAACGCGGTGATACCAACCTTATATTGAAACAGTGTGTCAACTAGCTTTTTAGCAGGGCCTACTCTGCACAGGGAGCGCACAATCTATGAGGAATTGCGTAAAACGTTTATCCTTTTTCTTTGCCAGGTCCGCTATTGTGTAGTTAGTCCAGTCTGAACTACCTTCCGTGGTTTCGTGACAGGTAGCTCCTCCGGATTGGGTTGTCAATCCTACATGAATCGACAATATGAATGTTCAAACTAATGACTGTATCGAGGAGAAGTTTGGACTGCAGACCCACAAACATGGAGGTTCCATCCAGTTCAGTTCATCTTTCTGGTTGAGACTACTAAAGCTTCGAAAGTATCTCTGGTAAAATTATCAAAATATTTGTCGAGAGAAATGGTTGAAACCCAACTCGTTGTCCTATTTAACATACAAGAAAGGCTCCCTCTTAGGCCCGAACTCCTTTCTCCAAATGGTACGTCCATTAATCTTTACCTTTCTCCTTTGATCTTTTTCCTTCATGTCAGGTCTCCTGGGGCAGATATTTATGAACATTTTGACATTGAAATTAGTCTCAAAATTCGTCCTTTTTATTCTTCTCTGGCGTCGAAGTTTGTTCCTAATTTGCATTTAAACATAATTAAGCCCTACAAAAGCCTGATCAATTACGTCTTTAACATTGTACACAACCATTAGCTCGCACAAAGGATTCGGACAATGCAAATTAACTTCGTAGTCCTGAAATTAGCACTTAACAGGGTTGGAAATCCGCCCCCATGGAGATTGCAAACTTTGGAGCAATTAAACCCAATATCCTGGAGATAATATATTTCGATTTCCTGTTTATCGTAGTCTAATTGTTCATTCCAGAGATGACCTTTGCTAACCACATCCCTTTCACGTTTCAATTACAGGTGAAAAGCCAGCAGCTATGCAACACGCAAACCGCAGCACCATTGAAGATGGCAAGTCCAAGGCATCCCCATCAATACGGAGCAATGCAACCGAACGACTTCTCTCCTTTTGGTATCTAATAGTCTTAAGTGCAATTTACACTAACTGTTTTGGAATAATGTCCTTGACAAACAGATGAAACTTGTTCCAAGTGAAAGTCTAGCCAAACGTCGAAACTGTACAGGTAGTTAATTTTAACAATTACATTAATCACTACGATTACTTGACAAATGTACTCAACTAGATGTAAGTCCTGGAAGCATGATGAAATGATTATATCGAGTGCAAGACTCAATTACTAGCTATACGTTTGCAATGAGCCCCGAGGAGCCGGGGGATGCATTGTGAAGCACTGCCGGCTTGACGGGGATAATCCTGAATTAAGACTCGGCGAATGGGTATCGGAAATATTCATACAAGCTACGTCTGGGGCATTTAAAGCTGCTTAATTAAATTCCACAGAAACCAGCGCTACGTGTATCCAAATGGAGTTTCGCAGGACTCAATCTTCACCTGACTACCATCCGGCTTCGTATTCTCTCTGTTTTCAGCCCCGCTCCGGTTTCAAATGTTCATCCGTGCAACTTTTCCTAACACATCCCACGAAGGACGCGATGTTCCTTTATGGGTATAGTGGGTATAGTGGAACGACAGGAGCCTGGTGAAGCCATAGCTAAATCCATTTACTGGAGCTGCAACTCTTTCTCGTTGCATAAAAGCCGCTTTTATGGCTTTCGCGTACCTGGTGTTCCATATTTGAACGACCAGTGCATGGCGGTAGTGACAAGGATGACGGGGATTGTAGCGAATTGCAAGGAACCTGTGAATGAATAAAAAGTGGGTTAGTAACTTTGTCCAATGGTGATGCATTTTCAAATAACACTCGAGTAGTGTGTATCGAAATAAAGTCGGATCCGTGTAAGATTGGTTGACTGGCGAGAGAGGGTGAAGTGGCTACAGAATGGTTTTGGGACTAATGACTGCTGGAGGAAGTTCTATTTCAGTGAAAAAGGATTTCTATGAAACTAATATGGAATGGAAAGTGGCTTTCCCAGCATTTCCGTAGGTAAAAATATTGAAGAGGGCAGACAGATCAAAAGTTGTAGCTAATGTAAGTGAACACCGTGACTAATGTATTGGGTTGAGGTAGTTCCGACTAGAAAGGATTTTGAAACGCAATAGTTCCGGCTCGAGTGGATTTTGAATTTGAATTGATAATGAGGTACTATGATTGCTTGTTTAAGAGGGATATCATGCTCCTTGTCACAAGGTAGATAGTGTAATATTTGGTATCACCTTCATTTGATACAACCTCGCTCTACTTTGCTTCCTGAATGAATAGAGGCGTTCAAAAAGTTTACGCTAGTAAGTCTCTAAGCCATCATATCTAATGAATTTTTTTTAAAACGTCAATGAAAGGATTGACTTTAGCAAAGAACATAGATAAGTACAGGTAGTCCTATTTTCTTCAATTCCTTTGGTAGGTGACCTGAATGCCTTTGCATTCTTAGGGGGAAATTTTCCTTACCCCATCTCTGCCTTGGGAACAGTGTGACATAGTCCTATCTAGGACAGAGGCAATGAGAAGTCTAGATGGAACCGCAAATTCTCTGTTTTTTAAAAGTCAGGTTCTAGTTCAGAAAAAGTGCCTGACGTTGCCTGGCGTTTATCCTACAGTCGCTACATTAGCACCACCGCACGCTTCCTCCTGTGTATCATCGACGGCTGCCACCGCTGAACCGTAGGCCTTTCCGACCTCGTGTCGTCCGAGCGGCCCCAAATTGAACGTCGCCTCGCCACCGAAACAGCTGTTTGTGTCAAGGCTAGCATACTCCACTAAGCCCGACGAAATTCTGGCCTATATCAGAAGCAAAAGCAACTTAATTTTGTCACCTCTTTCCTGTGTGAAGCTGACGAAGGATGGCTCCCCTGACCGAGCTTCCTTCAAAGTGACATATCCCCATGACTTCGATGCTATCGTCCAATCCTCCTTTTGGCCACAGGGGGTCTTGGTTAAGCCTTAACAGAGGTCTAAGATTTGTGAAAATTTCCGGCCCGCCCGCCTGCCTCGCCGAACTTGAATGATTCCAATAACTATACGCTATTTTATCAAAATGTAAGGGGTCTAAGGACCAAGCTGTCGGATTTCAAACTGTCTGCCTTAGCATTCCAACATCATGTCATCTGCATTTCTGAAACCTGGTTGGATAACAGGATTTTAGATTCTGAGCTCCTCGAAGGTTACTCTGTCTTTCGTTGTGACAGAGACTGCGTTGCGCTTGGCAAGACAACTGGCGGAGGTGCCCTAATAGCTGTTAAGTCCCCTCTCCGTGCCGAAATCATCTTTTCCTCCTCCTCCTCCTCCTACGATTCTGTTACCATACGTGTCCTTCCGCCAAACGTATGTCCCTTTATCATATCGTGTGTATATTTTCCCTGCCTAAGCCCGCCTTCTCTGTACGACGATTTCTTCGACAGATTATCAGAGGCCCTAACCGTTTTGTTTCCCTCACTTCCTCTCATCCTCTGTGGTGACTTTAATCTTCCTATGCTCTCCTGGCCCGTTACACCTGGCCTTCCCTCCCTCCCTAATAACTCGACCCACCCTTCCTTTCCTCTATCCACTTTCATGTACACCTGTGGCGCCCTCCAATTTAACCTTTCTAGAAACCACTTAGATCGCACTCTTGACCTTGTCCTCTCTAACCTTCCTGTACCTTATCTTTCCCAATCCCTTCATGCTCCGTCTTACGTTGCCCCTGACGCCCATCATCCTGCTCTCGAGTTCGATGTTCAGATATCCCGACTCCACTCTCCTGTCGCTCGCAAGCCTACCAAGTTCAACTTTCGTAAGGCGAACTTCGAAGGTTTGAACTCAGCCCTGGCGTCAATCAACTGGGACCCCCTGCTCTCTCCATTTACTTGTGACCAAGCACTCAATACTTTCTACATCATTTTATCTGATCTTCTTCCTTGTTACGTTCCCTCCTCTACTAACTGCTTACGCTCTTACCCCGTCTGGTTCACCACTGAAATTCACAAAAAACTACGTCAAAAACAGACTGCGAGAAAGAAGTTCTTGTCTTCTAGAAACGTTGCTGACTTAGTTTTTTTCAAATCCCTTCGTTCCTCGGTCAAATCTTTAATACCTTTAAGTCCTTTAAGTCCAGACACGAATATTTGTCCAGCGTGGAAGACTCACTAAAGCGCGGAAACCTGAAACCTTTCTGGTCCCACATTCGCAACTCCCGCTGCCCCGCCCAGTTATCCCCTCCGTCCATTAAATTCTGTGGTTTCTCAGCTAACTCCCCCCAACGATCTTGTGATTTACTCTGCCGCTACTTTTCGTCAGTCTATGTTCCTCCTCTTTCCTCTGAATCCCTCTCGATAGTAGATGTAGCCTGCCCCGCATCGCCTACCATTCCCTTTCTTATTCCTATCCTTGTCGAATACCTCAGTGGCGAACTTGATGCCAAGGTCGGAACTGACTACGATGGTCTTCCAAACCTATTTTTGATCAAAACTGGTAAGTCCGTCTCCCTTCCCCTATCTCTTATTTTCAACAAAAGCCTTGAAGAGAATCATTTTCCCAGCTTGTGGAAAGATTCTCTCATTATCCCCATTCACAAAAGTGGCGATCGTTCGTTTGCCGAGAATTACCGTCCCATTTCCCTCCTCTCCTCCTGTTCCAAAATCCTGGAAAGATATGTCAGCGACTGGTTGTCCGCCCACTTTGACCAACACATAGTGAAAGAACCACACGGCTTCGTTAAACGTAGGTCCACTGCCTCCAACCTGCTTGACTTTACCAACTTTGTCGCCAAATGTCTAAATTCACGGCAAGAAGTGCATACCATTTACACTGACTTCGCGAAAGCCTTCGACACTGTAAATCACAAGATACTTCTATCCAAACTCTCGTCCCTAAACGTTCCCATACCACTTGCTTTATGGCTTTCCTCTTACCTTTCCAACCGATCCTGCCGCGTCTCTTTTGATGGCTGTACTTCCCGCTCCTTCTCCCCCTCTTCTGGGGTCCCACAGGGGTCTATTCTGGGTCCTTTGCTATTTTTATTTTTTATTAACGACCTTCCTCTCCTCGTTACTTGTCCCTGTTTGCTCTATTCAGACGACCTTAAGCTGTTTTCCGCTATATCGTCGCCTATGGACTGTGTTTCCCTTCAGAATAACCTGGACACTCTGGTTCGTTGGTGCTCGACTAATGGTTTAGCGCTAAACGTCAGAAAGTGTCACTCTATGTACTACTCCCTAAAATCCTCACCCACTTGGCTCACCCACTCCTACTCGCTTAACGGACATTCCTTATCCTGCTTAAATTCCACTCAAGACCTCGGAGTCACTTTCGACAATAAGCTCCGCTTTGACACCCATTGCCTCGATGTCATCAATCGAGCAGCAAAATTGTCAGGCTTTATTCTTCGCTCCTCCTCTGATTTTGACTCCATCCAACCCTCCTTAGCTCTCTTCAATTCCCTTGTGAGGAGCACCCTCGAGTATTGCTCCGTGATCTGGTCGTAACTGCGATTGTCTTGTCCTTGAAAATGTGCAACGTAAATTCTCCCGTTCTCTCTTCTTTAAGAAAAGCTTTCCTCGTGTGGATTACCCCTCCCGCCTCTGCTTTCTAAACCTTCCCTTCCTACAACAGCGTAGATCCTATCTGGATCTATGCAGATTCTTTAAACTTTCCTCGAGCCTGATGGACTGCTCCGCCGCTGACGAGATCACCTGCCCTCCTGCGTCTTATAACACACGTAACGCAGACATTTTCAACGTGCCCTTCGCGGAGCTCGGAGTCTATTTTCATTCCCCGATTCCCAGGCTTTGTCGAAATTATAATGCAAGACAGCTTGGTCCTTTTAACTTCCCTACTTTAAATAGTTTTAAACGTAGGATAAGTTTTTTGCTTTCTCCTCCTCCAGAGAACAATAATTAATTGGAATTCTCTCTGTTTGTTGTCCGTTAATTAAATAAATAAATAAATAAATAAAAAAGCAGGAGAAAGTTTTCACCCAGCTGATGTGGTCCGTTATCAAGTGAATGGCGAAGTCAGGTAATGCCTTGGGTCTTAGCTTACTTTAACATTTTCCTCCAACCGTCACGGTCTAGTGACCGCGTGCTCTAATTCTCTTATACCCAACAGATTTCGCGGTCGGCTTCAATTCTATCCTTCCATCTACTCCTCAACGTTCCAATAAGTCCACTATCGTCTTCTTCTTGAATACCATTTTAGGTATATTACCTGAAAGTCCACGTTTCTCTACCAGAACATATCACAAGTTTGATATTCATCTTGCAGATGGGCATCTTCGTCTTCCTGTATATGCTTTGGAGTGGAAAGAACCGAGTAGTAAGTTTCAACCTCTCATCCTACATTCAGTCACTCATTTTAAAATATGAACTAATAAACCATTATTTTAACTTTCTTTTCACAAAACGTTCTTACCTTTTAAACTTTCGAAAACCCTAAAATTCATTTAAATATTTGCAATATTTAAACATTATTGGTATATTCAAAACTTGATCATTAACCTTTTTGTTGTTGTTTTTACCGTAGAACTGATTACGCTGCGTTTTGTCAAATGCCTTTCTAACGTTCATTTCTGGCTAGGGCAAAATACTATGCATGCAAAAGCAAATCTAAATTCTAGAATTTTGGAAAATTTTTTTTTTTGGGTAGATTCCGATTGATGGAGGACATCTGAGCCGGTTCTTTATTCAAATCGTTGGGGAGTGCAGGTTTGATGGTTTTGGTTGATTTCCTGAGTCTGAGCTACTGGAAAGTTTACTTTCTTTTCTTTTTCAATGTCGGGGAATAGCAACATCAATAATATACGCGGAGTTACCCGTCTTGCCAACTCGCAGCACATCAGGCTTATTGGGTTGAATGTGTCAATCAGTTAATTGCCTCAATGCGTGCTGTGCGCAGAACTCTCGAGAACTATAACATGCGGTAACCGGACATATTCCTTTGATCAGCCCATGGTAGCATTAAGGCTATCGCTGTATTATCCCGGCGCCATAGCAGTTCAACCAGAAATGAGGAGTCCAACATGTCTAACGCCAAACCATACATTCCGCGCTGTTCACCCTCGACCGGCTTTTGTCTTTTGAGGTTTTTATAAACCTGCGTGGCTACCACGCCATCCTGAATGGCGCATATAAATCTTTTCGACTAAGCCGACCCGGCTGCCTCCACTAATAATTGACGTTATGAGTTTGTAGAGGACTGGAAAGTAAGTAATCGGCTTTGTGCCCGCGGGATCCTTAACCATGTCCTTTTTAAGGACAAAGTAAGTAATCGCCACTGGATGAAAGGATAGAAATTATTCCATGCGACTAATGATCTGAGTTATGCAATGTGCCAACCGAGCGCGTGTACTGGTGGACTTTTTTTACCAGAAGTTCCGGACCTGATTCAGACCTCAGGTCTACCTTCAGTTCTTCGGATTCCTTATCAGTCATCGAAGGTCTTCGGTAACGTCGTATCGTATCATATTTGACGAGAAGAAAACCGCCCTTTTCATGCATTTCCAACTTTTATATCTGATCCCTTTAATTGATGACGGCATGTCTACTTAATACTATGACCATTTGCAATATTTCGTTTTCCCAAAATGAAATGCCTGTGAAATGCCTGTGAAATTAATAATACTCTCTTCCACATCATAAACTTATAAAACAAGCTTTTTATTATGATTGTGCTATTGCTGGCATTTGAGAACAACTAAGTGGGCGGTTCGAACATTGAGTAAAATCAGTGGGAGAGTTAGGGGGCAATCCTTTATAATAGTCGGAGTATTGCAGGCATTTTTGACAATTAAGTGGTCGGTCCGTACATTGAGTAAACTCAACAGGGGAGGTTGTGATCCCTTAAATCAACTGGTTTTGCATTGAATGAAGATATATAATCCAAATTTAAGTGTATGAATCGTCGACCACCCGCGGCGAAGGGCAATGATATCGTTAGTCAAAAGAAGATATAACGCCCACGTTGGGCGCCATTTGTAATGAATTCTAGTCATACATAGTTTATAATAGCATGGAAGGTCCAGTCATGCAGGTCAGATAGCTTAATTTCTTTATGGTATATGAAAAATCCTCTCTTTCGAAAAGTCCACGTGACGTTCTTTGCATATTTTCTCCGAAATCTTATGAGGTATCTCAATAGCTAACCCAAGCGCTGGTTACTCCGGGATATATCTTGAGGCAACCACTCAAGATTTCATCTAGGGGGCTTACCTCCAAAAGGGCTAAGTGAATTTGTTTATTAGACCCGTCTTCCTTCTTTTGTATCTTTTGCATCTTTTATCCATGGTAATTGCAAGTATTCTCGTTTTGTTCAGTTTTAATCCTCTTTTCACACAATTTTTACCGGAAAAATGTGTGTCATAATAAATAATTTAGGTAGAAATAGAGTTAACAGGACATTGATTTTATAGTCACATTAAAGGCATCTAAAGATTACTGATAAACGTTATTTTAAATTCCTTCAAAGGTCCGTAAGAGACCCGAGGGTAGGGTCGACTTGCTGCTAATATTTTGGTCGCTTTTCGACCCACAGTAGGTTCCCTATTCTCCGATATTTCTAAGTCAATTTCTTTCTAAAATCCTTATTAGTTATAATTTGAATTAGGCCCTGGCACCCCAATTCAGTGTAGTTTATCTTAAATGATTTCTATAAGAAAGAGTTATTCAGATAGTTGAGACCAAACTTTCAAAAGTATGATGTACCCTGGTTTATGCTGCTCCCGTTTTTTGTAATCTCTCGAGTACTCCTTGCGTCCCCTTTGTAATGAATGTATTTATTCTTCGTTTTTCAAATCGTTACGCTACGAAACCTAGCCAATTTTCGTGGATCATTGCCTATTTTCCTGACTTGAAAGTCTTCAAAAAGACTGAAGCATGGCAGTGTCAGATCCTTATTCATTTCTTGTTCCTGCACATGAGTGTGAGAATCTAAACTATGTCGGTGCATTGCGAACGTATTTAAGACTCACAACCACACAAAGCCACGCTCGGTCTTGTCAGCCCTGACCCTGCGGAACCATCATTTACGCATTACTGCGTGGTGCGGTTTACCTTCAAATCCCCAGCTTCGGCCTCCTTCATATTTGCTCCTTTTCGCCTCCTTCACCTACTCGTTTCATATTTGTACAACTGCGAAGGTCTATCAACCCGACAATCTCTGCAATTATCCTCTCTGCAATTACATTCGCCCTCCGTGCCTCATTGGGGTTTCTGCTTTCACACTTTCCAGGATAATTCGGGAATCATCCAATCCAAAGAGGTTCATATACTGTCTGCAGCAACCACCGTATCCTATGCGGTTTTGGGTAATATCAGTTAGTTTCCACGTGCTTTGCTCATGCCTTTTCGCGGATTTTATCTGCGTTACCAGCGATTAAGATGCACTGACCTTACCGCGTTGATGAGTTCTGTACATCCATCCTTTCGCCTTCGGTGGTACGATCATTTCTCATATAAGGATGTCGACTGACATCATGACTGCCAGCAGCAGCATATTCTCGAAATGGCTCTGAAAGCGCTGGAAATCTATGGGTCATCAGACGGTAAACTGAACTCACCCGCTTCCATTCCTGCGAGCTAACATAAGGGCAATGCGCCTAATAGAATTGATCGCACCAGTCAAACTTAGGGAATCGCTGACTGAGTGTGTTTCAGCACGGCCATATTCGGAGAAATTCTTGAGCCCAGTATATCTGATCTTTACTCTCATCCCCTTCATATCAAACTGCCTTCTCGGAGAAATTATTCCCATCCGATATTGTTTAGTATCTAAGGAAACTTAGTTCAGCTAATGTCACTTTAATTAGGGTCTTTTTTAACATTCGCCTCAAATAGGGCCAGAATTAACTCCCATCTCTTGCCGGTCGAGCCAATTAAATGGCTGTGATTGCACTGACGGTCGACTGGCGAGGCCAAACTCACTCCAGGCTCAGATAAACCAACCACCCTCATCATCATCAACGGCGCAACAACAGGTATCCGGTGTAGTGCTGTCTTAGTAAGGAACCACAAACATAGCGCTGTCCCTAGAAGCTTCAGGGTCAGCCTCATCTTCTTTTTCTACCATAGATATTGCCCTTATAGACTTTTCGGGCGGAGTCATCCTCACCCATACGGATTAAGTGACCCGCCCACCATAACTTATTGGGCTGAATTTCATTCAAACTCTGACCGTCATGATATGGCTCATAGCCAGCAAATAGTAAACCAAACTCCCCTGATTGCGTCTTTTGAGTTTGCAGATAAGGGATGTGTTTAATTTCTCAGCCATTGTGATGTAGATGAGGCTCTTATCTATCCCATACCAGAGAATCCTCTCCGAGGAATAATCTTCTGCCGTATCCAGGAACATCTAGTCTAGCTAATGCGCCTTTAATTCGGTTCCCGTTCGTAGAGCCGAATGCATTTTTGACATCCAACTTCAACAAGGCCCACTTGCTAGCAGCCCAGGCGAGAGGCTGTACTTATTGCATTCAAAATGAAGTAGGTGAGACGAAACCAATAGTGGCTCCTCCAGAGCCCATTGTCAACCAGACGGTCATAATATTGCTTGTAAGTTTCATCCTTATAGAGGCTACGGAATCGTCCATCCTCATGTGGGGTAACAATTCTTTCGAGGATTCTTCTCTCGAACGCGGCCAGAGTTCGCAATATCTCTCACTAAGAATCCAGATCTGCGAGGAAAACATAATGACTGGAAAGGTCATTGTCTTGTATAGTAAGTTTGGCCTGCACCCCGTACTTTTCAAGCTCACAGATCAGTTGGTTCTTGCAGGCATCCTTTTTCTTTGCGTGAAGTCGATTCGATTTGACGAAGTTTGTGATAAGTCTGCGTGCTTGTCCACGTTCTTTAAGAAAGCAACATTACTCAGTATTCAAAAAAGAACGAAAAAGCTGACTGACGGTTTCGTCCAAGGCAGAGGCAACTCATCAGACGCTGCCTCACCTCTGCCTGGAAGCAGCGTGATTGTATAATCGCAAACACGTAATGGGTACGAATTATATTCAAGAAAAATCCGTCATAAGACCAGACCTAAACCAGGCCGAAGTAAATTTTTGTTTAGGATACTGGGAATCCTTAGTCCGCACCAACTTAGTGGCGGACCGGACCACTTGGGAAGCAACTTACTTCCTCTTTTGTAGTCCACGAACTCCATTTTTTTTTGAGTTAAACCAAAGTTTTCAAAAAAGAAGGAAAAAGCTGACTGACGATTTTGTCTAGGGTCCGTTTCGCCGCTAGCTTGCATTCATCAGCGAACCAGCCGTTCCAACTTTTTTTGAGATCAGGAACAAGCATGTTTGTGGCGGTATCAGTTATAACGTAATCTCGTCAATAAAGGAGATCCCAAACGACAATGCTAGGAAACCTAGACAATTTTCATGGATGGTTGCCACTTTCCCTTATTTGGAAATATTCAAAAAGACCGAAGGATGCCAGTGTGAGATTTTTATTCATTTATTGTCCCTAAATGTAAATGTAGAACTCTCAGCCAAATGGCCGCCGGAGCGAAGGTTGGTACGTCTGGAATTCGGACTAATTAAAAGTCAACTTCGGTCTCTTCGAACTTAAACCTGCGGAATCATCATTTAGAAATTACATATTGAAGTGTTTCACCTTGAGACCTTCCCGCTTTGGGCTTCTTTAGCTTTTCTCCCGCTAGCCGCCTTCAGCAGCTTGTTTAATATTATTTCAACTACGAAAGAAGTCCCTCTCGACTCTGAACATTACAATTACGCTCTCCGAGGTCAGGTTCGTGAGATTTCCTTCTTTCACGCGTGTATTTTGGAAAGTCAAACTGGTATACAAACGCATCCAGGACAATTCAGGATTCATCCAATTCGAAGCGGTGCATAAACTATCTGTAGCACCCACTGTATCCTGTGCGGAACTAGATAATAAGTTGCACGGGAGCTCCACCTGCGTTACCTGCGACTACGCTACTCTGACCTTGCTGCACTCTTGCGGTCTGTCCACCCATTCATACGTTTTGGGTAGTATGGGGGATGTCATGGTCATATGGGGATGTCAACCGGCATCATGCCTTCCACCACCAACACAGACTCATCCGAATCGGGTCCGAAAGCACTGAAAACCATTGACCATCTCTGGGCTTACGAGGACCTCGACCCACATGGCCAATGCGTATAATAGACTGAGTCAAACTTCAGGCAATCCCCAACTACGTTTCAGTGCGTCAATATTTGACATCTTGATGATTGATATGATGATTTCCTGTTTTGACGGTATTCTCTCTGGAGTCCTCATCCGTTGTATGCCAAAGGGTCCTCTCCGTAAGGTTAGTTATTTTGGACCGAAATTTCCAAATAACTAGGGAAGCTTACTTCATCCAACACATTCCAACATTCGGCTCTAATTTGCGAACTGAAAATATTTTTGATACCCTTCACGTACCCAATTAACTATATCTCTTGTCGGTGAATCTAGCTAAAGGTCTGTTATTGCAACTACAGCCTTCTGGCGAGACAAAACCCATACTGGGCCTGTGCTGATTTCTCAAATTGGTAGCATTCTTTTGTTAATGATTCACATCATTGTTTTCCTTAGTATATCCAAGATTCTAATCGGACGATATAGGTGGCTTTTTGAGTATCAGAAGCAACACCAATTTTGTCTCCCTCGTCTAGACTGATAACACCCCTTCCTTTAGGTATGCAACGAAAGTGTTTGCGAATAGTTTGAGCCTAGTCTAGTCTGCCAACTTGCTGCTCCCAGGGCAGAGGTGAGGCAGCGTCTGACGAGTTGCCTCTGCCCTGGTAAGGAATCGTAAAGCCATCATCGCCTAATAGTTTCAAAGGTTGAGTGCTAAGCCCTAAATGAGGGGTCCAGGGGCCAGAAAAAACGAGGGAGTAAGTTTCTCTCCATTTGGTCAGGTCCGA
The DNA here is from genome assembly GCF_905115235.1 of Hermetia illucens. NCBI lineage: Eukaryota > Metazoa > Arthropoda > Insecta > Diptera > Stratiomyidae > Hermetia > Hermetia illucens. The sequence continues at coordinate 171,268,957 of NC_051851.1, forward strand.
CATCAAGTTGATGCGGACTTAGTACACCACAATTCTCAAAAAAATATTCAAGGTTTTTGTTGTGACCCAAAAGTCTGGGGCGTTATTTTTGTTGAACCGCTACATACCCCCATTAGTAACTGGAGATATCGTCCACCCGCTGAATTGAGCACCTGGATTGAGTCCCTTACCGAATTTCCCAAAATCTTTACTCCAAGGATATTTTTTTCGGTACAAACTGCCCCCACAGTACGTGAATATCTGACTAGCGACATCCTGTGCGCCACCAATGACAATGAAAACCCACACAAAAATACCTGAATATCCTGCGACTTACAGCTATGTGGAGTAAAGCGGATTTGAGCACTGAGCTATGACGATGAGAATATCTTTTCATTTCTGTATAAATAATATCTAAACTTTGTTGGAAAGCGAGCAAAACAAGTTTACCTAACCAGCCGCCATTATAAAAGAGATAATATCAAACTTTATGGTTAGATTTCGCCCCTCTCTGTCGCAGGTTATACCACTCGAGGATTGTAAGGTTTCTCGCTAGGTCTTTAATGGAATTGAATCGATTGGCGGGATTTGATGAAATTTATTTGGATTCTTTCGTGTCGTCGGCGGAAAGGAATTTTTGGTGTATAAATTTGATATTCGGGAGAGTTCCTCACGGAAGCCATCGCACCAGATAAACTTAAAGGCTTGAGCGGCTCTAACTCGGCAAGGATTGGTTACTAAGTCTCTGGTAGTAGAGACGTGGAGCAAAATGCCTCGTTCCTCAATTACCTGTATTATTCGACCCACAAAGCTTATTGAGTTTTTCCGGAATAAATTACGCTAAATGAATTGCTGGATTTTTCCCAAACGATTGAAAGCACAAACAAACCTGCGACGTATTTTCTTCTTAGACATTACGCCCATAACGTATTTCCATCGTGAGATGTACCCACTCAAATCACAGAGCGTAAGTAAAACCGTCTTTTCTGAAAATTTTCCGATTTTCTCCTGCTGATTCCGTTTAAGTACCATTGAAAGCCTGAGCTCCTTAGAATTTGTTTTTGTTCTTTCACAGAACAAATTGATGGAGTGTAAATAATTGTTCGAACCACATTTACATCAAATCCAACAACCTTGTCACTGTCTTGGCGGGGAGGATGGTACCGCCAAAATGTGCCAGGACCTTCCCTTCAAACAAGCATGCATAAAATCATTACACAGCTCGATAAATATTTCATGAAATTTTCCACGCTCCATCACCCCGGGCCATTATGCCGTCATTTCGACACTACTCTCCCGTGCTTCGTCGATAGGGTCTGGTTCATTTTGGCTCCTGCTCCTTTTTAAAAAAACATCCAGAGAACATTTATGAAACCAATTCGATTTCTCCGCGGGTTCCATAATCCAAACGGGCCATGTCCTTCATCATTTAATTTCAATCAAAGTCAATAACATTAACAGCAATGAACCTCGAACCTCCGCTGATTCTGTTCCATCGCCACTTGCCGAATCCTTTTGGAATGAAGCGGTTTATGTGCCAAGAATACATTGCGCAAAAATCGTCAAGGACTTCAAGGATGAAAAAGCTTAAGATGAAATTGGGTGGGAATGATTTTTCACAGCAGATCCCCCATCGCGACGATGATGATGTTGTTGACAATGACTTGGATGATGATGACGATGATGATAGTGGAGGTGAGGGGGGCTGGTGACCACCAGCAACTAAGAATGGGATTTAGTAAGATGCGTAAATAGGAAATGACAATAAATCGATTTCGCTTAGAATTTGGGTCCATTGGGTAATGCTGCCCGAAATTATTTGCCTGACTTTGACGCGGATTCGGTCGATTCATTTGAAGTCAAGGCTATGATGGATGATTCAGGTATGGCCCATACCATGGGGACCATAATTGGATCATATTCCCTTTATGTGTTTTTGAAATATGTAAATTACAGTAAATTCGAACGTTACGGAAGATTCAAACATGGAAAGTTAGGGGGTGACTCTGATAAATATAAATTATGCTGGTCTATGCCATCGTTTCATCTGAGACAGGGTCTGCCACGTCTCCTAATTCAACCTTATACTTATTAGTTTTTCCGTCTGGATCATCTTTATCCACATGGATGATTTGACGCGCCTACCGGAGCTCATTGAAACACAACAAAAAGGATGTGATATTGCTCATAAACTTCTTTGTTTCTATAGGCTCCAGAATCTTCGATCCTTCTGTAGCGGACCTCCGTCACTCTCTTCAGCGGCACGGATCACTTCCTCCAACACCAGGCCAAAAAGGGTGAATTACAGAGCATTCTCTTGTCTCAGACCGATGACGAAGATGAAAGGTCTGAACAGTGATCCTGCACCTTTCGCCTGGCCTCGCACAGTCGCCTTATCAATCTTATTAATTTAGTAGGAGTACCATCTTCTCTTGCGGTCACTTAGGGTTTTATCATGACTTTGCTGTCCGCTCCAGCTTCGCCACATAAAAGTCGAAGGAAGAGACGGCGCGTGCGGAATTTGCACCCACTACAAAGTACCGCGGGACGACCATTTAGGTATTGCTTCATGGGATGGGTTTGCCTTTAGGCTGGAGGAAACTGTAAGCCAGTTCTTCTTCGACCTCAGCATCTCCGCAACTATATTCGCCAGGTTCACGATCCTACCCGATGTTTGGTTCAGATTCTTCCTCTCCATTATGAACCTTGGGCAAAGAAACATCACATGCTCTGGATCCTTCGCACCCTGGACTATTCGTAGAATCATCCAACCCAAACCAGGCAGATAACGCCTGTAGCAACCAGAGTATCCCGTGAGGAACTGGGTAATATAGTTGTTGGTCTCTCCGAATTTCAATCTCGTCTGATGTGGTTCTAATAGCACGGCAAACAATCAAAGCTATCGATCGAAAAATCAAGGTCACCTACTTCCGTCTCTGAGAGTTTACAAACGCTTCCACCCACCCTAGTGACAAGTAAAGCAAAATGGATCGCACCACTCCAACTAGAACCAACGTTCGGCAGAATTCCGTGCCGCCAACACTCGCAAGATTTTTCCAAATGCCGCGATGGCACTGGCAGCATTTTAGCGTGCATACTCTGGGTGCCCCCTAAAACTGAGTTTGGCGTCAAATATCACTCCCAGGTATTGGACAAGACGGTATCTCAGGTAGTCAGGACTTTACCACTCTCACTGTTTCCGTTGCATAGAGCATCACATCCTCTAGATCCTTTGCTGTAACAACCACAGTTCCCTCTGAAACTGGAAGATCAACCACCGCATTATACAAGATATTCGACATCAGGGGGCCCAATACCAAGCCCGTGATACCCCCAGTGACAATGCTCTTTAGTCCCTCATCCGCCCCGTACAAGACGTAATTTTTGACTAGACTGGTTGAATAGCTGGCAACACCTATGGCAACCAACACCTTCTAATTTTGTTACAGTTGGCCGAGTTGAATATATATTTGACAGCCACTGCCAACACGAGACAGAAACCGCCAGAACCCAGTCCGTCTTTAGCCAGACTCACAACCATGCTTATTGCATCCACCGTAGGGTGAGAACATTCAAAACCATTCTGGTGCTCCGACAAGCTTTTACTGCTTTCGACGAAGGCTAGGAGCTTGTTGTAGATGACTCTCTCCATTATCCTCCTCATTGTATCCAACAGGCAAACCGGATGATATGATGCTACGTCTCCACATGGCTTATTGAGTTTGGGATGTAACACTAATTTTTTTCTTCCTCCATTGGCAAGGGAATATCCCTTCTTTTAGGCGGGCCTCGAAGGTGTTAGCGAAAAGGTTTGGCCTAGTCTTCACTGCCAACTTCAATCTCTGTTGGGATGCCATCCAAACCTAGGGCCTTGTTGTTACCGATCCTACCACATATCTCCAGCAACTCGGACTTACTTGTTGAAGGTGAAGGTTGAATGTGACAACCGTTTAGCCTCCACTGTTTTCATGGTGGGAAAGCAGAGTGGTATTAATCTATTTCTAGAAGCGCGGGCAAGTCACCAGAGGCGACTTTCCCAACCTTTTCATTACCACCCTCTCGACCATCGGTATCGGGCTCTCCCCTGAGCCACATATTTCCGATTTCATTGTTCCACCAGTAGTTGGGTTGTCTTCTGAGGAAAGTCGCCTTCTGGGCATCGTATGTAGCACCGCATGCTTTCGTCACCCATCTAGTGACTTGAATGACTTTTTCTCTGACCGTACCATCCAGAGGTATATCGGACTGAAGCGTTGCGGAAAGTGCGTCTCCATCAAAAGCTTTCACAGGAGCTATTTTGCGAGCTTGATCCGTCCTTGATTTCCATGCCGATGGTGAACTGGTGTTCACTGTGAGTATAGTCCCCACTAATTTGCCAAGCAACTCAATTCGCTCAAGCGGCGCTCACGTATATCAGATCCATTATTGATCCCATGCCTTTCCCCTGAAAGTGTATGAAGTCTCAACATGCGCGAGTACTACGTCTAGCTTCGAGCAGAGCACGTTCTCCCACATCCGTTGCCCGGGTGCTCCATTTACAATCTCATGCTTTAAAACCATCTACTATGATTATCGGTCAGCGTCTTCTTATATATAAAACAAGGACGTTGAACATCAGAAAGTGTAGCGCTATATGAAACATACCAGCTGTAGATGTGAACTCCTTTCACCTTCGCTCTGATGAAGCTTTCCTCCGGATGCTCCACTATTTCCTGAAATGTTTATTCTCTGCGAGCTCATAGCGCTACTTGACCCGTTTGACCCAAATATCATCGCCATGCTTTCAATGTACCTCACTAATTATAGCCACATCGATGCTTCTCTCGGTGACTGTTTCTGAGGATAGGACTTGTGCTGTCTTTTTTTTATATTTCTCTTTTATTCGGAGTGCCTGCTGCTACCTGCCATGTGCCGATGGTCCACAGTAAATAATTTGGATCAGCTCCACAATCATTACTGATATGGCCTTCTGCTCCGCATCCCTTGCATTGCTTTCACCTGCCATTTGCCTTCGCAATGTTGCCGAAGTCAAGGCATGTGAAGTCTTGCTTCAGTGCCACCTGTTACCTAACCCGCCACATAACCCAGTCTACTCTCCCTGCTGCTAACAGTTTGAGTGCTGCCTCCACTGGCAAGCTGGTGATTGCGGCTTTTGTTCCAGCTTAGGCTTTTTCAAGGTCTCAGGAACCTACTCCTTTGTTGTCTATATCATCCTCATCTATATCCTTCCAGCTAGCCTTTTTGTTGTTTTTCAGTTTTACCGACTTTACGGTTTGGCTCAAAAATTTTTCTACGGTTACATCCTTGGATTTTTTGAACTCTAGCATAAGGACTGTTTTCTGGGAGCGTCTAATGCGGCTGCCATTTCACCTTAAATTGCTGAGCTAGGGAATCAGGCTTCACCTTCCTGAGAATGTCAGCCTATAACCAATCCGTTTTGAGATGATTTTCATCTTCCTACATTTTCCTTCGATCGTTTCTCTTTCGAGGTGCCACGTTTCTCCAGGCTTCCGCATCTGCCTTGAGTGATTTCCTCCCTTTTCTCAGAGTCACGGCCACTGTCAGTCACTTCCTCCATTCCTGCAACAAAGCGATGCCGGCAGATTCAAAAGTTGCAGCTTCTGTTTTCGGTGAAATTCGATAGTAATTACTTGGGTCATCTGCTGAAGCACTACAAATCGGCCAGGGAGATTTGGTCCCAAACAAGAAAAAGGATCCTGCCCCTAAACTGGCAGACAACGCGAGGGACCGAAACATTTCCAGATCCAGAGGGGATTGTGAGGAAGGTAAAGCTCAAAACAGCTAGTAAGGACAGTGTGCCGCCAAACAGCTCCACACTACCCCACCCCCAGCTTATACCGCGTTTCAGCGACAAAACTCCTGGCCCGCAAATTTTAGGGACGCAGATCGAATCTCACCCACCGTGCACACTTCTTCCCAGAGACCTCAACCCGGGGACAAAAAGTTTCAGCCTGGTTCTTGGGCCTGCCATTGACGTCAAGCCTAAAGAAGTGCTTTACTCTGTTTTATACTTCATATTGGCGCCTTAATAGTAGTTGCAGGGGCTTCCGGGAAGCATCCACGCGAACCAAGACTTTGTGCAGACGCCCAGGTCCTTGGGGATGTTAGTCTTTGCCAAAATTGCAGGGGTGATTTTAGTTTGGCCAAGGCGTTCCGCAGCAAGCACTAAAGTTCAGTAGTTCACAGGGCTGACCTGGTATCGAACAGAGGGTCGTTAGGTAATCTCAAGTTTTCCCCGTATACCAACTCGGCGGAACAGACGACAAACTCTTCACGCTGGGCTGTACAAAGACCATAGTGCCATTTTAGCGGCCTCCAGCGTCCTATACCAGCCAGCCTCCAGTTGCAGCATCTCATTGGATTGCGGGTGATACGTAGTCATTCGATGGCGCTTGAAGAATAGGAGTTTGCCTAACTCCCAGAACAGGGTGGATTCAAACTGCCTTCCCTAGTCAGGTATGACTTCGGCGGGAACTCCAAAGCGTGGAATCCTTTCCTGACAAAGGGTCTTGGTGCACAATTGTTTATCAAAGGAATTGCTTGAGGCCACCGTAAGAACCTATCAATGATTGTGAGGCAATACTTGGAGCTATGCAAATCTTTCAAACAACCAATGATGACGATGTGGATCGTAGCAAAACGCTTGGTGGGTCGAGGGAATGAGGCTACTTCTTTCTGTACGTGGCTGGTCACGTTACATTTCTTGCACGTAATGCACTGTCTGGGCCAGGAATTAACATCCTTATTCGTTGAGGGCCAGAATTTGCTAGAAATTTGCTTGTGACCAGCCGATGCATGAAATACTTCCTTGCGCAAAGTGGCCGGAATATATCGCCTAAATCCTTTTTCAGATGTCTCGCAGAATATTTTGGAGGTTGAGCCGGAATAGCGAAACCCCCGAAATTTGCATTTGAGGTTGTGAAATAAGTGATAAAGCGCCTGCAACTACATTGTGCTTGCCGGATACGTGCTGTTTGTCTGAAGTAAACTGGCTTATGAAATTCAGGTGTCGAAGTTGAAGGGAGCACCTACTGCGATGTGTAAAGCATCGACGAATACGGCTAGGGGTGCATCAGGTTTAGGGAATGTTAGGAGTGTAGCGTCAGCTAGCTGTCGTTTGGCTAACTCAAATGGCTGGACGACTTCTGTAGGCTACGCCATCACTCGTGAGTCTTTGGTGTTGGCTCCTGACAAGTAGGCGTTAAAATTCACTTGATGATGTGCGACTTTGGGCAGGAAACGACGATAGAAGTTTAACATGCCCAGAAACCTTCGCAGATCCTTGACTGCTTGAGGTTGTCGGAAATCTGTGATGGCCTGAACTTTGTCTGGAAGAGGGAACCAAAACATCATTCAAGTATAGGAAACAAAAGTTAAGGTTTCGCAGGACAGAGTGGATGAACCTCTGCAAAGTTTGCGCCACATTGCACAGACCAAAAACGATCCGTGTGTTCTTGGAGAGTCCGAAGGGTCTGGATATTGAGATTTTCGGAATATCTTCTGGAGCTACAGGGTACCCCTGGGCTGAGTGCAAGGTTGTGAAAACGCAGAAAAGGTGTGAATGAGTGGTATGGGATAGCGGTCTGGAATGATGTGAGTATTTAGATGTCTGTAATCGCCACATGGTCTCCATTCACCAGTGGGCTTCAGGACCATATATAGTGGAGACAACCAGCAGCTATTTGAAGGCCTGCAAATACCCTGCAGCAAAAGTATATCAAATTATTTCTTAGCAGCAGCAAGCTTTTGGGGTGGTAATGGACGCACCTTCAAGAAGTTGCGAGAAAGTGGAGCCAGTAATGCGGCTGTAATTCTGTACATCATGCCTAGCTGGCTGGGATAGATTACTTTCGGTACTAATGTTGCTGTATATTTGAAGGAGCGCGTGAATGTCCTAGCCATCTTTTGCTACCAGCGGATACCAGTTGGAGGTAATCCTTACTCCATAAGTCACTAAGGCTACTTGGACTTACCCCAGAGTGAATTGAAATACGTTTTCAGAAAGAGAAAGTCCGAGCCCAGGGTGAAAATTATGGAGAAAAACTGGGCCTACGGTGAAAATTGTGTTCGTCTCCCTATTATCCTTTTCTTACCCGATAAAACTCCCGGATAGAGCGCCTCCTTGATTTGCTAGGCTCAGTAGAGAGTCCAATGCAATCTTAAGTTCACTAGAATGGTATGGCGTCATTCCGTAAGGGGCTGACATGCTCTGATTCAACAACTACGCCAGTTACGGCTCATAGCATTCATGTCGTTCCATCGAAGGAATCTCCGCCTCCAATTTTCTGAATTCCAAGCAACAAATGTACTAACCTTGAGAAAATATTTCACAAAAACGACTCCGAATTCATCAAACAATTCCACCCTCCACTGTATCCTCATAAATCAATCTAAACAAATTTTCCGTGACCGAACACTGAAATCGAATGACATCGTTCAAGGAAAATTCAAATCAAAAGTAATCAGAAGTCAAGAGTTGTACTACGCACCGAATACACACTCGAATGATCCTTGATTGATTTCTAATTTGGTCATCAAGAGTACGCCAGCCTTGGCTCCGGAACACTCAAGAAAATCAATCAAAACAACAAGCGCTCTCCCTCCACCCAACATCCCCCCATAATCGTCCTTGATCAATCATTTTGCGAAAGAAATTCAAAAGCAAGCAAAGAGTTGTTGCCTGGTACGAACCTAATAAAATTCAATCGAAAGAAAATTTCTATCAGAAAACGTGCGTTGTAAGGATCAAACAAGGACATGAATCAATCGAAATTGATATTCATACGCTAGCACCGACAAATCATTTACATATTATTGGATTCACATTGCCTGGCAAATGGAGAAAGTTGAAAAAATAAATTCCTTAATGACTGAGGGGGCTGTCTTCAGGACTCACAGGATAATGGCGGGACAGATACTGTCAACATTCCCGTCCCATTCGTGGTCGCGGCTTATGAATAAATAACGAGCAAATGAAGGATTGCATAAACGATAAATTTCCGCGGAATTGTTGATTGTTTCAGGATTCACTCAGGTCCTTACACAAACACACAAATCACTCGTCCTGGCCAAGCTTCTTGTAGACAAGTTTCGGGTGAAGTTTGTCTTTGCGTAATTTATGCAATTATCCATTATTTTTCGTTCGATAAAAACTGAATATTCATCGCTAATTGGATTCATTAGATAAGGACGGGTCTGTAGGGTTGGTTTCTGTGGAGGAGCGAGGGCTCACATAGCCGCGTTTTAGGAAAATCCATTCGAATTTCAAATGGCCTAGTTTGGGGTGGAAAATTCGCGAATAGGTTGGTCAGGTTGAGGGGCTGATTTCCGCCTCGGATCGTTGCATATTTGATAAGGCTCTAAATGGTCTACGAACTGAAAATATAAAAAGTTTTTAAAACTTTTAAGCTAATCTTCTGATAACTTATCGAGTAAGTCTGGAATTTATTTGAAGCTGGTTGGAATCCGGTGGTGACTTGATTATAAATCAGAGTTTATATAAAATAGTACTTCCTTGAAGAGGCGTCAAGCAGAATATTCAAATTTAAAGAAAATAACAGTCAAAATTACTCCCGTGTTCTTGTTGATATTATGGTCAAGTTAAAGCTAATGGAAACCTACAGTTGTACGGTACTAACCTAAGTGTAAAATACAAACATATATGATACGCTAACAAAATATTTTTTATATTAACAGAAGTAATCTTATCTTGTAATTACTGTACCTAAGCCATCTAGAGAACGTGTAAAATTGTAAGATACTAGATATTTGAAATGCGTCGAAATAGAAATAAATGTAAATAGATTAATTTAACGAATTGAGTTTTATTTACCCTGGAAGGATCTCGGAGCACATTCTGGAAAGGTAAGACTCACTCAACTCGGGCCAGGATATTAAATCCAAAATCAGTTTTCAGGAAAACAAACCCACTCAGTAAATGAACAAACTTACTCTCCATATTTATGCTACGGAATTGTTCCGTATTTACCTTGCATTCGCCTTAAACTAGCACAGTTTCCTGCGTTATGTACATATTTACACCGCAAACTACATATATCAGTAACAAACACAAACATAAGTTTTGTTTCCCACAAAATAAATGTGAAACAAATATTGAAATTGCTGAAATGAGAAATTTCCCAGAAACATTCATTTTGTGGCTTATTCGGAACCGACGCACGACACAAGGGACAGTGGCTGATTTTGGCCCACACAACCAATTATTCAAGCCCAAATATAACGAAACAAGGACACATTTTCGATAGGATGAAATACGATGGTTAGATCCTTGAGAGAGGTTGAGTTTGCAAAACTAAATTAGGAAATGACGGCGACCCACAGGCGCTCATCGGTTGTCATTCGTGGAAGATTTTCTATGCTTTGGAGAAATTAATATGATGTATCCACCACCAACCCTTTATGGGATTGCAAAAACGATCAGGACTTCCTGACAAAGCTTTGTGTTAATCAGCATCCAGGAGAGAAATGTAAACCGTAAGGGATCTAAGGGCTAACTAAACAGCCCCCTGTCATCAGAGAACTAGCCTGGAACCGTTTGGCATATTACTTCGGACAGGCACTCCCGCTTTCCCGGCTTAAAAAGCCTTCAAGTCAGGGAATCTCTTTCGCCAACGGAAGGGGAGGAAGGAGTAGTTAGTTCAGGAAACCCTTGCCATCCGGTCCCTCCACGGGTCGAGTCCAATTTTCTTCGCAATAAGAATATAATGCGCAACAAGGCTCCAGCTGCCAGTGCTTCTCAGCATCTCTCTGACAATGTCTCACCTTTCGCAAGAGAAAAAGGTGTGTTCAGCATCGTCCGCCAGTCCGTTACAGAACACACAATCAGGAGATCATGCCTTCCCAATTTTGTGCAGGTAAGACTGAAATCCTCCATGCCCGGTTAGAAGTTGGGTAAGGAAGTAGAAAAGTGCGGTAAGCAGACATCACTCGGAAAACTTCCCGTCTCAGAACTTGAGCAAGGCGCTGTCAAGGGTATCGGTCCGACACTCCTGCTGCAGCCCTGTCCGCTGCTGTTTTGATTAACTCGAAGAACCTCATCTAGGAGTCGAGCATTAAACCAAGGTATTTAACCGCCGGTTTTGACTCTATAGTCAATTCGCCGATCGATATGGGACGCACGGTTAAGATTCCTTTACTGGTCAAGATGAACACTTCGCAAGGCTGAAACGATTAGGAGTCACCCATCCGCTTACCCATCGCATTAATATGCCAAGTCTGCTTTGCGCCTGTTCAACAGTGCGTCCGGCAACAACAGCCGCAACATCGTCTGCATAACCGACCAGGCGCGACCCTTCGACCATATCGAGTCTCAGGAGGCTATCGTAGGAAACGTTCCAGAAGTCCGGCCCTAGGATGGATCCCTGTGCTACTCCCGACGTAATTTCCATCCTCCTTTGACTATCTAGCGTCTCATAGAGTGGGGAGCGCTCTTTCAGACAATCCCTAAATATCCGCAAGAGATAGCTTCGCACGTGGAATGAGTTTTCTTCTGTGCCTAGCATATCTGTCCATCTTACAGAATTGAAGGCTTTAATGACATCAAGCATATAAGGAGCACTATCCGACGGTGGCTGTACGCCTCGGTTCGATAAACCCAATCCACGACCTCCATAACAGCATCCACTGTAGATCTTCCTGTTGTGAACCCGAACTGCCTTGGAGACAATTCCTCACCAGCATGGATCACTTCAGCGAGTCTACTCCTGATGAGCTTCTCGAGCATTTTCCCGGTTATATCAAGCATAGCAGCGGTCGGTATGCAGTCGTGAGCTCCAGGTCTCCTTTTCCCTTGCTGATCAGCGCGAGTCCATCTTCCAGCGACAAGAAAAAATGCCACCTCTTTCAAGCAAACGTTGATCTCCCGGCGGAAAACGAGTTTATAAACTACCACTGGGATGCCATCAGGACCTGGTGCCCTCTTGTTTTTCAAAGTGAAAATCACTTCTTCGAGCTCTCTCATTATGAAAAGGAGACAATTCTTGATGCTTTCCGCGCTATTGACATCAACCCATACAGGCTGTCTGGGGTACAATGCGGTCCATCTGGTCGGTATTTAGCATGCAGGGCTTCTGCAGAGCCCCGATTTTCCGGGTGAAAAGTTTATAGCCAAGCCCCTACGAGTCCTTATTCACCTCGTTGACTAGGTTTTGCCAGCTGCTTTTATTTATCGCGTCGCAGGGTCTCCTTTTTGCTGATCTATACTGTGAATTTATGCCTCCTCGTTGGCGTGTAAACGGTGTGCCAAACGGTGGAGCTTATGACACTCCCACTGTAGGTCGACAATTTTTGCCGTCCACTAGTACATAGAAGGTTTGTCATGGCTGGGGCATGGAAGCCTCACACGCGGTCGTTATCAGGTTCATCACTGAATTTACGACGATGTCTGGTATGACGCCACCACCCCCTGGAGCGTCCTTCAGCGCGAATCTGCCTGCTTCACGAGCTTCCACGAACTTCCTGATGTTCACCCTCGTGAGATTCCACATGCAGGGTAAACGCTGAGTTGGTACTCGCCGGCAAGTAGCCAAATGCGAATGTACTGGTGATCATTTGCCGAGAAGACTTCCAGGAATCGCCATCCGTCCACTGATGGTGCCAGCGATTTCGACGTAAAAGTGATGGCAGAAATACCGTGAATCCGGTGTCTAAAAATCCGAGCAGGGTTCTCGCTGCCATTTCCAATATCCGTTTTCCTTTAAAGTCAGGCTGAGGCATGCCCCATTCAAGGGCCCTAGCATTAAAATCGCCGCCTACCAGGATTCGCTCTTCCGTTGTCGAAACGGCGCCTTCCAGACCATCAATGAGACACCTAAAGTACTACATCGTACGGCGGCAGGCAAACGCTAAAAAATGTTGTCCCTAAACAGCGAATCCAGACAAACTCATTCCGTCGGGTGTAAGAACACAGAGTCGAACGTCGTTCCGAACCCAGATGGCAGCGGTGCTCGATAAGTTGACACATCATGAAGCCGGGTTGCTGCCATTCCTGCCCTAGCGCTTTCCAAATCTGCCCTAAAGATTGGACACCATCCCGGGCCCGCAGTGTGTACGACGGTCTCACCAGATGCACAACGATCCTTGCAGAGAACACAACTTTCGGCTTCATTGCAGGTCTTCGCTTGGTGACCTACTAAGCCACATCTCCGGCATGCTGTCGTCCTGCCCGATCCCTTGCAAGTTGCTGACGTGTTCCCATAGTCCAGACATATATAGCACTTGGTGGGGATTATCCGTATTCGCACCCAGGATACTAGCCATGCAATTTTGATTTTGCCGCTGTTAAAGAATTCCACCTCGGCGAGTTTTTGGCCTTGAGAATTTACAGGGGTGATACCTATCCGGGCATTAGTTACCTCTGGACATTCAAGCTTTATCGTCTTCACCACTTCGACCTTTTCTGTGAGGCAGTCAAGATCCCAGATTTCTAGAGAGCACATAAACCTTTTTCGGGTATGGTGAGTGAATATCTAACGATGGACTCTCTAACAGTAAACCAACTAACCACCTCCCAGTCGTCACAGAACTAGCCAGAAAGTCTTTGACATATTATTTCATGGTAGCAGGACTCGCTGAATCGACCCGACTAAACCAACCACTCATTTCATTGACTGCTCTGAAGACAGAGTTTAGTTTCCTGCCAAACTCTTCCAATCAGAGACTGTATGCCTTAACACAAGCGTTCAATAGGATCATAGTGTGGAGTCCCACGAGCTGGTCGCACCGAATTTCATCGATGTCGCTGTATACTTCATCGTTTACGCCGAAAAGGGTGGCTAGAACCTGATCCAGTAACACCCTCTTTTGTCTCCTCGCCTCCGGAGCGTTGAGTACTTCCGCGATCTTCTGGATGATGTCTTCATATTTGAATCGAAGATACCTTAACAAAGCGTAGCAGTGTGTGATCGACAAAATTTTTGAGGTTTCGCAGCACATGCTTCTCGATAGGTCTAGCACTTCATCATATTTTGGCGGTGCTCGATCATCGCCTGTATTGGAAAGTCCACCTCAATCCTTAAGTATCCACCAACCACTTTTGATTCCCCAGCTCCTCCACATTGAATTCAAACTGCCGTGTCGATAGCCTGAGATTGTTGATTGCTGTGAAACGCGGGGTTCGAGCCGGGCGGTGAAGCTCTCCGCTTTCGTTTAGCAGGACTTGTTTCGGAAAATTTCAACTTCTGCTCGTTTGGTAGTTCTACTGGTGAGTGACATGAGTTGACTGAACCGTAACCGCTCGGACTGCTCCATCGTCTCCTGGATGGATCTCACAGATACGCGACAAAAGTCACTTTATAGTGGGTGTCTCCTTTTCTCAAATCAGTACCAATCTTACACTTGGGTTCACTTTGTCCCATTTAGTCCGAACGAAGGGGGCAGAATCTAGCCGGCTCAGATCTTCTCAGCAAGCGCGTAACATTCATGAAGAAAAGGTACTCTCCCACCCTGCAGCTAGAGATCTCTGTGAGCACCTCAAAAAATATTATACCTAGTGCCCGTAGCCTGGTTCTAGCTAGAGCTTGTCAATCGCAAAGGAAGTGCCTGAGGGTTTCGTCTTGCTAGCCTCGGCCCTGGTTGGGAAATTCACTACAAAGTTTTTCGTGAAGTTCGGATTGCGTCTGGAGACTGCCCAAAGTTCCCGAGATACTTCGTCATGTTACTTTGGCCATAAGGCTTCACTGTCCAACATCCGGACCCACGTAGTCTGACAGCACTGCACGCTACAACGTATTTAATGTGAAGGTCTATAAGAGGAGGTGTAGGAGGCAGAACTGCAGAGCCCCGTCAGCACCTGCACACGTCGTTCTTTGAATCCTAAGTTTCGATTTATTGTACTTCTTGCTCAGCGCGTGCCACCACACCGGAATGGGGCCAACCATGGCTGCTTACACTCAGAAAACCATTCTCGGCCGGAGACCTCATTTCTTTGCGAAAATCCTCTCGCAGGCATAGAAAGCTGTGCAAGATTACTAAACCCTCAGTTCAATCTCCAATTCTGCTTCCGATCTAGATTCCCATGCTGGGATATAGTGAAAGGCCTTCTCTTCATAATCGTCTTTAAGTGGATGTCCAGGATGCGTTCTAGGGTCTTCAAAAGGAAAGAGGTCAGGCTGACTGGTCGAAAGTCTTTGGTAGACTCATGGTCACGCCTGCCCGCTTTCGG
Organism: Hermetia illucens; assembly: GCF_905115235.1. Classification (NCBI taxonomy): domain Eukaryota; kingdom Metazoa; phylum Arthropoda; class Insecta; order Diptera; family Stratiomyidae; genus Hermetia; species Hermetia illucens. The sequence continues at coordinate 171,284,138 of NC_051851.1, forward strand.
TATGAAAATCACGAGCATGCATCTCTGTCACCTCTCAGTGTGGAATGTATGCCAAAGAGATGCAGCTCCAGTAAATTTTGACAAGCCACAGCACAAGCATTATGCCATCTATGCTCAGAGATTTATATGCGGAAAAGCTATATACAGCCCAGCCGATCTTATCCTCGGTAATAACCGATTTCAGAGCCTCGCACAACTTGGACTGTATACCTTCCAAGCAAGGCCCTGACTCATATTCCTCCTCCATAGTGGAGAAGTAAGCCTGAACCAGGGTTTCACCTGAAGATACCGTGTAGGAGCCTCCCAACTTTTTAAGAAGAAATGGGTTCATATGTTTCTTTGACAGAATCTCATTGAGTGTCACAGATTCGCCCATGTTTTCAATATTCTCACAATAATCTTGGTAGTCCTGGTATGGCTGTCAACATTTGTGCTTGTAACAGATAATAAAGATCTCCCTCATTAGCTTCCTGGGGTTGGACAGATCTTCATTCTACCACGGTGGCAGTGTCTTCTTGCTGTATTTAGCAGGACACGAATCTTTAGAGGTGAATTCCTTTTCCAGAGCCCCGAACTTTGACTCTTGCTTGTCTGTCATGCCAATCTAACCGATTTGTACACCGGAGGATTTGTTCTTGATAACTTAACCAAACTTCCCCTACCCGATCTTTCTGGGGTCTTTGAAAGGGTTGGAGACGTCTGCGGTGAGATGTAGACTGAAAAGTATCCAACTGTGATCTGAGAATGATCTCTGCTCAAATACTCTCCAGTTGTGTATCCTAAGAACACTATTGTAGGCTGGAAGGGTGACAACAAGAACCTCCTTCTAACCGTCAGAGTTCGACGGAAGGTTGGAGTATTGACCTCTGTTACACACCGGTAAATTTGCGTTAATAATAAAATAAAAGAATGATCCACCTCTTTGGTTGATTTCCGGGCTTTCCCAAAACGTATGCTTTGCGACTAGGTCGCTGAAACTCACGTCCGGACACAGGGAAACATGCAAAGTGTTCCTCGTTAGGATACATCCTCTAGGTCTGTCCCAATCAGCATCCCTGTTGCTTTGGAATACATTTGCATATTTGCAATGGAGCCCTTCGTTGTATCCAATTCATGGCTCCTGCGTTAATGCGACGAGGAAGATTAGCAGATTAGCTGTAGTACACTTCGAAAGCTACAAATTTATCGGTGCCATCCTCGGCATGATCTGCTTGCGTAGGGGGTTCGTCAGTCCCCGTCGGACCGTCGATCTTCATTTTCAGGTCGTCGTCTGGTTTCCAGGAATGGAGCATTTTCACCCTAACGTTCCTTACTTCGGACAGCACTTTGTTATTCGCCTTTCCCAGTGCTTCCAGGCGCTTTCATTTTATACGGAGGAGAAAAGGTTGATTGTTAGCCTGGAATTCCTTCCTCTTGATAACGATCCAGTTTTCAATGGGAATCCTCAGGTTTTTAAGGTGCACGGATCGAAGAGCTTATTGTTATCCATATAACATAATTCCCGTGTGATAGCTCTTGTCATCTAGGAGACTTTTCATGACCATTTCCAATAGCCAGGCTTCAACATTTTTGTCAGTCCTTGCTTTTGTGGGGGCCCTTGGTGCCGACATTTTAGGGTTAGGAGTGCTTGTTTGGTTTTAGCACAGTAGTGCTACGACTAGCACCAACGCTACTACCCTCGACAGCTAATTTTTTTTTTTTTTTTTTTTTGGGGTAGGGTAGGTGAATGCATTTACGCACACAGTGTTGGACTCCCGATTCGGTACGTCGTCGGACTATCAACTAAATACCTCCCCATCGTCAGCGAGCTAGCCTGGAACCGTTTGTCACATTACTTCGGGCCAGCCCCCGAACTTCAAATCAGGGAATTCCTTTCACCAACGGGAGGGGAGAGGAGGAAGGGAACTGTCAGTTCAAGGAGCCCCCTGCCATCCGGCTCCTCCACCGGTCGAGTTCTATCTTCTTACCAACGAGAAGGGCCCGAACGTAATGGGCAACACGGTTCCACCTGTCAGCAGTCCTCAGCATCTCTTCCACAATGTCGGTTGGAGAGAGATCCGCTGTGTTTAAATAGAGCTGCTGACGAACCCCATCCCACCTTCCACAAGAAAAAAAAGTGTGGTGGGCATCGTCCACAACTCCATTGCAAAACACACAATCCGGAGAACGCGCCTTTCCAATCTTGTGCAGGTAAGACTGAAAACTTCCATGCCCACTTAAAAATTGGGTAAGGAAATAGTCAGTCTCACCATGCTTCCGATTCAGCCACGCACCTAAGTTGCCGATGAGCCTCGCAGTCCATCTGCCTCTAGTTTCATTTTGCCAAGAGAGCTGCCACTCGTCTAGAGTGTGTTGCCGTTCTTCGCGAGCAACCACCTCCCTTGGCTCATCTCCCTTGCGCTTGTATATGGCCTGACGCTCCCTAGCAAGAAGCGCAACGGGGATAAATCCCGCGATCACCATCACGGCTGGTTCAGAGACTGTGCGGTACGCAGACGCCACCCGTAAAGCTCCCTGTCTCTGTACTTGCGCGAGACGTCTACGATATACCTCCTTGTTAAGAGCGCCAACCCATACCTCTGCGCCGTAGAGCAAGACAGACTGCGTTGAGCTCATCAAGAGACGTCGCCTACTAGACGAAGGACCCCCAATGTTTACCATTAGCCTACTTAACGCCGAAACTCCAGCCGCAGCCTTCTTCGCTGCTGCTTGGATTTGCTCAGAAAAGCTCATCTTTGAGTCAAGAGTCAACCCGAGGCACTTTACCGCTGATTTTGACTCGATTAACGACTCGCCGAACGATATGGGACGCAGGGTCGGAATTCTCTTTTTAGTCAGGATGACTACTTCGGTTTTTCCAGTGCAAGGTTGAAACCATGAGTAGTCATCCGCTTACCCGTCGCAACAATATGCCGAGTCTGCTTTGTGCCTGTTCGACAGTGCGTCCAGCAACAAGCGCTGCGACATCATCTGCGTAGCCGATCAGGCGCGACTCTTCTGGCATGTCGAGTTTAAGCAGACTATCATAGGTAGCGTTCCAGAGGTCCGGCGCTAGGATGGATCCCTGTGCTACCCCCGACATGACCTCCACCCACCTTTGACCCTCCAGTGTTTCATAGAGCAGGGAGCGATTCCTCAGATAGTCCCTCAAAATCCGTAAGAGATAGTTCGGCACGTTGAAGGTATTGTCTAGTGTGCCTAGAATGTCTTTCCATCTTACGGAATTGAAGGCTTTTCTGACGTCAAGCGTTACGAGGAGCACCACCCGTCGAGTTCGGCGGCTATGTGCCTTTGCTCGTCGAACGGCGTCCACGGGACCTTCATGACAGCATCAATTGTCGACCTCCCTGCCCTAAAACCAAACTGCCGGGGAGATAAATCTCCAGCAGCGCGTATCGCTTCAGCGAGTCTACTTCTGATGAGCTTTTTGAGCATTTTCCCAGCAGTATCAAGCATACATAGTGGGCGATATGAAGACAGCAATTCGGGATCGCCTTTCCTTTTAGGGATCAGCGCAAGCCTCGCAACTTTCCAACGAGCAAGGAAAATGCCATCTTTCAGGCGAGCATTGAATGCGCCGAGCAGTAGGTCTGCCTGTTCCAACTCTTTTATAGAGAAAAGTGGGCAGTCCTCTGCGCTCTCCGCGCCGACGTCACCATCCCATACGGGGTGTGCAGGGAAGAGTGCCCTCACAATCCGGTCCATCTGTTCGGCCTTAAGTGAACAGGGTTTCCGCAAAGCCCCGATTTTTCGGGTTACAAGTTTATAACCGAGTCCCCACGGATCCCCATTCACCTCGTCGACCAGATCTTGCCAGCAGCGAGCTTTGCTCTTGTTTATTGCGCTGCGGAGTCTCCTTTTGCCTGATTTGTACTCCACCATTATGGTACATGACTCCCCCCGGTCACCTAGACGTTGTGTTAAGCGGCAGAGCCTGTGGCACTCCTTCCGGAGCTCTGCGATTTCCACTGTCCACCAATACATGGAAGGTTTGCCGCGCCTCGATGTCTTCCTGGGCATGGAGGCTCCGTAGACCGTCGTTATCAGGTTCATAACTGAATTTACGACAGTGTCAGCCGCGGCGCCACCGCCCCCAGGAGTACCCTTCAGCGTGGCCCCGTCTGTTGCCAGAGTTTCGACAAGCTTCCCGGTGTTCACTTTCGCGACGTTCCATACACAGAAAGATCGCCGGGGTGGCGCACACCGAGAGTTTGTGTCCAACACTTCGAAAGTAATGTATTGGTGGTCACTTGCCGAAAAGTCTTCCAGAACTCGCCACCCGTCCACCAGCGACACCAGTGATTCCGACGCGAAGGTTACGTCTGGAATGCTTCCTTCGCAGCCCGGGCGCCGGAACGTTGGGGTGGATCCGGTGTTTAGAACTACCAGTCCTGTTCTCGCCGCCATTTCCAGAATTCGTTTCCCTCTGGAATCTGTGTGAAGCATGCCCCATTCAAGTGCCCTAGCATTGAAGTCACCCCCGACCAGGATCCGCCCATCCGTGCTTAAGATAGCGTCCTCCAAAGCATCAAGCCTCCGACGAAAGTCCGGTATTGTCTCATTCGGCATAAGATAGACACTAAAAAACGTTATCCCTGAACACCGAATCCAGACAAAGCCGTCCCCTCGGCCTTGGGCAAGAACCCCCAGGAGTGTGCCGTCCCAAACCCAGATGGCAGCGGTCACCTCGACAGCTAATGTCACATGACAGGATGCCACCAACTCGACCTCTGATGAAGCGCCTGATATCGCCACTTGTTTTCTTTCGTCCGTTGTTTGTTTTTTTTTATCGAGTCTCATGTCTTAGTCCCTTAAGTAGTCCGGGAAGAATGTCTACGCTGGCTAGCCCGGTCACCAGAGTAAATTTTGGAACTGAAGGCCGCCAAGGTACTCAGAGCTCGAAAACTAAAGACCAGATTCTCCATTGGCCACGCCACCCTCGGCTTATACTGTCCCACCTTGGTTTTGGGTCCGGTTAGCGCTTTCTTCAGTGCAGAGAGGACAATCCCCGGGCTGCTGCTTCGGCTTGTCCCACCGTTAGATCCACTTGCCCTTAACACATAGCCAACAGGCAAATAGGACCTCGTCCGTTGGATGAGCCTACTCCCCGATATACTCTTGGCCGTTCGAACAAGCCAAATATTTATTGGGCTTGACTACCAACAGACTCTGCAAAACTGAAAAAAGATTGTTTGATCAAAGCGCCCACATTTTCAAAACCCTTTCAATGATTCAACATGGACGAGTGCAATCCAATCTCTCACTTTTCGACGTAGATACAAGACTCAGTTAGGAGGTGAGGCCACGCTCCTTAAATAATTCATGTTTAATTTCCATCGGTCCGAATCTCAACATAAAATAGCATACCTACCCTGCAGCAATTTTATACTCGGAAACCCTCAACCCATTTAAAAAGTCTGAAAACAATGATAATCAATAATGAGTAATTTCCTTGAAAGCTTCTTATTAACACGATCCTGGCCCAGGTCTCGGTGGTTAGGGCATCCAATCAATAATGCCTTCCTTTCAACCTTTACCTGTATCTGACCCCATCCAAGCCTCGCTGTTCAGCCCTAAATGTTAATTTCGTAAAATGTTAAAGTTTTCCCCTTTGAAGTAATTACTCTACTTCCCCTTGAGCTAAATACCAAGCGAAATATGACCCCGGCAGAGTTCGTCCACCCGTGGGTAAGGGATGGATTCGGTATCTAGTAAATTACATGTTCTACTTCACGCAAAGTTATTTTTATTTTCGGTTTTAAATTTCAAAAGCCGAACACGAAGCTTCGTCAAGTACTAATGCTACGTAAACAATCCCGGAAGTTAAGGACAAATTCCACTCACCCTCTGTTGTGTCTCCATAGCTACCCTTGGAATTTGGGAGTTTCTATTTTTGCCAGCAAACTCCAGTTTTCAAACAATTTTTATGTATTCAACGAGTCATAAACTAATTGTATTTTTCGCTAAATTATTGTGCTTTTTTCCTAGTTTTTGCCACCCTCCATTCACCCCAGGCACCCCCACAAATCCTTGTGGGCTATACTCGTTCTTGTTGTAGAGATTTCTGAAAATATTCCACCTACATTTGCTCACATTAATTTTCTTTTCTGCTTATTTGCTCCCCGGAACATATAGCGGAATTACCCACCCCCGTTTTTCGCATCCCCCAACTGACTAATTTTCTACCCAAGAAAATTTCACTTATACATTTTTGCGTTTGTAACATCAACGCCTAAGTCAAAATTTATGGCCTTCGAAGGGTTCGGATGTTCCCAATGTACATATGTAAGGAAGCGGAAAGCTTTGTGGTGGTCCGGGGAGAAGGATAAATAAATGCGTGCGGTTAATTCTTGATCCTGATAATGGCAATGTTCGGAAACATGCAGGTCTTTGATTTCATGTAATTGCCACACACATAAGACACCACCGACAGGGCTTCGTCGTTTGTTTTATTTTGTGACTGTTTTCAGGCTTCAGGGTATATCTTGAGGGTTGTCGTAGTTTTGAGCTTGGAATAGGGGGATTTGGTACCAGAAAGCTGGTTTGACTCGCTCGAGTCCTTGGTGGATTACCTTAATGATAACTGGGCAAAATTACGCCTAAGTAGGACGGAGCTGATTCAAGACGCAATACAGGTAATTAACTTCAATTCGACGCAGAGTCTGCTGGTCTATCTGCTGTAGCTAGGCAAGTTTTCAACCCCCAGGGATGGTAAACACCCCGAAGCTCACAGAGTAATTTATTTCTGTTTGTTTACTAATGGCAAGCTGCTGAGTTTTCGATCAAACAGCTTCCCCACTCTGATGCATTCTCAAAATTGCTTCGAGGCACTAAGCCTCACCAGAGCAAATTCCTCCAACGAAAGCCCTTTTGTGCCAGCAAACTCTCTACCAAATACCCCAAATACTTGACTACGTAGAAGCAAAGCGGAAAGAAATCACTTTCCCCAAAGAGTCCACCTCGCATACCTTTCCTTCTCGGAATAATCCGAAAATCTTCCAAACGGAAACACCATTCTTCCAGTCGTCCCTGATCCTTCCTACATAGTCCCGTCCTCCTTCGCATTCGAATTCATGTTTATGCGTACTACACTTTAGGGTAGAGATAATGTCAGATATTAATCTTAAGCGGATTACCATTAGAACGAGGTGTTGTCTTATCCTGAATTCTCTTTAATGTGGTGCCATAATGCGAGCAAAAACAAAAGGGTCGAAAAGTTAATTTGTACCGAGCTAAAGGCGAGCGATATCGCCATGCTATTGCCACTGCTCCTTAATTCCGTACGCACAAGACGGCGCCAACGAAATGTTTTGGATATAGACGACACAAAATAGGACGAGAAACATGTCCTTTACGCGTGAAATGTTGCTCTGTTGCTGTGCATGTCAAACAAAATGCTCTTTTGCGTACGGTTGACATTTTTAACTTTTTCCCAGGATAAACGAGTGAACATATGCAAACCACGAACTGAAATAAATCACTAGCGAAAAAGGCCCTCGAAATCCCTCTACGTTAATCTTTAGGATTTCTTCTCACGACTAGGCGAGCCCGTTACCCGAAGCAAAGGTATGTTAGCCGTAGCCAAACGTAAAATGTTTGCGAAAGTTTTCTTACTTCCACCCCCCACCCCCCAAACCCTACTCCACCTGAGTCCTTGTGCGGGAACCATGCGACCCATGGAAGTTTTAAAGCTGTCTCCCCGTAGCAGCTGAAAGTTTCGGTTAGCGTTTTAAAGTGGGCGAGATTCTTTGGCTTGCACATAAAAAGGCTTAGGAAATGGTTTCGACCCTTTTAAATAAATGATTTTAGGGATTCTTAGTTAATCTGTAGGTCATAAGCGATGATGATATTACGGAGAAATTAACAGGAAGAATTTTCTTTGAAAGAATCTCTCATCGCAGATACGGGTTAACTGCATAATTAAGAGGCAATCGCAACCGTGTTGATTTAGGACTAAATTATTTCATTATTCTGCAATGAGATGGGATGGAGTCCTAGATTCTGTTTAGGCCGCTTCCTTATCCCGGACTTCTGGCCCACAATATCCACTATCGTTGTAAAGATAGTTCTTCCAAAAAGATAATCTTATCACTCAAGATATATGTAAAAGTTAGTAACCCCTAAAACCGGAACTAGTTTCACTACCGTCCCAGCCAGTAACCAGGATTTCTGGGTGACATTGCATCACTTCCGAGTGAGACCCATCACAGATACTTCCCCAAGGACATTTTACAGCCAACTTTAGGAATTAAAAAAAATCACAAAAGATTCCGTATCGACTTAATAAACAAAGGCACGTGCTGTTGCTTCCAACTACCAAAAAAACTTTTATTATCCTTAAGAGCATCTTATGCCACTTTGATCCGAACTAAGCCTGTCGAAAAAGGACAAATAACCCGGAACAATACCCCAAACCTAATCCGTCAATTCTCATTCGATTTCGAATTGCTAACGTGGATATAACTGGAGCAAAGTTTTTGGAAGCTACATAAGCCAACGGTTAAATAGCAGGACCTGTGACTTAATCCGGAAAACTTTTGTTATAATTCAATCGTTGGGAACTTCCTGTATACAGAATGGATGACCGTGAATGTGATGCAATGTCCTGTAGAGGCAGACAGCGATGGATTCTTATGAACATTTGACAGTAATCATAAGTTTACAGGGGGTAGGAGGTTAGGTTGTGGGGTCGTAAATTTAGGAAAAATTGAAACATCACTAGGAAAAGTTTAAAAGCCAATATCCCACCATTTTAGAGGGCGATAGGAGGCGAAGAATGGTCCATGCTTTGTGAAGGCGAAAACTGAGCAAAATGGAGAAATATTTCAGAAAGTCTAGAGTCCGCAGCTTGCCAGCATTCGCATAATTTCATTCGCTTTGTCCCGTGACGTGCTGACTATATAATTTCCTTTAATACCTCCGCATTCTTTCAATTCTCTCCTCTAGCTAAATTAATTTTAGAAATATTGATTCAAAAATAATCGTTTTTATTTTCAGTTTTACAGTTTTATTTATAAAATCCTCTCCCCTTTCAAATTTTCAAATACCTAAAGAAAAAATGCTCATTAGCAGTTTTTGTTGTTGTTTTCATATAGACCTAATCATGCTGTATATGACGAAATGCATTTCTAACGTTTGTTTCTGACTGAGTATGAAAATACGCCGCAGTTTAAAGAGCAGCTTTGTTTTGTATTCTTCTTGAATTTAAAGGAAAGTCTAAAAGGGATCATTTCTGGGGATTTCAACCGAATTTTGACAAAGATTGAGCGACAATCGGAAGCAGCTGAAAAGGGTCTTAAGACCTTCAGACAGTGCAAGCATTGGTAAGGAGGAATTGGTCGTCTTTGGGTATAGCAGCGATGCTGTTATACACTGGAGCTTCGAAAATGCCGACTCGTCGGATAGTGGGATGCACAGATAGATGGTGAAGGTTAATACCTTTATCTGCAACGGTGCTCATTTCGGATCATCAACACCCTTAACGTGAAGTTTTACTAAAATGACATGAATGGGACTGAAGTTTTCAAACCCTCCCACATTTCCTAGCCTGGCTAATAAAAAGGCGTGCATCGCGGAAACACTGCATTTGTGCTTCAGTATTTGCGAGTAGACCCTCACGGTCAATTTCGCCGATTTTTTAGGTTATTGGGGTAGCTCTCACCTCTCCGTAGACGCTGACTATTCAGGATGGTCTTTCGACCACTGTGCAATTCACATAAGTCATTAGCAGATATTTTTGGCAAACTTTAAAGGCGGATATCTCGTCCGGTATCGAAAATTATAGAAAGAGAAGGCCAATCCCTGATTACCAAGTTTTGGGAACGGTAGGATCTAAAGAATGCATTAGTTGTGGGGTGGGAAAATCTAGAAAATCGAGGAAAAATTAAATAATCTTATAAAAGATTTTAAAGGTGATATCCCTGTGCGACCAGGCATAATCTAACCCTCCATTCCCACAATTATTATGGCAATGTTCTCGCTGATCTATGGCACACTCTGTGCTATTTGCAAACAGCCGAAATCAACTGGTTCCATTTTTTGACTGCGGTGGGTTCTGTGGAATGAATGGGGCTAACCCGTTGGTGACTCTAACCCAAACTACGTCCCAAAGCCGCCATCGTACGGATACGATTCCAACTCGGCTTCCACCGCGCTACGCAGCACCGTTGCTGCCATTGACCTGGCACCTCAACGTACTTCTCTCCTGTGCCTCCTCAATGTCTGCCGCCACGCAACTGCAGGTTAGACCTACAAACTTTGTCGCCTCCTGTTATTCCATCGGCCCGGTGCTGAAATTTGTATCACCAACCAAACAACTATTTCTGTCGAAACCAGCTTGATCCATCACTTCAGATTGCGTTGTTGCCTAGGTGCGAAGCGGGATGAACACAACTCCGTCATCTCTCCCATGTTTGAAGCTGAAAAAGATAATTCTCCCAACCGAGTGAGGATCAACGTTAAAGTGATAAACCCACACGACTCCGACTTCCTTTTGCCTGCAAGAGGTCATCATCAAAACACATAAAAGAGCCATACTAAAAGAAAATTTCTAACCTAGGCACCTGCCTCGCCTACCGTGAATCATTTTTCAAATAAAGCTGTCGAACTTCAATTTAGCTTAACTTTCCATCACGTCATATGCAGATAACAAAACTTTAGATTCCTAGTTCCACAAATATAAATCTGTTTCTCGTTGCCCCAGAGAGCGGTAAACCAGCGAAGATGCCCCCACTTTTTTGTAAAAGAGTTGGAAGAGGTAATCCTCTCTATGAAAAGCGGGGAGACGCGGGACCAGATGCTGTCCCAGCAGAAGTATACAGACTGGTGTTCCAGCAACGGACAGATCTACTGCTCGACGCTTACAGCACTTACTTGAAGGAGGGCATTTTTCCTTGTGTGTGATATGGCTTCTACTCGTCAGCAAAGGTTAAGGCGACCCTGAACTACCCTCTGCATACGGACCACTTTGTATGCTTGACACGGGCGGGAAAGTGCTCGAATAGGTAATAAGGAGGAGACTGCCGGAGGTCATCCTGAAGATAATTAGGTTTTAGAGTAGTAAGATTTATATTAGATGCAAGCCTAGCCAAGCAAGCCAAGCGAATGCACACAGCGGCCGTGTTTGACGGGGGGTTCTGATGTCAGAAATGCCTTTAATTCCGTGAGATGGAAAGACACTCTAGGTACACTAGACAATACATGCCACGTGTAGAGCTACCTCTTACGAATATTGAAGGAGTATCTGAAAAACCGCTCCTTGTTTTACGAGACGCCAGAGGACCAGAGGAGGGTCGAGATCACATCGGTTGTAGCACAGGGAGACATCTTAAGGTCAGGCTTCTGGAATGCTTCCTATAGTATAGTATGATAAAACTCGACATACCAGAAAAGAGGCGTCTGGTCGGTCACCCAGATGACGTTGCGCCACACACACGGTTGAACAGGTGCAATCTGTTGTAGATTATTCGCTCCAGCATTTTTCCCGGATAGCTCAGTGGTTAGAGCACTAGGCTGTCATACGGAAGGTCGCGGTTCAAATCTCACTGGTGGCAGTGGAATTTGCATCGTGATTTGACGTCGGATACCAGTCGACTCAGCTGTGAATGAGTACCTGAGTCAAATCAGGGTAATAATCTCGGGCGAGCGCAATGCTGACCACATTGCCTCCTAGTGTACCGTTACGGTCTTGAATGAAGTGCTCTAACACACTTCAAGGCCCTGATCCAATATGGATTGTTGCGCCAACGATTATTATTATTATTTTTCCCATAGTGTCCAATAGACATATAGACCTGGACGAAGATGGTTCACCAGGACGCTTACCAGGTTTAGGGAACAACATTAACCTTTTTTTACCATGTCTCAGGAAAGATCCCATCCGCCAAGTATGATTCAAACAACTCTACTAATATATCTGGCCTCGATTTAACGGCCAGCTTAACAGGTGTTTGGTATGCCGTCGAAGCCAGGCGCTTTATTGTTTCCCAGCCAATCGCAAATCTCCAGTACTTCTTCCTTCGTTACTGAGGGTATTAAAGCCACATCTGAAGCTGCCGACAGACTGTAACACCTTGTGTTCTCCTGAGGGAACGAACCCTGAACGATTTTCAGTAGGAGATGGGGACTTAAATTTTGTGGAGTTGCCTGGCCTCTAAATCTCCCCATCAGAACCCTGTAGGCGCTTCCCCATGGGTTTATATCCGCCTCTGCGCAAATTTTCTTGAAACAGTTCCTCTTGCATCGCTGTGTAGCCAGTTTCAGGTTTCTTGGTGCTTACTTGTAAGCTCGCTGATTCACTTCCTAGTTTCGGCATCGATGAGTTGCATTCCTTCGCGATACACTCCGTGGTATGGATTGCTCTTTCTGATGGTGTACCATATATACTGTCCTAGTCCAACCACATATCTATGAATGTTTGTTCTTCAATTGCTATGGCAAACCAACCCCTCTTCTTTTTTGGACGAGCAGATTTACAACCGCTTGTCTTGCTCTTTAAGTCAAAGACTGTCATAGTGGTTACTATAGGTATACCGTTCACTGACGTTCCAGGACATATCGCGAGCTAGTTAAGGGCCAACAAAAGTCTGATCCACAACCGAACCAGATGCCCCTTTCCGTTAAGTATTAACCTGACCATCGTTAGCCAGCATGGTATCTAACTGACCTCCAAGAGACAACGCCCTCTCATGCATTGAAGTCACCGGCGATGACTTTTGGTTTCAGTCCTTTTGCATCCAGAACCAATTTGTCCAGCATGCCCTCGAATTCGGCTAAACTCAGACTTGGGGCAGCATAGCAGCTGTAGATGTATATGCGTCTATTTTTGCTCATACGAACTCACTTGTGAACTACCGCATACATTCCTGTATGGCTTGGCCCCAGGATGCCCACAAAGCCGCTCCACCTATTAGATGGGCTTCCCATACATTATTGTTTCTATAGGGTTCGTTTATTATAGTCACTTGCACCTCTGATTCATGGGTGGTTTGCGAGAGCAACTCTTGCACGACCCTGCAGTGATTGAGGTTGAAATGGATAAACCTCATTTTCTCACTGCACTTAGTGCGACACTTGCCACTTCCGGCAATATGCCCGCTGTCCAGCTTGAACTGCTCCTTAAAAGTGACTTCATCTAAGTCCTTGTACTGTATAGCGAGCTCATGCTTTTGAGCATGCACGGCAGCACTTTCCCAAAATACATTTTTGACTTGGCTGCGGGAGCCTTCGGCTTTGGTCTCTTCGGGCCTTTGGTTCCTCCGGATCCTGCTTGCATTCCCCCCGCCCCCAAGTCTTTGAGATAAGGGCCAGCTTTCTTTCTTCTTAGTATGTCTGCTGCATAGGACATACCACCTGTGCTTGAAATCATGACTGCCTCGGGGCGGATCCTCATTCTCTTCTTCTTCTTTTTTGGCTTCTTTGGTCCAACCTTTGTCCAACCGTCGTGTATCTTTTGAAACATCAACTCCCTTGGTATTTTAGACACTATTTTTCCGCCTACCGAGGTTTTAAGCCCCTTCTTCAAAACGGGTGGTATGACTTTTTGTTTTTTTGGCAACCTGCTAATGTCCTGGGTGTTCATCTTTCTTATCCCGAACCATCTTCTTCCTCTGCCCATCCGGGAGTAGTTGGGTGTCACCTGCGTCGACTGCGCCAGCGTCGAAAGGGGATCTCCTTCAAATTTTTCTCATCTTCCCGGGATTTGTTATATAGAACCCTAATGGCTCTCACCATATGCTTGATTGCTTGGTGCACATTGTGTTTATCTTTGATGAATTCCGGCAACTCAACAATTTTCTCTCCAGGCAAAATGAAGGATGATTCCTCCAGATCAGACTTCTGTTCCAAAGCCTCCATTCTTCTTTCCACACATTTTCTGGCTTCAACGGGATTCCTGTGCCCCGCCTTGGATATTGGGGGAGATCTCATAATTATTGAGCCTCTCTTAAACGGATCCAGCTTCCGATCCTGAGAAGCACGGTTGCAAGTTTGCAAGTTTATACATCCTTTCTTCGTCCATATTGGTTTACTATTCTGGGTAACCTTCCCACAGCTATTTTTATCCACGGGTGGGCGTTTTTCTTCCCACCTACCCGACCTGCACATAAACATGACCATGTACGCACACCTTCGAATGCTTACGAAGGGCCACGCCTGATGGGATATTTGTCAACTCTTCACAGGTCTATTTGTCTGTCACATGCACTTTTCTCAGAAACGGCTATACTGATCGCCATGGAATTTGGGGGGAAGGTGGAAACTGTGAACGGCCAGACATGCAGGTAGAAGGGAGGTCCTCATACATGCAAAAGAAGGATGTACATTTTTCTTCCACCAAATATAGCCATGTTGGGTATCAAATGGAAGGTCTTAATGAGTACTTTCCGAAGCCAGTATTAGTTTTGATATTTGTTGGAGAGACGGGGAGTGGTAGGAGTCGAAAGTGATGATTTCTTTAACGGACCCATTCTCGGAAAGTACCCAACCGAAAAATCTGAAAAACCTCAAAATACTCTCCATATCGGTATTTGCAGCGTAACTCCATCTGTTCAATCTTCTTTGAAAAGAACCTGCTCCATGAGGACTACCCTTCCGCCTATGTTCTTTTAACCACACCTTCCAAGCATAATATGAAACCATATCACGTTCCACACCGCGCGTAAGGAGAATGAACCTGGGCCCAAAAGGAGAATAACACTGGGCTTTAACCAAAACTGCATATTTTGGTCGGTGTAAACCGTACGAGAGCCAACTTAACACTCTTTAACCAATTAATTTTTCCGCCAAAAATTTGATCGAGAATCATTGCAACTTCTGACTTCTGGAAGCCTGCTTCCGCGACAATTATTTGCTGTTGACTCCCTTACCACTGCTTCAAATCATTGGATAAAACTCTTTGGGCTCAATGTGATCCTCGGTTCCCTTGCCTCCAGATGACAACTACGCTAAGTCTTTGCAAGTTTCAGGTTCGTCCTTATCTGCTAATATAAATGCCAAGGGTGCAATTGGCATGGACTGGTGCCCCTATTTCAGGGTGATGGTTGGTGAGCGAAAAAATTCTCAGAAATCCAGTTCTGTCTCCTTCCTTCCTTCTCCTTCCTTTTGTTGTTTCTGATTGGGCAATTCATTCCAGGCTACATCTGCCAGGCTTCTGCAAATCACATTTCTTCAAATTAATCCATGTCGACCTTCCTTTTTCCGGTACGTGCATTTTCTACACGATGACGAACGTCTCAAATCTAAAATTTATCGCAATGTCGGCCGAACAGTCGCTCTCTATGGTTCTGAGTGTTGGCCGACTATAAAAGACAATGAACGGCGTCTTGTGGTAATGGAGACGAAGATGCTACGTTGGACTAGTGGCGTCACATCCGAAATAAGGATATCCGCGAACGTTATGGGGTTGCACCAATCGTGGAAAAGTTGCGAGAAGGGCGTCTTCGATGGTATGGTCACGCAATTCGTGCCAACAAGAATTCACTTCCCAAGATTAGTCTGAACATCGAAGTCGATGATAACCGAACAAAAGGCGGACCTAAACAACGGTGGCTTGATACGCTAGATGGGGATTTGAAAACCTCGAGATTGTACCCAGATCAGGCATTCGATAGAGCCAAATGGCGAAGCCGATCACGACGAACCGACCCCGCTTGTGAACGGGACAAAGGCTGAAGAAAAAGAATAAAGAAGAAGATGACGGTGAGGTTACCTAGATTGACACTTATGGAAGCCTGTTGACAGTAGCACCACAATCACAAACAACAGGATAATCTGATTGGGATCGTGAAGCACGTAGTCAGAAAGATAATAAATATGACTCAATTTTTCATCTGTCTGCACAGTGTATGGACGAAGCTCCCACTGACCCCATTGCTTCCGACCTGAACTGAAAACATAGATAAGTGCATGGACCACTTGGCAATATTCTGCTAAATGTTTTTTTTTCAAAAGCCCAGTCGTTCCGTAGTCCTGCATTCATAGTAGCATGGGGACTACCTCCCAAGTTAAGTTTAATATTTTCCGAGTTATTTTCAATATTGTTCGGTTTTGTAGGTAGTCATGCGAGCGGAACCAGACCCTCCCCAAATGCAATCAAATCATAAACTGCTGCTCCCTTGTCCATCCAAAGGACACCCTGGAATTTCTAGACCAATTTATTATGCTCAAAATTGCTGGAGTGGGTGCATAAACAAATCCACCTAAAACCAATATGTAACCCTTCAAATCGCTGCTGTGCACATTCAGCTCCAATTTGGACACATCCGCATCTTTCATTCCACATCGACCCAAACAGCTCGACCGCCACCCTCCCACCCACATTCCACCAAATTTATGTGAGCGGGTTTATAAAAATTTCACTGGATCCTCGCCTATTTTCCTATTCAGTGTACAATCTAGAATTCCGAAAGTCAGTCGGCCATCACAATTGAATTTGCCTACATTAAAGTAGGTATAACCGCAGAATGGCTTTGTGTACAAGGGTCGTCATGGCGTTCGTCTGATATCTCCCGGAGGACACAAGTATGTAGTTTACAGCTGTTACGGGATCACGGAAAAAAAAGACAGAACTCCTGTAGAAGAATTACAACAATATTTATTCACTTTAGGCATACATTCCACCAGACCCTTGCACTCAAGGACGATGATGCCTCCCACCGGAGCCCATTCTTTCACCTCTTCCAAGCAACATTTCAAGTCGGCCCGGCTGTATATTATCCTGGAACCGAAGCTGAAAATGGTAAAACAATTGCCCAGTCAGACGGTTCTTGTTTATTTTCCGATTCGTACCTTTCGTGCCGTCGCACTTCTTTCCGTAAACCACTCGGAGCGATACAATGCCGTCCACGAAGTTTCGGAAGGATATCAAGGGATTAAAGTTCGGGAGGATTATATGCGTGACTGGAATACGTTTATCTTGATACCTTATTCTTTTCACATAGCTCGAGAGGAATCTTTATGTATCCTATTGATCTATGTACATCGATTCGCCTAACCGTAACTTTCCCCGAGTCCTTATTTTCCAAAGGATGTACATATATCGTTGCCTTTTCGCAGAACAAAAAGGCTTGTCATGGTTGTGACTAGAAATCGGTATCCTATCCTAGTTTTGGTTTCCCAAACTGGCGTGGCCGTGATGGCGGGCGGGGTGTGTGCCATGTATTCGGGGCACATTCGAAAATCGATCAATTCATGTTTGCGTTATAAAATTTATAGCCAGGTTGCGTTAAGTGGCAGGATAACCGGTGACAATTCTTTCACTGGCAGCTTGTTATTCCGGGTGGCGTTGTTCGTTATCGATATTGTGATATTTCCCTTTATTGGAGTGACATTGTCGGAGGACGATGTTTCGCAATTTATTCATGGATTCAGGAAGGAGTACAAGGAACGATACGGAAAAAGTTTTAATGTTGCCTTTGGCTAAATATTCATTGTTTTGTTTGCTACTTGAGAACTTTTCAGATGTATAATCGCCCACTCGCCAAGTCAGCAGGAGGCTCGCAATAAATATGATCCCCAACCTGATTCCGCCTCATTTTCCAGCCGAACCTTGGCTTTTACTATCTGTTTGCCGAGGCATAGTACGGTCTATGCGTATCTATGACTCGAACACTATTTGCATTTCGGGGTATTTACGACTCCAGCTTATTTGGTATCACATTTAGCAGATACGCTTCCTAAGGCTTGCTCACTTGTAATATAACGCTCAAGATAGTTTATTGACGCAAACATCATTCGCTATTTATGGAAATAGTTCCATTAACATCTAGCTCCGCTTGATATACGGGTCAAAGTTCGCGGTCACGGTCGAAAGATTCCATATAAAAGCTTTTCGTCTAAATTTGTATGCATATTACTTCCCCCGACTTGGTATAACTACTATTCCCGTTGGTCCTGATTATTCCCTTCGGCCCGCAGGGTACTTCGGCCGGAAACATCCCCCTATAATGGTTGACGCGATACATAAGATTCGCGGCGACTCGATGCTATTCACAAATCAGGGAATACATCTTTCCAGGCGCCTCCGCTCACATAGGTGATGGGTAAATCAGAAGGGATGGAGAGCTAGTAGCAACCTCCGAAAGTATTTCGGCCCGTCAACATTCGGCAAGGTTTATGCAAGTCTCACGGAAGCACTAACTGTCTTTTGACATGTACATATATTCTCCGTATCCCCTCAAGCTCAGTTTGACATTTATCATTACCCCCCCCCCCCCCTCCATCGACTTCCACCTTCATAGTGTTCTCCTTTCTATGGTTCGTTATTAAGACCGCCTCCGTTTTTTTCTTCTGCCAAGGTCAACTCGGGTCTTCTAACCAGGTCTTTATTGCTCTCATTGTCTTTCACATCCGTTGCTTGTTTTGCTGTAGCGAATACGGCCAAGTCATCTGCAAAACGGACAATCGTAACCTCCTCAGGAACATGAATAAGAAGCAATCCATTACTCATGATATTCCGCTGTATGGGGTCTTGTGATGCCAAACCTGTGAGGAGGTGCTATTTGAGGCCCTCACCCATCCCATAACAGAGAACTCTCTCTCAGAGGTAGTTTTCAACTACTCTCAATAGCTATATAAGCCAATGCCTCTTAAATTCGCCGGTTATATCACATATTTTCTCCAGTTCCTCCTCGGTTACTGAGATATCACGCAGCCGTTGAACTGAGCGCCATTTGCCTTCCACTTATTATGACGAGGAAGCAAAGAGGCAACAATCTTTTCAGAAGCAGCGAGCAGGTTACCCAAAATGACGCTCGCAGCCTTTCCTTTACCACCCTATAGGCCCCAAAGTAAGGGGTTATATCGGCATGATCACAAAAGTGTTTGAAGTAGTTCCTTTTGCTCCTGGCATTAGCCTCTTTTAGGCAACCCCGCAGTGTGAAAGTGTATCTTGTTTTGATCGTTATTTCCAAGTTTGCCCTAAGCCTGTTTGAAAATTATCGGGCAATCTAGGTATACCTCCGGTTTGAGCGCCGCGGAAAACGTGTCTTTAAAACCTTTCGCCATCCACCCGAGCAACCGACCTGGTATTCTTCGGGAATTCTTTCTGATCTTAATTCGTCCTTGATTTCCAAGCAGATTGTCCGGTGGTCACTGTGAGTATAGTCCTCAGTGACTTCTCAAGCAACTGTTTTGGCTAAAGAGGCGCTCACATTAAGGTCAATTATATGATTGATCGCCGACCCCTGATCTGAAAGTGTCTGAGCTCCTGATATTCACAAGTATCAGTCTAACTCTCCAAATGCTTCCCGCTGAATTTCCTACCTGCCTCAGTCAAGAGCTTTAAAATCTCCTGGTATGATTTTCGGCTAAGGTCGTCTCGCTTCCAGAACCAGCACGCTGAGCATCCGCTCTCATACTCGGTATATGTAGCGCAGGCTAGAGCATAACAGCTATATGCATGTGTGGACTTCTTCCACTTTTGGTCTAATGAATCTGTCCTCAGATTGCTCCATTATTTCCTGGAAGGCTTGTCCTCCGCAAACCCATAGCACTGTTTGGCCCAAATACTACCACCGTGATTTCAATATGACTCAATAAGTAAGGCCATGGCGGATGGTTTCCGAGAGTAGGCATTGCAACATCTGCAAGTAGATCACGTTTCTGCTGCCTGCAATGTACCAATGGTCCACACTCTCCTTCCTTTTACACAGTAAGCAATTTTGGTCAGCTCCACAGTCCTTGCTGATATGGCTATACCCTCCGCATCTTCTGCACTGCTTCACCCAGTCATTCGAATTGGTGCATGCCTTCACAATATGATGGAAGCCAAGGCACCTCAAATACTGATTAAGGGGTACCTCTTCCTTAATCCGGCATACAACCCAGCTACTTAGTCTCTCTACTGCCAACAGTTTGAGTGATGCCTCCACTGCTAGACTGATGACGGTTTGTATTCCACCGTAAGCTTTCCTTAGCATTTTCACCACTGACTCTTGAAATTCATCATATACTCACACACATAGTCGCCATTTCTTTTATTATCTTTGTACTTATAAGGACTCAACTAACCCATTATGCCTACGTTTCTGCAATGTTATGTAATACACTCTCCTAATCAAGCTGCATAGCGTAAGAAAGAGTTCACAGTGAGGGTTGTAGGCAGCATACAAATATTCCGCCAGATTCTTCGTGACGAACATACTCAAGTTTCTGATTAAACTCACTATTCCCTCTAAAAGTGTCAATCCAGCACTCTCTAGCCATCTCTCTACAATACTGATTACTTTGGTATACCCAGAATCAACGCAATATTTTGTCAACTACAACCAAACAATCTTCTTCTTCTTTTTCTTCAGCCTTTGTCCCGTTCACAAGCGGGGTCGGCTCGTCGTGATCGGTTTCGCAATTTGGCTCTATCGAATGCCTGATCTGGATGCAATCTCGAGGCTTTCAAATCCCCATCCAGTGTATCAAGCCGCCGTTGCTTAGGTCTGCCTTTTGGTCGTTTACCATCGACATCGATGTTTAGACCAATCTTGGCAAGTGAATTCTCGTTTGCACGAATTGCGTGACCATACCATCGAAGACGCCTCTCTCGCAACTTTTCCATGATCGGTGCAACCCCATATCGATCGTGGATATCCTCATTTCGGATGTGATCTAAACGTATGACGCCACTAGTCCAACGTAGCATCTTCGTCTCCATTACCGCAAGACGCCGTTCATTGTCTTTTATGGTCGGCCAACACTCAGAACCATAGAGAACGACTGGACGGACGGCATTGCCGTAAATTTTTGATTTGAGACGTTCGTTGATACGTTGATCACAAAGGACACCAGTTGTGGAACGCCACTTCATCCAGGTTGCGTTAATGCGTGAAGCAATTTCATAACGCAGCTCTCCATTGGCTGATAACGTTGACCCGAAGTATTTAAATCGCTCAGTTCTGGGCAGATCACTGCCGCTGACAGTGATTGTGCCTGTTTCATGGGGATCGGTCGTCAAAAATTTAGTTTAATTCAGATTCAATCTGAGATCGTGTTGCATGAGGCGATCATTCCATTTCTGGACAAGTTGTACGACACCATTTTTGCTATTGGACGCTAGGAAAACATCATTTGCATAAAGCAGTGTATAGGACGCTGGATGACCCCGTATGACAGTGTCCATAACAAGAACAAAGAGGAGTTGTGAGAGGGCGCTTCCTTGATGAGCACCAACAGAGATACGAAGCGGTTTTGATACACCCGCCACGCTTCGAACTTTACTTTTCGGGAAGTAACCGGATCGGACGGCAATTTGAACATTCTGCTGGACTACCTTTCTTTTTCCATATTGGAACAGTGGTACCTTCTTGCCAACCTGATTGAGTTCTACCTTCCCGAATAACCCGATTAAAGAATTCCCTGAGCTTAATAAGCGGGTCAAAGTTCGCGGTAACGTCGAAAGATTCCATATAAAAGCTTTTCGTCTAATTTGTATGCATATTACTTCCCCCGACTTGATATAATTACTCTTCCATTTGGTCCTGATTATTCCCTGCTGCCCGCAAGGTACCTCGATCGGAAACATCCTCCTATAATAAGATTCGCGGCGACTCGAAGCTATTCATCAATCATCACAAATCACCATTTACACGTTATAGCGTACGCGCCGTTGACTAAGAGTTGTGTCAGATGGAAAGAATGGTTTTAGTCTAGATAAGGAGACCCTTTTTGGATAGACCCCGATCTCGAGCTGGAAAAAATGCTTTCCCTGCTCGAGCACACGATATGGACCCTTATAAGGCGGTCGCAGCGGCTTCTGGACGGCATCCGTCCTGATCAGGACGTCCGTACATTTATGGAGCTCTTTAGGTGCGCTGGTTATCGCGGATGCGTGACAGGTGTCAGTTTGATGCCTTTTAAGTTTTGTGTCAGCAGACGCAGCAATCCTGGGTCCATGAGATTCGATCTTCTGTTAAAGACCGGGTCACTCGGGAATCTCAGGCTCTAACCGAATACCAGCTCCGCGGGGTTGGCAGCAAACCCTTCCCAGCTGGCTGTTCGGAGGCCAGGTAGGACGAAAGGCAAGACCTGCGTCCAGGAGGAATCATCATGGGCCATGACCAGGTTTTCAGCGTCCTGTAACAACGTACTTGCATCCCATTGGATTGCGAGTGGTATGCAGTGGTTCTATAGCGTTTGAATCCCAGGAGTTTGTCTAGCTCCGAGAAAAGGGTGGACTTAAACTGCATTCCCTGACCAGTGATTATCACTGCCGGGACTCCAAAGCGCGGGATCCACTCTCGACAGAGGGCTTCGATACAAAATTATGCTGTAATGTCTGCCAGGGATATTGCTTCAAACTACCGCATGAACCTGTCGATGATTGTGAGGCAATACTTGAAGCCATGCGAATCTCGCAAAGGGCCTATTAAGTCGAGATGGATCGTTTGAAACCGCTTGGTCATTCGGGGGAATGAGCCCACTTCTTTTCTTTCATGCCTGGTTACCTTACACTTTTCGCACGCGATATACACTCTGGCCCAGGAGCGGATGTCCTTGTTCACAGCGGGCCAGAAGTATTTTCCGGTAACCAACCGGATTCACTGCCCTGACGCCTGGGTGCGCAAAATTGTGAACTGCATGGAACACTTCCTTACGAAAAGTGGCCGGAATGTATGGCCGAGGTCCCTTCTCCGAGTCTCCGCAGATAATAGTGAGGTTTTAATCGAAGAAAGGCAAATCCATATTTGTATTTGGGGTTGGACTTGAGGCTCTGAAGTACTGCGTCATCTTCTTGTGCCTTAGCGATAGCCGGAAAGTCGACTGAAATGGGGATGTTTACTTCGAAGATACGTGACAAAGCTTCCGCAACTATGTTGTCTTTGCCGAACACGTGTAGTATGTCAGAAGTGCACTGACTTATGAAGCTCAAGTGTCGAAGCTGACGAGGGGACGCGTTGTCGGGCTTTTGTTTTAAAGCATACGTTAGAGGCTTGTGGTCCGTGAGTACTGTGAGAAACGGAAGTATTTGATACTCAAGTACGAGGCGAGCAGGTTTCGAACGTAGGTGCTGTAGTTCCGTTGAGCGGAGTTCAGCTGCTTAGAGAAGAAACTCAACGGTTGCCAGATTTGATTCACCTTTTGGTGAAGAGCAGTACCTACTGCGACGTTAAAGGCATCAACGAATGCGGCTAGGGGTGCATCTTGTTGTGGGAATGACAAAAGTGAAGCATCAACCAGCTGCTATCGGGGTTTTTCAAATGCCTGGAAAGCCTCTTCAGACCATACAATCACTCGTGTGCCCTTGATTTTGGGGCCAAACAAGTACGCGATCAAAACAGACTGGTGGTGGGTGGCCTTGGCAGGGAACGACGATAAAAGTTTAGCATGCCCAAGAACCTCCGTAGCTCTTTCACAGTCTTAGGACGCGGGGAACTTGAAATTACTTGCGCCTTGCCTGGGTCGGGTTGGATTCCATCAAGGTTAATGGAATGGCCGAGGAATCCCTCAGGACTTTGGAGAAACTTCCATTTGTCCACGTGTGGGACTAGTCCGGCCTCAAGACGTTGGAAATGCACTCGAGATGGGCGAAATGCTCAGGAAAAAACTATCAGAATATCATTCAACATACAAAACAGAAATCAAGGTTTCGCAGGACCGAGTGGATAAACCTTTGAAAGGTTTGCGCCGAGTTGCACAGCCCAAAAGTCATCCGCGTGCACTCGAAGAATCCAAAGGGTATGTATATTGCGTCTTTTGGTATATCTTCGGGAGCTACAGGGATTGGCCTTGGCCTTGGCTAAATCCAAGGTCGAAAAGATGCGGCATTTTGCGAGAGTGGTGTTGAGCTGGTGCAGCAGATTGTACTTCACTGGTTTCGAGAGCTCCGTAGTAATCTGACTGAACTTTTGGAGGAGTGCCCGAACACCAGTGTCGGTAATGTCCTCCAAGAGTACAGAAAGGCGGGTCGAGATTTTCCCTGACGAAATGAGGTTGGTTGTTGGGTCTATAAGTGACCTGTTCTGCAAATCCACTAGCAATCCATAGTGACACAAGAAGTCTTCTTTTTCTTCAGCCTTTGTCCCGTTCACAAGCGGGGTCGGCTCGATAGTGACACAAGAAGTCTGCGCCTAAAATGGGGAAGCCGACATCCGCTAGGATGAACCGCCACGAAAACGTTCAACGCACGCCAAGACTCACATCCACTTGCCTGTACCTGTAGGTATTTATTTGTGAGGAGTTCACAGCTGCGAGTTTCAAATTTTGTGGTATTAATCGGTGGTGCCGTGTCGGTATCCATAAGGTACCTGCGCCTGCTAAGAAGGTCCTGGATCGTGAGGCGAAGTGGCGGTCAGCTTTGCTGACTCACTTACTAACAGGCATTTGATCAATTCTCTCTTGAGCTTAATATACGAGGCATCTTTGACTTTGTCGGAGACGAGGACGACGGTCTCCTCATCTAAGCCCACCACTGCGTAGTTAAACCGGACTGCGTCTGGTCATAATTCCCGACATTTGGAATTGTGTCTCCAAATGGACGAACCATAATTCCGGGTTCCGTCGCCAGAATGGGGGACGCACAGCCAGTGCAGGTACCTGGCATAAGAAATCCGTGCCTAAGTTAACAATGCAAGCACCAAGAAAACGCTCGTTGAAGTCCAGGACTCAAATCTACCTATCTAATAATCTATAACCATACGTGCCAATCGACGAAGAAATTGCTGTCGCGAGTTTAAACGATTGCAATATTAAATTATGATGCCGGGATACGCGAAGAAGTGACTAGGAAGTAGCGCCGGCTCAAGGGATCGCAAATTATGAGAAGACGTAGTGTTCAGTACTCGCCAGAACTCCCGGTATGTTCAGTTTTTTGGTGAGAAATTGCGGGGGCTGATACATTTCTTAGTCTTTTCGACAAACCGGCGATTGTACCAGGGTGCCCGGTACTTACCGAAGGTCCTGGCGACCTATTACCCACCTGCCTGGTTAAGCTTAGCTGTTTCACCCAGGCCCCTTATGAACTGCTCCTTGTAAGAGCTGCCTCATCTAGCCCGACCAGCGTGTAATTGAAGCGAATAGTGTCAATTGTGACGCCAGACGAAGCGAATTGGACCTCGAGCTGGAGGAACCATGGTGGCGGGGACCTACGCTAAAACAGCGGCACCAGTACGGCCACGGCAGTTACCGGAGGACTTGCCTCTCAATAGTTTGGTTGAGCTAATAGTAATAGTGCCGTTTTGAGGAGGCGTACATTAATATAAAGTTCAATGATTACTGTACAGAATAAGAGAGAAAGTGATCTTAAATGAATCAGTCTAGTAGAGTTGCTTGCTTCATTTGAAAGTGAACTCTTATCTGGTTTAGCTGGTTACGATGACAGACACAAGCTTGGAACCGTGTTTTTCCAGGAAGGGACTATTGTTTTACAGGCCTTGATTTTTGTGGTTTTCAAAAGATTCTTCCTTTTTTAATTTGTATTTTGTATTCTCTATGTGATTTTTATTTCCAAGCACTCCAGCTCGTGGAGAAATCAGAACTTTCATTTGTCCCTAGCGACTATATCCAAACACCTGGATGAAGTGGAGTTCAACGCCTCCCGCTATATCCAAACACCTGGATGAAGTAGAGTTCAACGACTCCCGTTCTTTGCGATCAGCACAACAACGGTCGTCTAAAATTCAAAATTTACCGCAGTGTAGGCCGTCTGCCGCTCTCTACGAGGTTGTGGTGCGCCGACTATCAAAGGTAATGAACGGCGCCTCGCGGTAACGGAGGCAAAGATGTTGCAGTGAACTATTAGCATTACATGCCACGACCACATCCAAAATGCGAATACCTGCAACCGATATGGGTGGGCACGGCTCGTGGAAAAATTGCGGAAGAGGCGTATCCAATGGTATGAACATGCAATTCTTCCCGATGGGAATTCACTTGTTATAATTCGTGTAAACACCGAAGTCAATGGGAAAAAATCAAAAGCCCGACTGAAAAAACAATGACCTTATACGCTGGAACCCTTCTGAACATAATAAAGACTGAAAAATCAGAAAAATAATGGAAAGAGTACCAGTGGGTCGACTTAAGGAAGACTTTTTATTAAGAGCGAGCGAAGAGGATGGCCTTAATATCTGGTCGGAAGAATTTGGGCAATTATAATGTTATCATCCAATTTTCTTCTTCAATGAGCCGACAGACCAAATTGGTACTGCGAATATCTACCGACAATTTTCGAGACTAATGAAGTAGAATGAAAAACGTCAAAGTCAAAAGGTCAATATGTTGTCAATTACCCATGATGGAAAGCTGTGGGTTGTTCTGGATTTTCGGCAACCACTAGGAAGAACAACAATCAAAAACGTCAGTAAGAAAGTTGGCATGTAGGCCGGACCAAAAGACTATCAGTAGAAAAGGCGTAAGAGGATATTCAGGACCAGAAAGAAAGGAGGAATGAAATGTTACGAATGAGTGGTTTCCCAAAAAGGTTGAAAACTGCAATATGTGACGGCACACTGCATAAAACCCCGTCAAAATGTCAGTTCCCTTACTCATGAGACAATCCCATCTCAGCTGAACTTAAATTAATCTAAAGTGTCCTCCCACAAAACTCCCTATCCACAGACTGCAGTTTCCTTATTTTCAATATTTCAGGGCAATTGATTCTGGATACCCTCCCACAGCCACCAACTCATTACCCAATCAATTTTTCTTTCATGCAGATTGATTTTGACCCACCACCAAGCCCGAATCCTTCTAAGCTATCAATTCGCAAATGATTTATTCACTTCAATATGAAACTACGTGATGGTAACAAAATTGCATCGACTAAGAAAACAATTCCGGATCAGCAGATTTTCCTGGTCTAGCTGTGAAAAAGCTTCGCCTCATATGTCCAATACATTTATGGACGGAGAGATGCTTCCCTAAGCATATCTGGTATGTGTGCCATTCCAGCATCCCAGCATGGACCACCAATAGCTAGGAAAAACGTGAAGTTTGAATCATTTGCGAACGTTTTTATATACTGTCTACATCCAGGACAACAAGATGAATATTTGGTAGTATCCAACATGTTGTGTGTTTTTAGTGTACCCAAACTCCGCCATAAACACGACCTTGTGGTTCTACATTTGGATGGTGTTTGGCACAAATCCAGAAAATTACCACCAACGGTCGGAATTGGAGCGACAAAATGGGGAGCGAATGGATGCATGCTACACTGAGGAACGCATAGTATTTGTTCATCGGATTGGAAGGAAATTTGTCAAAGGATATGTGGTTGTAAGAAATGGAATCCGACAAAGTCGAAAATTTGACACTCGGTCCTGTTCCAGCAGTGATGAGAGTAAGGACATCAAATAGACAAGAAAATTTTAGATTCACAAAATTTTTAAAATCTACTCAAGCCGAGACAGTTGACATGGGAAAGGAAGTCTGGTTAAGAGAGAAGAAAGAAAATTTTGACAGATGGTACTCTGAATAGCGAAGAAAATGTTACTTCTTCAAGTAATAAATACCACAGAGGAGGAGCTTAGTGATGAAAATCAGCTTCAATAGCGCCGTCTACAAGTCCCAGGCCCAAAAAGAAACCTAGCTGAAAAGGTCATTTTAGTGAAAATGACCGAAAATCGGATAGGTACCACCCCTCCCCACCCCCCACACTTCAGTATTCTAATAAACGCGGCCCAAGCCTGGATGAGACAAGGAAAGTAAAAGTATGTGAACAAATCAGATATATAAACACGGCTTCCTTTCAACTTCTGCTATCAACCTAACCTGGCTACTCCCAAAATGGCGACCCCGAGTTTGGAAAGTGAAAATTGTCGGGTCCAAAGTAAACGTAAAAGCAGTGACAACGAGAATACCGAGAGCACGCAACACGCCTATGGACAAGAGTATGACTCCAACCACTGTAAATTGGGTACCAAGTTTTCCAGACTTCAGTTCCTAGGGACCTGAAATTTGAGATAGATACATAGCTCATGGAGGACACATATTTGGACGACAAGATGCCCTACCAGTTCCTCCTGCACATTCAGTGTCTCAGCGGTACTACAGTTCTGGAGACGCTGATGAGAAGTCAATGGTTAGGACGCCTGCCATCTGCTTTTCAACCGATTATCGCGACGATGGATGGTCAGTCACTACAAATTGCAGCCGACGTGGCTGATAAGGTCTACCCACACTTCCGTCAAATATCGCGAAAACAACACCCCTGCTTTTCGCAACGGAAACCAGCTTAACGCATCTACAACAACAATTATCAAGTCAACTTGCAGAGTTTCGAACGGAGCTACACATGATCAAACAGGAGTTCCCCCCATTCGCGACCACATTCACGACCCAGATCCGAAAGTCTTCGTCCCCAAGGTATATGCTGGTATCACTGCAGATTTAATGCCGGTGACACCAGATGCACGAAACCGTGTAGGTTGACTTCGGGAAACGCCATCAGGAGCCGTAAAAATGGCAAACGGTCCCGTTTCATCGCCTTCATATCGCCTATTCGCCAATAATGCGAGAACACGGTTCCTCACAGACACAGGCGTTGATATATGCCTTATCCGCAATCAAAGTTTCAAAGACCATCTAGAAAGACACGGTTTGAACTTTCGGCTGCCAACGGAACACGCCAGACAGCTTTTAGGGATATCGAATTGGTGGACCTCGGCGCAACACCGGGATGTCTGGAGTTCCTTA
Organism: Hermetia illucens; assembly: GCF_905115235.1. Lineage (NCBI taxonomy): Eukaryota > Metazoa > Arthropoda > Insecta > Diptera > Stratiomyidae > Hermetia > Hermetia illucens. The sequence goes on from NC_051851.1 coordinate 171,312,761, forward strand.
TTAAGGCAGGCCTAGACCGGATACCGGTTGTTGCACCGTTGATGATGATGATGAACGGGACACCAATTGTCACATACGGAATTCTAACCTCCCACTCACCCTCGTCCTTGGACGCGATTTTCCATTTGTTACAGCGGACATTTCTAAACATATATTTGGAGCAGATTCTTTGGCACACTATGGACTCCTTCCAGATCATCAGCATGGCTGTCTTCGCAATTCCACAACTCACCTTACCTAGCATCGCACCTTGGCAGGTAAGGTGGCAGAATGTACAATCCCGACCATCACAAGAAGTACCGGAGGAAGCCCTTATCATGATACTTCCGGAAATAACCCGTCCTGCAAAATTGGGGTGTCACCGAACTAACCATCATATAGTCACAACGCAGGTCCACCAGTTCTTTAAAACCCAGACGATTAGCTCCGGACAAGCTGGACATCGCGAAAAGAATTCAATATCATGATCCAGCAAGGATTAGCGCGTCCATCAAATAGCCTGTGGACTGCACCCTTGCATATGGTGCCTAAAAAGAATAACGCGTGGAGACTGTGCCAAGATTATCACGCACTCAACGCCCGGACCGACAAGTTTCCAGTTCAGAACATCCAACATTGCGCCCAAACACTCTATTCTAAAACTATCTTTTGAACAATAGACCTGGTAAGAGCATTTAACCAGATCCCGGTAGCTGAAGAAGACATACCAAAGACTACCAGCACAACACCATTCGGCCTTTACGAGTCTCTATTTATGATATTCGCCCTATGGAATGCAGGGCATACTTTCCAATGATTCGTCGACGAGGCTTTGAGAGGTCTGGACTTCTGCTATGCCTACATCGATGACATATTAGTCGCTTCACCTTCACGTGAAGAGCACCACAGCCACTTAAGAACTCTGTTCCAAAGGTTGAAACAATCAAAAAATCAGCACGAGGTCAGTTTCTTGGGATACCTTGTCTGAAAGGAGGAAACACGTCCCTTGCCAATCAAAGTGAAAACGATCCAATCATATCTGCGACCAACCAACGTGAAGCAGCTTAGAGTAATCTTGGGTATGTTGAATTTCTACAGACTGCACCAGTCGTGACCTTATCGGGACCGTATCTTATCGTTATGCCTTATTGCGAGGGGCATGACAGACCGTTTCTTACGTTGGTAGCACCAATCGCCGACTAAGAAGCCATCAGAGTTGCCAGAGCGTTCCTTGACACATGGATCTCCAGGTTCGGCATACCATTTCGGATCACCACAGATAAAGGAAGACAGTTTGAATCGAGGTTGTTGATGGGTGCAACCCACATCACAACTATAGCATACCATTCGGTAGCTAATGGCATGGTCGAGCAGTTTCACCGTCAGCTGAAAGCACCAATAAGATGTCACAATCACCGCTGGATGAAAGCACTGCCTTTCATGTTACTAGGCATTCTCGCAGATTGGAAGGAAGGCCTGGGTGCAACGAATAAGTTCTTTAAAGTTGAAGTTGCCGATCGTGTCCATCCATCGACCATCCCAACAAGTGCTGGAGGAACTCCTTGTCACGATATCCTACCTAAATTTCCGGAAATAACTTGTCCGGACGAAACTGCCAAAATGGCCAGGACCACCAGTTGCTTTGGTGCTGCTGGTCGTATCCATCGATCGGCCTGCTTACGGGATGGTTGACGATATCGAAAAGAACTCTATCTCAGACTAACAACAGGTAGCCTGCGTGACAATGCCCATTCCCAAAAGTGACATCCTTATTCAACAACCTAAAGTAGCAAATTCAACGAAGTCTGGGGTGAAATTTCCTGATCGTGACCAGGCAGACCTTCAATAATTTAACAATAAAAAGCCACAGATTTGCGGCCAGCTGAACCACTCAGTAGGCGTCAAGGATAGTCCTGCCTCCTTCCACCAGGAGAGTACGGTAAACTAACTACACTTCAATAAATGGTAGAAGGTTTTTGACTAATTTTTTTGTCCGGTGGCAATATTTCCATGGGCATTAAGGACCACGCCTCAAATGTTAATTCCAATATGGTTGTCGAGGATCTTCATTTCTGCTTTTTGTAGAAAGGATGTAAGCGTCTTGATACGTTGCCCTGAGGCTGCACTACCCCTTCCAGTAAGATACCTTGGGCCCTTCATAGTAGTGCCGGGAAGTAATTATCCTCTTAAATGTTCAGATTGTCGGTCTTATCCTAGTCTTCAAATAGGACCTCCTTGCAATTGTATTTTTCCCATTTTCCTCCACTACTGACCTCCACCTTGATACAGGACCTCGTGAAAAGCGTTTTGGAAAATAGCAATTCATATTCTCTCCTTTCTCGATAAACTTCCCATCTGCCCCTTTCATATCGACAAAGGATATTTCTTTGTCCTTGGCCCAAACTAGCCTGGTGTGGTCATTCGATTCCCTCACAGAATTTCCAGAATTTATTTGGCTCTGCTTCCTTCACCAGTCCCCGGTTTATTCTGTCTGATTGAGGAGTTTTGCGTTCTCTGTCTTCACTAGGTGTAGATTCCTGTTTCAGTAAGTTACCTACCATGATAACAGCACAAATTCCAATGGCATCTTGGGAATTCCCTCTTGAAATTGTTGCGACTTTTGCATTCTGAAGAGTACCTGGACTATATAGCGCTGAAAACCTGCTTAATTGATTAAAGCTCTTGTTTGGCAGATCAAGGTTAAGATCATCCAATTTCTATTCTGCAAAAGCCAGCAGGTCCGCCTCCTTACTGGCAATATCTTTTCAGACTCCATGATTTCCGCGATTCCTTCAAAGACCTCGGTATATTCCCTTTCGTAGACGTATCTCCGTTGCCCACTTCATCGATTGCACCGCTGTTGAAGCCTTAAGTGCGTTTTTGAGGACCTTTCCCGGACTTTTCTTTAGATATGCAGATACTATTCGGCTTCTGCACCCCTGAGGGCTGTTTTCTTTTTAACGCCTAATAAACAAACCTCAGACGTAGGTTAGTCTCGCTGGTCTCTGTCCTGTGATCATTGATCTTTGCTGTTTGTGGCCTTCGCATCAAACGAAGGTTAAATTTAACTTCACTATTCTCGGGTATTGCCATCTTATCAGTACTGCAGAGACATGAATCCATCTGATGCACCATGTTGTGTGATACATTGATCTGTTGCACGCTTGTAAAAGCTACCAGCAATCAGGCACCGCACAAATTGAGGTAGTTATCATCATCATCAACGGTGCAAAAACCGGTATCCGGTCTAAGCCTGCCTTAATAAGGACCTCTAGACATCCTGGTTTTGCGCCGAGGTCCAACAATTCGACATCCCCAAAAGCCGTCTGGCGTCCTTATCTACGCCATCACTCTATCCGAGGTAGGGTTTGCCGCATCTTCCGCTTCTATCATAGATATTACACTTATAGATTTTCCGGCCTGGATCATCCTCACCCATACGAATTAGGTGGCACACCGAAGCCTGTTGAACCGGATTTTATCCACAACCAGACGGTCATGGTATCGTTCAAAGATTTCGTCGTTATGTAGGCCACGCAATCGTCCATGCTCATGTAGGGGCCAAAAATTCTTCGCAGGATTCTTCTCTCGAACGTGCCAAAAGTTCGCAGTTTTTCTTGCTAAGAACCCAAGGCTCCGAGGAATACACGTGGACTGCCAAGATTATTGTCTTCTACATTAAGAGCTTTGACCCTATGGTGAGACCTTTCGAGTGAAACAGTTAGAAATAGGGTCTGTGCGTGCGGAGTCGACGTATCGCCTGAATACGGACTGCGGTCATACTTGGCTGTTGGTACAATTTATCCCCTTTTTAGGCACGGGAGACTCGCCTTCATCCTTGTCCATCTGCAGTTTTCCATTAAGAAAGAGCTCCCAGCGATCACCACATGGAGGTGGAGATAGTGTTTCCCCTGGAACGTATACTACCCTTTAACCGCCTAAACCAAACCTCACCAGTATTTTGCGGCAAACTTTCGAACTAGGGCAGAGTGAAACACCGGCGGCGTGATTTTAACATTATGGCAAAGTATTCTTCCCTTCAGAATCAAAGATGGTCAGTGGAGCCCGGGTGAGAGTTTCCTCAGATCCGCACAGATTCAGGCTTTTCCGGAGTCTCCAGAGTAGTGTAAGAAGTATTGGCGATATTGAAAGCCTGTGGATGATCCGGGTCACAAACGTGACATAATGGTTCTGACCAACAGCTGGCGTGGGCCTTTAAGCGATTGTACCAGGCTCAACATGCATTGTTGAAGTTGCACAGGGGAGGAAGATATCCTTAGGCACTTCCTTTTGCGATTAAGCATCTCTAGGTCCAACCAGACTACATACACTAGGTGGACAATTTTTAGGGGACCTCAAGAAGAATGCTAGTAGTATGGTCAAGAAGCTTCTATCTTTCGTAAACGCAACGTGCTTGCTTTGAACATCAGAGCAGGCTTGATTTTAATCCCTTTACCTTGCTACAGTTGTCACAGTCTTAGGAGGCATCTAAAAAGCGCACTGCGTTCCCAATTACGCTCCTCGGAGTGGCCACTGATACATGCTATACCACGATTCAGCAGGTGACATTTTGGGCATAATATGTCCCTATTATACTACCAATTAGTGTCTTCGTATACCCCCTCTTTCCAGGTGTTCAAAGATAATTTTAGCTATTATCTCACCCTGTGCTCTTCTTTGGAATCTCATCTCATCGATTCTTCTTCCAATCAGAGCTTAGACTCCCAGAGGTGACGAATCAGTGGAAATACCAGGACTGATCAGAGAGAGGGGGGGGGGAGGTTGGAGGCTGTAAGACACGGCCCCAAAGGGAGACTGACAAGGCCGGTAACCTTACCCTGCTTGAGGGCCTTGATGCAAATATAATTTTGATTCTGTTGAGAGAGAAGAGAGTGAAGTGGCCCGTATCACACGTTGAGGTTGCTTGCCATATCACCCAAGTTCTAAGGTGCCACTACATCGGATGTTAAACGATTGAGAAACTTGGTAAAGTGCTTCTTCTGTTTGTTTGGTTGCTTTTCATTGTGGATGAGGAGCTTAATATTTAAAGGCTTATAACCACCTGCAAACTATGTCGAGCTACGGTTTCCGGAAGTGACATTCCTGTTTCTTTTGCAGGGGATACAATGTGTTGAGCCACTTGCATTTTGCCGCGGTAACCGATGCAGACCCCTGCTTGCAGCAACCAAGGAGCTCTTTGCTCCCTACGTTCATTGGTCTGCCTCAATGTTTTCGCAGTCGGCTACGTCTTATTACCATTCTTTTGGGGGAAAGCCAACAATTTGCTACCAGGTATGAAGACACGTTTAATGGTGGCTCAGTGCTCATCAGCACTACCCAGCAGGTTGTTAAAGTTTATGTAATTTGTGTAGCAGGTGGAAACTTTTGGAGTAAGTGTTCTGCTCTCCTATAATTAGATGCAGTAGCTACCCTAAGTGAAGGGAAGCGACCATCTGATTATGGTCCCTTTCGAGGCCTGAGGCACACGCAGGCCAATCATTGGAGTTTGAGGAACTCCTTGGCTGTCGTGATGAGTATAGTTCTTTCCGCCCAGATGGACAGTAATCTAGGTATTCATTGGCCTTACTATTTCAGTGTATATCCAAAGTAGTATCTTCGGGGTACAACCCCATTTTGTTGCTGCTATGGATCAGCAAGCCATCAGAGCCCTAGTAGCTTTCTGACATGTGTCTTCCAGAGTAATTTGCTTGATGATCATATTTGACCTCTGTTTTTCGTTTCAACTCAATGTTGTGTAACCTTATGGCTCTCAGGCGATCAACTTTACGTCTCGTAGTGAATGGTACTATGGTGGTTTTGGCTGGATTAATACGCAGCCCCGCCTTCCTGCGCAGGTGCTAGTAACCCCTAATCCAGTTTGTCGTCCAATGTCGTCAGCGTAACCCTGGTCTTGTATTCCAGTATTTGTTAGCTTATCCAGGGGTTCATGCACTAGCATATTCCACATAAGCGGTGATAGTACTCCGCCCTGTGGACAACCTTCAGTAGTATTCATGACAATAGAATTTGTTGCTGTTGGTATTTCTCTTTGGCTACTCCCCAGAATTCTTCCATTAAGGAAGCCAGAGTGTTTCACACTCCCTTGCGAATCAGAGCATCTTATATCTCTGTGTGTGATATGTTATCGAATTCTCCTTCGATATCGAAAAATGCACACAATGCTTTTTCTTTTGTTTCTATGGCATCCCGTAGTACATGCCTTAACTGATAGAGAGCAGTTTCGATTGACCGTCCTGCTCGTTCTACCTTCCTACCTTCTTCACTATTTTGAATACGAACGATGTTAGGGAAACTAGTCTGTAAGATTGAAAATTAAAAAAAGGATCCTTTATACCCTATTTCGGAATAAAAACCACTTTCGCCTGCCTCCATACCCTTGATATATATCACAGGGCGATACTGCCCCTTACCACTTTTAGAAGAGGCTCTAAGACGATTTCTAGGTCTCACTGGGTTAGTGCTCGGAAGATGCCATCTACTCCGGGTGATTTCGGTGTCGACTTTTGCCGTGGGGTTGGATCCCGGGAAGTGAGTTCTGAGAAGCAGGTATACCCTGTCCTCTTCATTCTCGGTAAATGTTCCATCCTCCTTCTTCAGACAGACAGACGATATTGCCCCGTCTTTGGCAATAGCTCTCTAAAGCCTGGTTGGTTTTATGGTTTGTTCGATTCCTTCGCAGAATTCTTTAAAGCTGTTTCGTTTTGTTTCCTTGATCACGTTGCTGCTGGTTGAAGAGTTTGGGTACCTCTGTTCTCATTCTGACTAATCCTGTCTTTTCCACCTCTACGGCCTACGAGATTACTTCGGAGACCTCGGTAAGTTTCCCACCCGTTGTCTCTTCTGAGGAATCTTTCCTCGGCTTTTCCCTGTGCAGATGCACAGATATATTGCCAAATCTATAGTTGATATGGCAACTTCGACGTTTGATTGCCTGCAGGTCATCGAGTCCGATCGTGAAGAGTCTATCCTTGCGCTCCACCCTGCTTCTGAAGATTCTCCATAATCGCATATTGAAATCCTCATTCTAAGCGATTAGTAGGCCCATGAGATCTTTCGTCCCACTGTTGCGACTTTCAGAAGAAACACTGTCACCATATGTGCTCTTGGTACATCATTACCAGCTCATGTCGACAGTTCTGCTCCTTCCCAGCCTGGCAGGAACTATAGTGGTAAGCTACTCTGCAGTGTCCTCGCGCAGTCCACCAGTATGTGACCTGGTCGAAAGGGTATCCTGATGAACACAAGGATCGCAGCCCATCTCACATACATTTGACATTTGACGACAAGATTTCGATAATTTCCTGCTTCTCACGAGTGAGTATTTGCTCGGCAAGTGTTTTTGGTAGCATGACCAGTTGAATCCCTTTGATCGCAATGGCATAACTAATGGCAGGCTTCCTGGTTCCTGCCTTCACGCCTGATCTTACCCGGGTTTTCTCTCCTTTTGGGTACAGGTTTGGGTTTTTTTTGGAGCTAAACTCCGATAAAGAGGGTTTAGGTCTCTCCTGAGAATTCTTAACGGACTCGCCTGATTTCAGATAACGCAGGTACCATTTAGCAGCTACGCCACTGAGACCGGCCTCCTTCCTGACGTCTGATGTATTGATCTCAGACGTGCTTTTGCTCGCTCCTGCTTTTTGAGCCGCGGTATTTCTTTGGTTCTTGTCTACGCAGTGTACCAAAGTTGACCTTGGATCTATTGCTTGACGTCCCAGGTTCTCCCCAGGCTCTCAGTGTTTGGGAGATTTAACTCCCCCTGGTTGACTAGTTTGTATGCGGTACGGGTTCCTGCTTGTTTGATCGTAGTTTTCTTTGGTTTTATACTTTCACTCATTTGATGCACAAGAGTATGGGGGGTAGGAGGTCTGCTATGCCATACACCCTCCCCCCACCCGCATAGTACGGTAAGATCAAAGTTACTCCCTGAAGGCGACCAGGAATCAGTGGGGCTTGGTTTGAATCGAGTCAGTTACCGCCCGACTGCAAACTATCCAATGGACATGGTTCGCATGGATTGAGGGAGGAGTTTTTCGACTCGCTAATGGTAGGGTCATCTCGTACAGGGTGTGACTATCACCACTAACTAACGATCTTGGTAGACGAGAGACTTGGGTCCTGGAAGGCCACATATCCTCCTAGAAGAGAGACATCGTACTACCAGAGAGAGATAGCTTAGCCTCAGAGAGCTATATTCTGCGTCAGTCTATCCGACAGTGAACTACTTGACCCCGTTCTTTTGCTAACCATACACTACAAAGTTTTAGCCAAACCCGAAGCATCAATGCGGTACTGGCAGTCATGTTAAGAAGTTGGGACTCTCGGATTATCTTTTTCCAAAAAAGTCAGAACGAACAGGATTAATTAAGCATTTGGTTAGTTTAGTTTAGTTAACTGGGGGGAGCCGCAGCTCCGAGCACTCAGGCCATTATTAAGCCCATTGTACTATCCCCGTAGGTGCGTATTCAATGGCTTCCCGCCTACGGTATTCGCAGGCTTTAGCGAATCTGAGAACATTCTCAAGAGGCAGAGAGTGTGCAGATTCTTCATTGAAGAAAACCTTGCCAAGGTGTCTTCGTCTGAGATCTGAGGATGCCGGGCAGCTGCATAAAAAGTGCAGGGCCGCCTCCTCCTCCTACTCACATTGGCTGCACACAGCCGAAACCACTACCCCAATCTTTTCCATTTGGTAGTTTAAGGGGCAGTGTCCCGTCAAAAGCCCTACTAGGGTTTTCATGTCCGAGTTCTTAAGAGGCAACAAAAATGCCGCTCTAGTGGCCCTAGCCTCCTTCACAAGGATTTTCGCTTGCCGGCAAGAGTCCAAATTTTTCCACTCGGTTGCGTGAATCCTTGCAATTTCACCCTTCAGAGTAGACTTGACAGTAGATGGTCGGATTCCAAGAGCTGGTTCTGGCCCACCATTGTGGATCCAAACTCTCGGCGAGCTACTCTGTCAGCCTCCTCATTGCCGGCGATGTTAGAGTGCCCCGGCACCCACATCAGGAATGTTGCGTTCAGTCGGCCAAGTTTCAGCAGCACCTGACGGCAACTCCACACCAACTTGCTTGATATGTTGTTGCCATTTAGTGCCGATAATGCCGCCCGACTGTCGGAACAGATTCGAATGGTGCGACCCCTCCATTTTTGTCGCAGACATTCTTCTGCTGCCAATGAAATGGCATATACCTCCACCTGGAATATGGTATTCTTTTTTCCGAGGGGTCGGCCCAGTTCAATAATCGGATTCTCCTAGAACATCCCTGCGCCCGATCCATCCTCCATGACTGACCCATCGGTGAAGATTATTAGGTCTGTAATCTGAAAAGACTCATGGCCACTTATCGACCATTTTTCTCTTTCGGTGATTACGACAGTGTATGTCTTTTCAAAGACGAATTTGGAAACCATATGATCGGTCGGCATCAGGGCTACCGGATGTTTTTCAAGGAATTTCCAGATAGACGCATGCCCGTTGGATTGGCCGCCTTTCCACGTCCCAATGGTATCGAGCCTATATGCGTCGTTGCCCGCTTTTCGTTTCACCTCCAAGTGAATGGGGGGTAAATTTAGGATAGCTTCAAGTGCCGCAGTCGGCGTAGTACTCATTGCTCCAGTAATACTTAGGCAACCAAGTCTCTAAATCTACGTTAGCAGCTTCCTGCTGCTAGCAAAGCTCAGTCTTGGCCACATCAAAATGGGTTTTATTTTGGATGTATACATCCAGTATATCCATTTGGGTGAAAGTCCCCAGGTCTTACCTATCGCATTCCTACAGCACCAGAGCCATCTGCAGGATTTCTGATATTGTTCCTGGATATCATGCTTCCATGTTAACTTGGAGTCGAAGTGTACTCCTAAGTACTTAACTGTTTGTGCCAGGTAGACTTCCGTCCCTGCTAAGGTGGCTAGAGTATAGCTGCCCCACCTGATGTTCCTAGTGAACATAACTAGTCCAGTCTTCCTAGCGTTCACCGTGAGTCCATTGCGGAGGCACCGGCTGTGGATTACATGCAGAGTTGCATTCAAGCGGTCACAAACGGTGTCCGCAAACTTGCCGGTAATTATTACGGCTAGGTCGCCCGCAAATGCTTGCGCGAAGACTTTTTTGTCCTCCAGGAGCCACAGCAGGGTATCCATCACCAAGAGCCATAACAGAGGAGAAAGAACCCAGCAGCCCTTGAGACATCCTGCTTCAATAGACTTCTGGCCGACCGATATGTGGATTTTTCTCCATTCTAGCATGTGAAGGATCCAACTGATTAGCAGCGGTCCGATTCCATGCTGTCTTGCCGCATCACAAATTGCCGCGAATGAGGCATAATTGAAGGCACCTTCGATGTCCATGAGTGCCCCTAGGGTGTATTCTTTTTCGGACATCGCCTTTTCAATTTTTGCCGTAAGTTCATGGAGTGCTGTCTCCGTGGATTTGCCTTTCTGGTAGGCGTGTTGCCTATGGTGAAGTGGCCACTTAGGGATGTCTGTATAACTTATGAACCGATCTACTAGTCCTTCTAGTCCTTTTAGCAGAAAGGACATTAGGCTGATCGGTCGAAAGCTTTTTGCGTCTGTGGGTTGGGTGGGTTTTCCTGGTTTGGGAATGAACAACATCTTCACATCCCGCCATTTAATTGGAATATAAGCGTGTGCTAGGCATGCGCGATATATATTCCGAATATGTATTCTATTACTAGCGCGGGGATGATGCCATCCGGACCTGCCGACTTGTATCTATGGAACGAGTTAAATGCGCATTTCACTCGCTCCAGTGATACTACTTTGCATGCCAGATTCCAGTCTCTCGGTTGAGGGCTGTATGCACCTGTTGACCCCGAGATTAGATTTTGGATGCTGCCTGGGAAGTGTACTTCAAGCAAATGATTTGCCGTTTCTTCATCGCTTTCTGTTCTGTAAACGTAAATAACCCAGTTTCTGGCTACGCTTTATAGCGATTCCAGCTAGTGCTTGATTCACCCTTCAGAGCACGATTGAGGAGCATCCTTGTCGTTCTGCTCTGTTTTGCCAAATCCGAGTTCCACCATGGTGTTTTACCCTTCTTTGGCATCTTGAGTGGACAGCTTTCTTCGAAAGCTTCTCTCATGCTAGCTGTGACCATCTGGGTTGTCTTCTCAATTCCAGTAATGGATTTGATGCGCTTCCCAGGGATCGTGATTCGGGCGCTCAATTCTGTTCGATACATTACCCAATCTGTCTTCCTCGGATTCCGAAATGGAGTGGGTGGAGGTGGATCCATGCCCAGTACGAAATCAATGCGTCTGTGATCCGAGAGTGTGATATCGTTTGATACTCTCCACTCTCCGATCAGAGCCGCGATGTCAGGAGATGCCACCGTGATGTCGATGACCTCTCGCCTGACCACGTTAAAGAAAATGGGTTCATTACCCACATTTAGGATCTGCAAATCGGTTCCTACTAGATACTCCAGTAGTCTCGAACCTCTTGTATTGATGTTCGAACTTCCCCAGCATATGTGGTGAGCGTTGACATCACATCCTGCTATTACCCCCATGCCTCTACTTTTGGCATTAATTAAGCATAATAGAAAAGGTTATACTTTGGAACGAAGCTTGTGTTAATTCACCCTATTTGGATAATTAGAATTTAAATAAAGACAGAAAATACATCCCCCGTTTCATTGACGGCCACACTATCTACATAATCCTGAACTCAGCAATGTCCTTTCGTCTACCCTCTATCTCGCCTTTAAAGATAATAGGAGCTACTTGACAATGACTCGTAAACTTTAAACATTTTCCTCTCAATAATCTTGTAAAACTATTCCGTACACTTTACAGACACTCAGAAAGGACGCCGAAGGGCAATAGCATCTTTGTTATCTGAATTGGTATGGACGTACTGAGTGCGAGTATTTTGCAGACACTCAGAAGTGTAATTCCCTAAGTTTTCCTTCAGATTTTAATGTAAGATAGTTTGGAAAAATGGGAGCAGACTGAATAGTTCCCATGCATAAGAACCATCGCGCCCCCCTCCCTTTTTAAAGGACAAAAGCGATAGATTTTATTATCAAGCCTTTCTGTCTAAGAACTCACTTGATAGCATTATTCAACGAAGACTTTCGACCTCGTCAGGCCATAAAAACATGGAGCACTCCTTGAAAGAATGTCCTGACACAATAGATACTTTTAACCTGACCGGCGTCAGGTCGATACTTGTTATCATACAATGCTATCAAGTTCCCTTTTGTTTTAAATCCTTTCGATGGAGTCGTGTGTGTCGGGGTCAGATAGACAGATAGCTGGATGACTGAGCCAAGGGAGATAGGCAGATGGGCTGACAAACACTCGAGTAGACATTGAACCGAGTTGCATTCAAACTTGTAAGGAATTCCCAGGAAAATGTCGAAGTAAGACTCTGCTTATGTTATCTCCAAGGAAGGACTTTGTTGTGAACCTACTTTTTATTTTTATCCTGATGAGCTCCATATTTCTTGCTTGCCAGCGGGAACCACAAGTCTCCTCAGCAATAAGACGTGATACATTCCCGCGATGTGCATAAATTCTGATACTTGAAAAGTCGTAACTCATTTTCCTACAGTTTCGCACTTTGCCGTAATGAGACCCCGAAAAAAATTATGGTAACCTGAATTCATTTAAGCATCTGAAGGAGATAAGATAAGCAGATGTGCTACATAATTATCATAAGTGATTAACGTGGAGCGAATCCTTAAAATGTGTGCCAGTTGCACGTGTCAGGGATTCGAAACGAATGTCCTCCCCATTCCTGGAAATCACTGCAGCGACTGTGCTCGAACGTAGTGTGAATGGAAAACAGGATTCCTGTTAATTAAAAGTGCTGAAGATCTTGTCCCAGGACTTTATCCCTGTTAATGAAAGAACTTCTTTTTTCGTTCAGTGCATGTTGAAATTTTAATCTTATAAAGGTTAATTCGTCAAAGGAGGGACTTCTGAAAAGATTGAATGGCAAAAAGCCCAAGGGTGGAAATTAACTTGTTACAGGTGCCAGCGATCTCAAATAAGCTGTTGGAATATGTTGTATGCCTTTTGACAGTTTTACACTTTCTCCATCTTACCTTTCCGTCAGGTATTTAGATTATGACGTGGAAGTACTTGAAATTTTCCATTAAAAGGATATCCTTTGAAGCAAGGGTGCACTTGGATACATTCATACATTTCATAAAAATTGGTGGTAGAACCAGCCATGCAGGTTTAGTTTAATTACACATATTGAGTAATACATGTATTACAGGATGCATTACCACACTTACTTGTAGGTAACCTATGAATACTATGGTCGTCTGGGGCTCTTATCAAGCTACCCTTTTGTCATAAAGAAGCGTGGATGGAATAAAGCCCTTACCAGACATTCTCCTATTGAAAAAATAGAAACACTTTTTTATGTGCCGAGAATTGGTGATACTAGACAAGCTAGTTCCTCCATTCAGAATCACTGAATGATACTCGAGGCTGCTTCGTTAAAACCAGACACACTTTTGGAATAGGAGATAAGAATGAGATTGCGATAATAAGAGCTGATTATAACTCTCCGAAGAAAAATAACTTCTAGAACGGAAAACAGGCGATACTTGATGTATCTAAAAAACAGAGTGTTCAACTAGTAGTGCTTAGCGCAGGTTGAATCTAAGTTTTTGATAGCTGGGGACAACCCAAAATCGATCCTACACTTACCGAAAATTGCAAACAACAAACATAGACAGTATTTGGTTTTAGTAGACAGAATCCAGACAAATCAGGACGAGAGAAGCCCTCAACTACAACAAAGATACATCAACATCAAACGTGAGAGTTTCGTGAAAGAAGGCGGCCTTAAACTCTTCATACCGTTTAGTGCGACGTGCCGCTATGGCATCATTAAGGGTGCATCCTCTTTTGCATCAGAGTCTCTGGCATAATCGGTGGACGGACGGGTGGCGAGTTCTAGAAGACTTTTCGGCAAGTGATCACCAATACATCACGTTCGAAGTGGTTGACATTACTTGCCACGTGCACTAACCCGACCCTCCCTCGCCCTGTGGAATGTCGCGAGGGTGAACACCGGGAAGTTAGTTGAAACTCTTGGAGCCAGGCGCGCTGGAGGACAATCCGGGGGGTGGAAGTGTCACACCTGACACCGTGTGAGGCTTCCATGCCCCGAAGGGGCCCCAGCCGCGGCAAGCCTTCTATTTACTGGTGGACGGCAAAAAATAGCGACCTACGGTGGGAGTGTCATAAGCTCCGCCGTTTAATACAACGTTTACGCACCAACGAGGAGGCATGTCCATAAAGGTACAGTATAGATCAGCAAAAAGAAAAGTCCGCAGCGCTATAAATAAAAGCAAAGTTCGCGGCTGGCAGAACCTTGTCAACACGGTAAATGAGGATTAGTGAGGGCTTGTTTCCCGGAAAATCGGTACTCTACGGAAGCCCTGCATATTAAGTACCGACCAGCTGGACCGCTTTGTACGGACATTATTCCCCAAACATACTGCGCAGGTTGATGTCAATAGCGCGAAAAACGTTGAGGATTTTTCCCTTTTCACAATGTGAGAGCTAGAAGAAGTGGTTCTCACTATGAAAAACAAGAAGGCGCCAGGTACTGATGGCATTCCGACGGAAGTTTGCAAATTGGTGTTCTACCAATGGCCACACTTGCTGCTTGAAGCGTTCAATGCTTGCTTGAAGGAGCGCATTTTTCCTTGTCGCTGGAAAGTGACCAGACTCGCGCTGATCAGCAAAGGCAAAGGAGACACAGAGCTCCGGTCTGCGTACCGCTGTGTATGCTTGACACGGCCGGGAAAGTGCTCGAGAAGCTCATCAAGAGTGCACTCCGCGGTGCAGTTCCTCAAAACAGTTCAGGATCAGAACAGGAAGATCAACAGTGGTTGCTATTATGGAGGTCGTAGATGCGGTTCATAGAGTCGAGGCACACAACCGCCGATCTCGACGGATAGTGCTCCTGGTAACGCTTGATGTCAGTAATGCCTTCAATTTTGTAAGATGGACAGATATGCTAGGCACATCATTCCTCATGCCAAGCTATCTCTTGCGGATATTGAGGGATTATCTGAAAGACCGTTCCCTGATGCTAGAGACCCAGAGGAGGATGGAAATCACGTCGGGAGTAGCACAGCGATCTATTCTGGGACCGGACATCTGGAACGCTTTCTACGATAGTTTGCTGAGACTCGATATACCCGAAGTGTCGCGTCTGGACGGTTATGCAGACAAAGTTACGTCATTTGTTGCCGGATCCACTATTGAACAGGCGCAAAGCAAACTTGAAATATTGATGCAACGGGTAAGCGGATGGATGCCTGCTCACGGTTTTAGCCTAGCGCTGGAAGAAAACCGAAATGGTCATCTCGACCAGAAGGAGAATCCTGACCCTGCATCCCATGTCGATCGGCGAGTTAATTATAGAGTCAAAACCGGAGATAAAATACCTTGGTTTAATGTTCGACTCGAAGATGACCTTCTTCGAACAATTCAAAGCAGCAGCGGACAGGGCTGTAGCTGGAGTCTCGGTCTTGAGTCGAGTAATGGCGAATGTCATTGGTCTTATATCTACTAAGAGACGTTTCCTCAACGCAGTCGGTTCTGCTTCATGGCGCGGAGGTATGGGCTGATGCCCTTGACAAGGAAGTGCATCCTAAACGCTTTGCTCAAGTGCAGAGACGGAGAACTTTGTGAGTGGCGTCTGCTTATCGCACTGTCTCCAAACCGGCGGTGATTGTGATCGCGGGAGTATTCCCCGTCATCCTCCTTATTAAGGGGGCGCAAAGCTATCTACCGCCGTAAGGGGGAAAACTTAAAAGATGTGCTTGCCCATGAATAACACCTTACCGAGTGTCAACTTTCTTGGCAAAATCGGCCAAGGGGCAGATGGACTGCTTGGTTCATCGACAATTTACACCTGTGGTTGAACTGAACGCTCGGTGAGACTGATTACTTCCTTCTACTCCTAAACAGGCATGGAGGTTTTCAGTCTTACCTGCACAGGATTGGAAAGGATTGTGTGCTGTGCAATAGAGTGGCGGAAGAAGGTGAACATACCTCTTCTCTTGCGAGAGGTGGGGTGGCTTTCGGCAGCGGCTTTATACAGCCATAAGGGAGCTCTCTTCAGACAAGATTGTCTGAGAAATGCTGAAGAACACTTGCAATTGGATTCGTGTTGCGCATCATGTTTGGGCTCTTCTTATTGCGAAGAAAATTGAACTCGACCGGCAGAGGAACCGGATAGCAAGGAGTTCCCTGAACTAACAACTCCCTTCTTCCCCTCCTCCCGTTAGTGAAAGTGATTTCCTGACTTGAAGGCTCCCAGAGCCCGGAGAGCGGGAGGGCTAGCTCGAAGTAATGTGTCAAACAGTTCCAAGCTAGTTCTCTGATCACAGGGAGGTCAACTAAATGATAGTCCGACAACGTACTGTGGCGAAGGTCCAACACTCTGCCAGTACATATGCTGCTTCTCCTGATGTTGTTCGGCAAGCACTGCATACCCGGAGTCCACTTAATCGATACGCCATTCCCAGTTTTCCGCAGTTTGATTTGTTTTCCAGAACAGTCGCCTAAACTGGAGCTGCGTAGAGCAGCACGGAACTAACTACCCTTGAAATAAGATGACGTCTTGGTCCACCAATGTTCGGTAGTATCTTCCAGATCGTTACAGGGAAGGAAGACGCTTTAGTTGCAGCGCACTCAATATATTTTTTAAAGTTGAGCCTTTTGTCAATCATTACTCCCAAGTATTTAAGCGACTCTTAGGAGTCAATTGTTTGTTCACCAACTTCAGTTTTTACGGTTGTGTCCTTCCTTCTTTTGATAGACCGGACATTTTATACCAGGAATTGATCTCCCATATCGCTTCATTTTGGTAGATTTCGCCATTGCGCAGCATTTGTCATCTTGTATTGCAGCTTGAGCCAGGTCAGTCACCATATTCATTGCATCAACGTTTGATCTCCACTTACGAAACTCGAATTGCTTGTCGGATAGGCCTCCTTCCTGTACGTCAGCGAACGCTACACCCACAGTGATGACCAGACAATCTGCTTTGAGGTATATGTCGAACCACACGGCAATGGCCCATCATACCCAAAACTAAGAAAGATTTCAGGCTGGTCTGCAAAAGCTTTGGACGAGCAGACCTCCATAGAGGTATGGTTAGATCAACCTGAAAAAACATGCGCCTCTACGGGAAGAGCCGCCCATGTGGCTCAATGCATCGCCAAGGCATGCGCCGAGTCCATGCGCCTATAAGAAAGCCCGCAAAACCCTTAAGCTCGCCAATGATTTAAAAAACTCTCCTCAGAAGCGGACGTAAACCCGTGGGACAGTGCTTGTAGAATCCGTGAAGGGACGATTCAGAGGCCGTTTATCGCCGCAGATCTCGTGTCCTACCCTCTTGTTGAAAATCATCCAGGGGTTATTCCCCTAGCAAGAGGAGGGTACCGACACATTCCAACCACCTCTGAATCTGACGGCAACTCCACCAGTCAACAGAGACGAGCTGCTGGAGATCTGCGGATAGAATAGGAAACAATACAGCGCCAGGCTGGGACGGAGTACCAAATGAGACCCTTAAGCTTCCCGCGAAATCCAGACCGGACATGTTCGCTGAGCTGTAAATGCTTATCTGACGGAATATTTCCAGCGGCATGGAACCAGCAGAAGTTGATACTCCTGCCTAAGCCTGATAAACTTCGAGGTGAACCATCCTCATACTGATCCATATGTCTTTTGGATACTGTGGGGAAAATGTTAGAGAGGGTAATCAATAATATGATAGATTACTTCCTGTTGTTGAGAGCCAGGGCGGCCTTTCAGATCGGCAATATGGATTCCGTAAAGCCAGATCAACCATTGATGCCATCAAATTGATTACTAGCTTGGCCAAAGATGCAATTCGGAGCGAGTAGTGCCAGCCAATATTGCGTGGTAGTAACGTGAAAAATGGATTCAATTCGGCCAATTGGAATCTAATCCCTAGCGAAGGTTGGTATTCCCGCCTATCTCGCTGCTATAGTTTGATAGTTATTTAGCTGAAAGGAGGCTCTGGTATGATACCGGACCTCAGGAGTACGTTGTTTCCGCAGGGTTCCACGACCACGGTGGTGTGTTACGCTAGTTGTTGCCGCAAAGCATCTCGAAGATGCTGAGTTATATTCAGGCGAGGCAATCGGTGCTGTTAAAAGTTGGCTAGAGAGCGGAAATGGTCCTCATCACTAAGCGTCGGAAGGGAAATCATGGCCGTATTAGAATTGGAAATAATATCGTCACTTTCAAGTCGACCATAAAATACTTAGGGGTGGTGATAGACACCAGGCTCAGTTATAGGCAACGCGTGGAGTATGTTTGCAACAAATCATCCACTTCAAATGTGGCCCTGAGAAGGATGAAGTATTTGTTTTTCCGGATAGCTGAGTGGTTAGAGCACAATACTGTCGTACGGAAGGTCGCGGTTCAAATCTCACTGGTGGCAGTGGAATATGTATCGTGATTTGACGTCGGATACCAGTCAACTCAGCTGTGAATGAGTACCTGAGTCAAATCAGGGTAATAATCTCGGATGAGCGTAATGCTGGCCACATTGCCTCCTATAGGCTATTGTAATTCTGATCCAATTAGATTATTTCGCCAACGATTATTATTATAATTATTAAGGATGATGCTGAACGTGAGAGGGCCACGGTATACCTCTAGCCCGGGTGGTAACCTCAATCATGCTCTATGCGACCTCGTTTGCAGGGGGGCATTGCGGATCTCAGTTAACGCTAACAATCTGACTGCAATCAACAGGAGAACAGCCCTGAGGGTATGCTCTGCCTTCAGGACTCTTTCAGATGATGAAGCATTCGTCATCTCTAGAATGATGCCGATTGGCATCTTGGCAGATGAGATGGCGAACATATACCATGCGAAGTCAATCTCTCCCTCATTGCAGATGAAGAACGCTGAGAGGGAGAGATCCATAAATAGATAACAAGAACGATGAGAGCACTCAGGAAACGGTTGGTGGACTCACATACTCATTACTGCCATCAAGAAGTGTTGGAGAAACGACAGATTAATACTAATCTCATCGCCAATACCTGCTAAGGTTTAAATTGGAGACTACGCCCGACTGTCCAAATTGCGATGGAGTCCCTGAGGACCCAGAGTGGATCAACTGTCCGAGATTTGTGGAAGAAAGGAGGAACCTAGAGAAGACTCTAAGACAGCAAATCAGGAGAATTGGTACGCGGTCAACTCCATGATCGCATCTATCCAAAACAAACTGCGATAGGCTGTGGAGACGAGAAAAGTGCGATCACGTACGTGTCGCGTATAGAAGAAAGGTGACTAAGTTAGAGTGAGGTGAATTCGCCGCGGGGCAGGGAGAGAGTCGGGGGTGATTTTAGTGGGTAAAGATCCACACGCTGGTGCGTCCAGGACAGTGTCTTTTGAAGATTTCCACCCCCTCAAGAAAAAAAGACAGACGGACAGACAGAACACCTAATGAATAAATTTATGTAATGAACATTGAGTCATTTTTGCTGACTTGAAGGAAAAACTATCCCAAAGATCTGAAAAAATGAGAACTTTCAGAACAGATAGTTGTGATTATCTTAAAAAGAGCAACTGTTCTGAGACCATATAAAGATATTTTGCTTGATGAATGCCGTAAAAAGAAAGGAACGTTAAGAGTACAGCAGAGAATCTACAGTGATGGCACGTCCAGGTATTATGACCCACCAAAGATCACATGTATTTTGGGTTAAGCCTAAAGTAGAAACTGCAACCAGATTGACTTAAGAGCACGTCTCTTATTGGAAATCTTCCGATGTCTATAATTTCCAGACCTCCAAAACTATCGCCCAATTTTAATGCCCACTCGATGCATGATTAGGTACGTATGATGGTTTTGTTTTTTGCATGAGTAAATTCCAAAAATGCAATGCCATTTAGGTCATATTACGACTAAGGGCAACTTAATATATATTACCAGAAAAAGCTCAAAAAGACTCCTTGAGGCTAACTGGGTAACCAAAGCGAAGAGTAGCAAAGTGTCAAATAACTAGGGGCATTCCTGCTATTGGTGAATGCCCTGGTTCGTGACACTTTTTATTAATGGAGGATAGGCCCATTGGTTAATGCATTGAACGGGGACCCTATACCCTAACAACTCTTCCTCTTTTTTTTTTGGAGGTGGAAAATCTTAGAAAGACACGTCCACCGCAGCTCCGCCGCCCGAACGGCGGAACTACAGCGGGCACGTGTGGGATTCACACCCACTAAAAACCACCCCCGGTCTCTCCAGCCCCAGCAACGCGGAACCACCATTAAGCTATTACTTCGCGGGGTAGGTTTGCTCTTAGGCACTCATCCTTCACCTATTTGCAGCTTTCCTCCTTCTTTGTTCCTTCTGCAACTCCTCCTGCATTTGGATGATTGCGGAGCCAACCGCAAGCCACTTCTCCTCGGACTCCAGCATCTCAGTAACCAAGCTCTCCGGGGTCCCACTCCTGCCCAGCACCTGTCTTAAGCTTCTTCTCTCCATCGCAAATCGTGGACAGTGAAACATCACATGCTCTCGATCCTCCGGTATCCCATCGCATCTGGGACAGTTCGGAGAATCATCCAACCCAAAGCGGTGCAGATACTGCCTGTAGCAACCACCGTGTCCCGTGAGGAACTGGGTAATGTGGTAGTTGGTCTCCCCATGTTTTAGCTCAAGCCACACCCTAATGTTAAGAATGAGCCTGTGCGTCCTCCGACCTTTCGTAGACTCGTCCCATCTGCGTTGCCAGAGATCAAGCGACTCTGACCTTGCCGCATTTCTACGCTGTGCATGCCCATCCATACGTCTTGCGTTGTACAGGACACTCATTTCTTTGGCCAGAATGTCAACCGGGATCATGCCTGCCACCACCAATACTGCCTCATCTGATGTGGTTCTAAAAGCACTGCAAACCCTCAAAGTCATCCGCCGGTAAACCGAGTTCACCTGCTTCAGTCTCTGAGAGTTTGCAAGCGCCTCTGCCCACACAGGCGACGAGTAGAGCAGGATGGAGCGCACCACTCCGGCTAGCACCAAACTCCGGCAATGTTTCGGTCCACCAATATTTGGCAACATTTTTGCAAGTGCCGTGGTGGCACTGGCTGCCTTTTGACATGCATACTCTAGGTGTTCCCTAAAACTCAAATTGGTGTCAGTTATTACCCCCAGATATTTAATAGCTGGCTTTGATACCACAGTATGTCAACCGACCTCCACTTTCACAGTGTTATTTTTTCTGCGGTTCGTTATTAAGACCGCTTCCGTTTTCGCGTCCGCCAAGGTCAGCCCGGCCTTTTCTAGCCAGCACTTTACCGCTCTCACTGTTTCCGTTGCGTAGACCTCCACATCTTCTGGGTGTTTTGATGCAGCAACCACAGCTAGGTCATCAGCAAAGCTGACAATCGTAGTCTCCTCTGAGATGGGAAGAGCAAGCACCCCATTATACATGATATTCCACAACAGGGGACCAAGTACCAATCCCTGTGGTACCCCGGCTGTGACAATGTGCTTTTTGGGGCCCTCATCCGTCCCGTATCAGAGAGTCCTCTCTGAGAGGTAGTTTTCCACCAAATTCGCTAAGTATCCGGGGACACCTATGTCAGCCAACGGACAACTCTTTCTCTCTCTTACAGCTAACAGTGATGGCAATGAATTCATACCATGAAGGATCTAGTCCAGTTCTGATTGGGAGCGAGTGGTGTTGCACGCGCTCAAGAGAGATATACCAACTGGAGTGTAACCCTCACACCGCACCGCCCTGTTTTAGATGATTTTGAACTCTTAAAATACATTATAAGGACCAGGCAAATCCCAGTTACAGAGAAGACTGAGTATATCAGGGTAATGGTCTGGACTTCCTCGGGGCTTTACACTGACGTAAGGGTCAGAACTATACCTTTTGAAAGGACGAAAATCCTACTTAGAACAATCCGTCGTACCAGAGGGGTTCCTGCCAAAGGGTTTGGTCTCTCAATTTCGGGAACATTGAACTCTTCTCTACAAAAACTTTACTGAAATAATTATTCCCTCCAAATGAGGATCTTTTTAGTCCGCCCCGTTCCGTTGTTCCTTCCTAATATTTTCATGACCATAATCATACCCCAAATAAATTTATTTCCATTGAAAATGATTGTCCAGCAAATTAAGCAACACCACAAAATGCTACAAACTTTCATTATCCACCCAATCTGGGCGGAGGGTTGCTTCTACGAAATTGCTCTATCCTGAAAGAGGTTAAACTTATTACTTTCCGCTTTAAATTTCTCTCTGGTTGGCCACTATACTGCGATAAATAGATAGTAATGAACATCCGTAGTCCTAATGAAAGCTACTGACTACATAAAAGGGCGGAGGCCAGTATTTATTCAAGTTGAAGCCATGCTTATGCATATATTATGAGGCACAGACGTGAGCGCCATAGCTAAAATTATATGACCAGGGAAGGCTGAAAGGCTTGAAAAATTTATGTTTTTAGAAAATTTCGTATTAAATCGTATTTCGTCCCCATGAGTTGGTATTCAAATGCAGTGCAAAAGCATGTTCGCATTATTCCACCCCAGCTGGCAAGGGCCGAAAGACAAACAGAATATTATGAAAATATCAGCCAAACTTTGCGATTTCTAATTCAAATTTCGCTTTGAGGAGACCCCATGGAAGCCAGCCTGGTCATTGTGTGAGTTTAGGTTGTTATGTTAATCGAGTAGATGCAAGCTGGCTTTTGTTCAGATAGTCTGCAATCCATGCAATAAGGAGTCACAATACACACATTTATTAGCGAGTTATTGGAGCGTTTCTATTGTTCACACTTGAAGGCGTCCAATATGCATTCATGGAAACAGAATCCAATTTTCGTATTTCAATTGCAATTCAAAGATATTTGCGAGTCTCTATTTTCTTAGTAACAGCAAATTATGGATACAATCCTAGATAATCCAAAGAAATCAGGACAAGAGCCCTGTTGGAGGGGGGGTTTACGCGCTCCGTGCTATTGTTATCCAGAGCTAACTTATTGACCCTTGTAACTAGAACCGTCGTTAGTTCAGGCTTGCATGGCCTCCTAGAGGCTCAAAGGTAGAAAAAATCGGAAGCCCTTCTCACTGAACACTAAAAAAAATGTTAGCTGCATCGAATGCGGGAATTCCAAAGCAATTCATTCCAAATTACCGTGCTTCCCTTGGTCTTCCAAATGCCTTCCTTGGAAGAAAAATGCGAATCAAAAGTGCATTGACAGCGTAATGGCTGAGAGATAGAGTGCGACTCCCAGCTGTCATGGATGTTCGTGTTCGTCTTTGTGCTTGTCTCGCTGCTATGGGCTCATCACGCCGACAAGCCTCCTGTAGAAACAGAAACAGTACATGGCTCAGGTACATGTACTATGTATTCCCCAGAAAACTCCAAAGCCCGAATTCCACGTCCCGACTAAAACCTTGCCTACTCATATTCCTTTGGACGTGCCCAAAATCCTTTATGTAGCAAGTCAATATGTTGCTTTGGCCAAAAGGACTCGCTATACAAGATCCTAACTTCGAAAGCCTACCAGTTCTGCGTGATACCGTGATGATATGAAGATCGTGTGGATGAAGTTGCAGAAATATGTGGATGGCGTCCGTTGAATAAGGCTGCATAGCCACACCTGCAGGCCTTAGGATGCTGTTTCCCTTGGATATATTATACCTCTTGATCAGTGCAGACAACAAAACAACAGCACAATAGGTGAGGATTGGACGAACTGTGGCTGTGCATATCCATAGAAGCATTTTCTAACGAAGTAACGAAGACTTTTAGTGTTGCATAGAAAGCTACCTCGGCATTCTTAAACCACAGTAATATGTTTAGTGATCAATTTTAGTTCGCATGGAGGATCACATCGAGATACTTCGCACTTCCCAAACTTGTTAGTTTGTCCTTTAATTCGCTGAAAGTGGAACTCGGGTATTTTCATCTTAGCGGTGAATAGCATGACATCAGTTTGGGTTGAGCCGAAAATATAACCGTAGAAGGAAATTCTTGAAATAGAGCAACCTATGGGCTTATGGGACTCCCCACAATTAATTATCCTTTCGTGGTATTTGGAATTTAACTATTTAAAATACGCTGATCCTCATTCTGTATGCAAATTATGCATTTTGTACACACGTTCCCCGATGTCCTTTGCAATGGTAGAATGTAACCCAATGTCCAAGCAAAGCGGATATTTGACAGTTCGCCTAGCAATCCCCATTCATGTTTAGGGCAATTGTTAACACACTAACTTCCAACAATAGATGTTAAGATCAGTGAGTTTAACTTCATAGTAGAATGCAGTTATAGCCAAAAATGCATCTTAGTGAACCTAACCTTCAAATAGTCCTACTGCCTTTAAAACCAGAATGCACTACCATTGGATTCAAAAGGATCAACACTTCCCGAATTGGCAGACGCCTTGCAAAATAAACGCGTCAATATCTTCTCAGAGGTACATAGTTATACATATGGTTGTCGTTCACCTCACCGTGGGGAATAGCTTGTCAACCACACCTCACAGCTCACCCGATGATTTCCGGAGATCCCTTCACTCCTTCTCTGCTGCTCTGCGCGAAGTGCTCTTGGGACGATCGACCCATCGGCCATTATGAGCGAGTCGATTCCATTGCATGGCGTAGCTAGCAATGTAATTATTGCTCCTCCTTACCGTGTGACCTATCCATTGCCAGTTTTGCCTTTCGTACGAGTGAGATCTGTGCCCCGACTAAGTCCTTTATCAGGCCAGTACACTCCGATGATAAAATGCAGACAGGCATGAAGGCTTCGAGCTTTTGAGCAACAGGGAATTCACTTTCCATGCGCTGCTCCCACATTGCAATACAGAAAAAAACTCTAGTTCAGAACAATTCCAACTTGATCTTGGTATTGTGATAACGTATTTCCAGTTTTTAGACGGGCCAGGGAAAGCGGATTTAGCGTTGTTAATCCATTTCGATCCCACACACCGTCAGCAGAAACCACGCTTCCAAAATATACAAACTGATCGACGCCTTCGATGTTCTACTCATTAATGCAGAGAAGGAAAGTGCGCTGTTCTGTCAGACTGAGAATCTTGCTTTTGTTGGTGTTTATCTTCCGTCTAACTCTACTTACCTCTCTTTGCAAATTCAGACCCATTTGGACAATGTGCATGAGAGAGTAAACAGGGAAAGATATCATAATCTGTTGAACCCCTCCAAGTCCTCCGGACAAAGCATAAAGACAAAACACCGACAACAGGAAAGATAATATAGGTGAAGGGATGCAACCCTGACGGACTCCGCTTTGGACCTCATAATTTGCCGAGATTTTGCCTCGTTTGAGCATGTGATTTATCGCACCATCATATGACGCTCTGATAATGGCTATTAGGGAATACCCCTTCTGCATAAAGAAAACCAAATATGTTCCGCGTTCACACTACCGAAAGCTTTTTCAAAACCTCTGAAGGGCTCATAAAGCGTAGGGTGTTGATGTGGTCAATACGGTAAGACCCAAAGCGGAAACCAGCCTGCTCTCTGCCGATCAAGTCTTCGAGATGTTCTTTGATGCCTTCCAGGATTATTTTAGCTCCAATTGTCACACTAAAACTGGGTCTTTTTAATTACGATCCCCTTCTTCCACTTTCTGAAGAAGGTTTCCGGCCTCAGGTCTCGTTATCGGAGTTAAAGCGCGTCACGTCCGGAGGTCCAGCGGTCAATAGAGCTCCCAACTCCTTCCATTCGTCGATCTGCTTCCCCGATTCTGTAGTCATCCAAATCATATGACGTAGCCGATGACCAGCGCAGAATCTTTGAAAAAAACATTTTTTATGGCGGTCCAATGCTCATCGATAATCTCAATAGGGTTACTCACTATATCTTCCGTCGCATCAGCAAGATAGCTCACCGACCGTCGAGCGATGGCTGGATCAGGCAAGCTGTCGATGTTAACCTTGGGGGTCACAGCTCTCCAACCTTGCGAGAAATGGCAGACGCAACACACACGCGAAAATAAGCGACCATCAAATGGTGATCCCTTCGAGGCCAATATTAGCACCCTTCTTGTTATGCACATTCAGGAGACAACTCCTAAATCTATTGCTAACCGCCAAGTGGTCAATTTGATTGTTCGCACGGTACCGGACAATTGAAATCCAACTGACCTTATAGAATGTTCTGTGCTGAAACAATGTGCAACCAATGATGAGGCGGTGGAAGTAGAAGAAAAAATCCACAAAACCGGCTTCCGACACCGGATTCACATTGCCATTAGTGTGGCAAGTGGGAAAGGAGTACTCTCCAGGGTTCTACCATCTTACTTCGCTTAAGTGCAGCTTACATCGTTGGAATTCTCGCTCAAGATCAAAAAGTGAACTTTCCGAAGGCCCTCGCTACCGTTGTCCAGAAGCGTGCTCAATGAGTCATAATCAATTTTCGATAGCCAAAGATCTTTGGCGTCCCTATCCAAGGCATATTTGATGTTTCGATAGCAATAAAATTTGAAAATTTGTAGGTTGCTAGCCACTAATTTCTATCCCTTTTAGTCGCCTTTTGCGACAAACGGGAAAGACTTAGAGTGTATTCTTATTATTCATATTCATAGAGCAGCCGAATTGCGCTGAAATAGTATTACAGGAGGAAAAGAACAGTAAGAGCTCTCTTATGTTTGGGCCAAATATTTCTACCTATTTATTTATCGGTTCATATAATGTAGACAACATGCAAAGTGAATCCTACTACTTGTACATATAACCGATAAAAAGAAAAGAAGGTAAAAGGCGCTCCTAGTTTTTCGAAAGAGGAACCTTAAATTACCTGCATGCTTCCTCCTTGCAGACCGCGAATCTGCCCCCGGTACACCCAGGTCAACAGAGCCAGCACTATTCCAATTTCATCGTTGGAAATGGCCATTGCAATTGCTGTAATAGCCGCTTTTGCAAAAGCCGCTTTTGCAGAGTTACCTGGGCTATCTTAGTTATTGGCTACATTAGTGCTTTTAGGTCTTCTCCAATGTCGGGTATTCATCCTTCTCCAACATTCAATACCTTGCGTATTGTTGTCTGTTTTCATTGGTAGAAGGTCTAGGTACAGGTTGTTCAAGTTCACCTTCTCATTGGGCAGAAGGTCGACTAACCTACTCGGTCTTTCCCATTCAGCCTCTTTGGCCACCGCACTTCCTTCAGGAATTTTGGTAGGCTTTACACCCGATGTGCCCGCCGAAGTATCTTTTCTTGGTTTCTCTCTGTACACATGCTCAGGTATATTGCCAAATCTGTAGCTGCTAACGTAGTTGAGACGCTTAATTGCCTCCTCCTCTACCCCTATCCTGATTTTAAAGACTCTGCATATTAATCATCATCATCATCAACTGCATAACAACTAGTATCCGGTCTAGGCTTGCCATAATGAGGAACTCTAGACGTCTAGACGTGTAGTGCCGAGGTCCACCAATTCAATATCCCTAAAAACTGCCTGACGTCCAGGCCTACGTCATTATTCCATCTCAAGCAGGGTCTGCCTCGTCTTCGTTTTCTACCATAGATATTGCCCTCGCCGTTATGTAGGCTACGATTCAGCCAAACCTTTAGATACCGCAAATACCATTTAGTACTTGTGCGACTGAAGTTCGTCTCCCACCTGACCTCTTATGTCCTGTCCTCAAGCATATTTTCGCTGGTGTCTGCCTCTTGGGCATGGACTTTTGTTGATTGCGGTGTTCGCAGTAGACCGATATTGAGCTTGGCTTCGCCGTTTGACTTCGCAATTTGTCCCTTCCTGGGTATAGTCCCCTGGTTTTCTGTATGAAGAGATGTGGTTCGCCTGATGGACCAGAATTTATGCGGTATGTAGTCTCCCTATTTGTTGATTGTCTTTTTCGTGTATTCATTTTTTGTAATCATTTGAATCCCATAAGTATGGGAACTGGCAGGTACAAACCTTCTGTTGATAATGGTTCGCATGGCATTCTGGATTGGAGAAAGTATTTTTTGAATCCTCAGCCGAGATCCACTGCGTTTTGTTAATCGCAAACTCACCTTGTACTGTGTGTGGGTGTGTGGGTCCACATATCCACCCCAAAGGGAAGTGGGGTGGCTCTCAGAGAGCTGTATTCCGCATCAGTATATCTTCTTGGGCCCTAGTTGACCCCACAGTTATGCATAAGAAACTGCATGAAGTGCTGCAATCATTAATCTTCTTCTTGAATCTTCCAGTTTTCCTAGTGATACCCTCCTAATCCTTTACGCGATGCGGCTTAGGCTATGTTAAGCCATTCTACACTAGGATTAATAAAGGAAGGGGAACAAGAGTTCTTAAAATCGTGTTGGCGCTGTATTGCTTTCGAGAGCTTATTGACGCAACAGGCATTGCAAAGGCAAGGAATATTCGGCAGATACTGAGCAAAAATTTCAAAAAAGCTTCCTTGTTCACCTAGAGTGTGGAAAGACTTCCCATCCGTTCATCGCTGGAAATGAAGAGATCAAATTGGTTCGCTACTGTAGAAGGAATATAAAGGATTGTTCATCCCGAAAAGCGTCACTGACATTGGCTTTTAATTCTAAGTTATATCGGCCAACCCTAATTTTTGCTTCACCCAAACAGCAGCGTATGGTCTGAAGGTTGGGATATGTCATAGATATGAACATTCCACCTCATAATTTGGTAGGTAAAATGCTAAAATCAATGAAATTCGAGGTCGAAGTAAAAACCACAGTAGCAGGGATAAAAAAGTTACAAAAATTTGAACACCCTTCAAAAGCAAGGCAAGCATCTAACATGCGTAAACCTAGAACCCTCTCTGCAGAAGAGGATAAGGGTAGAAGGGAAGTTTAGATAAATACTTTTAGTGAATATTATGTGAATATTATTGTAACCCAAAAGAATGATCCCCAAATTGTTTTCTTAAGACCGAATCTCCTGTGTCAATTATCTTTAGGCTACTCATCCCTTTTTTTAACATTCTGAGATAAGAATCATTCTGCCTTAACGTACTCTGTCCTTCACTTTATATAATTTACTTTGGAACACAAACATTATAAAAGAATCCCCCAACTCCAAAGCCCAACCCCTCAAAATCAATAAATTCCTAACTCAAGTATATTATTGGTCAGCGCTATTGGCAGATGCGTCTCTATGGTTTTAGGTAAGTACCTGTCAAGTTGATTTAATCTCACGGTCTTCTCCAGATACGGATTGAGTTTGTGACCACAATTAGAGCTCCGCTGAGACAAGCACAACGGTACCAGCCTACATTGAATGTATGGCCCAGTTTATTCATACTGTTGGAAGCAAGACCTACCTAAATTTCTACCGAACTTTGGAGTACGGTACCCGTGTTGAACCGCAACTCCACATTTCAGGCCCAAAGGTCTCTCTCTCGGGATGTCAATCGCTTCAGCCGAAAGTAAATAAACTAGGAGTTCGCCTGCAGCGTGTAAATTCGGATGGTTATTGCGGTTCCCATGGTACCGGTATACCCCTGGTAAGGTTGTGTGGCCGACGTCATTCCTGATGAGCCTCCGCGCCAACTCGGGTCTGATCACCTATCATCTATCACCTATATAGGCCTTATACCATTCGCCTGATGCATTACGACCAACAAGTCATAGTGATTGCAAGGTTTCCCGGTGCTACAGTGCTATGGACTAACTAAGCAAGCAAATCTACAATTTAGTGACAGCATTTCTACCACAGTGGAAAAACAAACTACTACTGAAATCTGGAAATATGCCTGTTGAGGTCATTGTGTTTGCGAGCGAGGAGAAAGGAGGATGCCCGAAACATGCAGAAAAATGCTGAAATCTTCGTAGTAACTTTGAGAAGTCCTTGAGACAAATTGAGGCCGGAGGAGCTGCCTAACAACGTTTCAATGAATAAAATTCGTCGGTCAAAATCACTTCAAATGTGAAGACTCTCAAAGTAGTTACCGGACCCCATAATACCGTGTACTTCGATACAAGAAAGGCTGTAGGAACTAGATGGAGCTCGGAAAGCGCAGTGGCCGCGTTCTTTATTCATGCCGTGGAGTAATGGTTCACGGTTGTCCCGCAATGTGGGTGGGGGTACTTTTTTCGGTGGGGATCCTATACACTATCTGGCACACCAGGGTTTTTAAAACTCCCACCGAAAATTCTGTCCATAAAAAAAGACGAAACAAAAACACCCGGAACGCCAACTTTTGTCTTCAGGCTTGTTCAGACAGATATACGTAACGGGTGGGGGAATACCAGGATGTTATTCTCCCTTCGGTGTACCTCTGGACTTCTATTCCAAATCATTTAAAAAATCCAGAAAAAACTGATTCAATGGTAGAGACTTAAGAGAATTTTCAAGAAGGAACCTACACTCAGTGTTGGTGATCTTGGAATCTTCTTAAAACTGAGAATAGACTCCCTGCTTGTTGTAAAAGGTGACCAAAAGGGGTAGAAATTCATGGTAGGAAAGGAAATTTCGAAGCTACCATTATACATGATATCACGGGTATGGCCTTCTGCTGTCAAAACTAATTTCGGTTGTTGGAATGTACACACGTTCCTCGAAAACGGTAACATGGGCTTTACATTATACGCTTTCTCCAAGTTGGGTGAGAATCCCGACGATATAAGCTGGACATTCTGGACCTAAGCAAAGTTAGATTTGTGGAACTCTGCAGAGCACTTCTGTCTCACTTGCGCCACTGTTACTTTTTGCTCTGCAAAGCCAAGTGGTGACTGACGCGACTCTGGTGTCGGGCCGGCGCTGACGACAACCACAAGGCTCTACCTCTTGACTTGGGAGCCGGTATTCCTAGGATCTTGACTATAACTGGCGAACCCCCACGGAAGCAGATTATAGCTGAGGGTAACGCAGATAAATCTGTAGCACTTTAAGTGCGCCTCGACTAATATGCTTGTCTTCCTCCTAAAGGTGGATGACTGGAGAGTGTCTGACGAGAGATCCTTCTCGGATTATAGTTGGATACTTTTCAATCTAGATCTCGCCGCAGAGGTCCCCAAACCGTTCAAAAATTCCAGGAGGATTGACAAATTCTCTGGTGCGCAAATTGGTAAGATTGGCACGACGGAGGAACTGGAGTCAAAGGTCGGGGCTCTAGAAAAGGCATTTGATACCGCCTTTAAAGTCTCGTGCCCTACAAAGTACAGCAAAAAGACACTGCCACCGTGGTGGAATGAAGGCCTGTCCAGCCCCAGGAAGGTGGCCAGAGAAATTTTCAACATCTGCTACAGGCATAAATATTCGCAGCCATACAAGGACTGCCTGAAGAAGTACAAGTCGGCCATCAGGACCGCCAAGAGGCGATCTTGGTTGGACTATTGCCAACACATCGAAAGCACCAGCGAATCCGCGAGGCTCAGTAAGGTTGTCTCCGAGGAACATAAAAACCCATCCTTTCTTAAAAAGTCGGAAGGCTCCTAGACGGAATCTTCTAGTGAAACCTTGGAGTTGCCGGTTCAAAGGTATTTTCTCGCCAGCAAGGAGTACTGTGAATCAGAACTTTGCTTGGAGGTTTTACGGCCACCCCAGCTGTGCGAAACTATCAAATCGGTAATTACCGACGATAAGATCGTCTGGGCTATAAACAGATTCTCCGCATATGAATCTGCGCCCCCGGTGGCATAATGCCAGTCATGCTACAGAAGCAGCAGAAAAGGGTTGTGTCGTGGCTTGTTGAGATTTCCCGGAGCTACATCTCTTTAGGATATGTACCATAATTGACACGGTTGATCGGTCGCTGCAGTACAAGCAGTATACCCTAGCTGCCTTCTTGGATATAGAAGGAGCCTTCAACAACTTTAGTACCAACGCCATCAAGGAAGCCTTGACCAGTATTGGATTGGAGGGGTATCTTACGCATTGGCTTATATCTATGCTAAGTACCAGGATAATCCCGTCAGATCTGGGAGGCAACCACTTGACCAGAGCTGTGAACAGAGGCACGCCCCAGGATGTTGCCATCTCTCCGGTGCTCTGGTTAATAGTGAAGGACGAAATTTTACGAACATTGGACAGCAGTGGGGTGTCTCTGTTGGTGTTCATCAAGGAAGTGCCTTCTCACCACTCCTCTTTGTCCTTGTTATGGACACCGTCACACGGGATATCCAACGTCCAGCGCCCCACACACTGCTTTATGCAGATGATGTTTTCCTAGCATCTGATAGCAAAAATGATCTCAAGCAATTTGTTCAAAAATGGAATGATCGCCTCATGCAACCCGGTCTCAGATTGAATTTAAACAAAACTGAATTTTTGACGACCGATCCCCATGAAACAGGCACAATCACTGTCAGTGATTGTGCCTGTTTCATGTGCCCAGAACTGAGCGATTTAAATACCTCGGGTCAACGCTATCAACGAATGGAGAACTGCGTTATGAAATTGCTTCACGCATTAACCCAACCTGGATGAAGTGGCCCTCCACAACTGGTGTTCTTTGTGATCGACGTATCAACGAACATCTCAAATCTAAAATCTATCGCAATGTCGTCCGTCCAGTCGCTCTCTATGGTTCTGAGTGTTGGCCGACCATAAAAGACAATGAACGGCGTCTTGCGGTAATGGAGGCGAAGATGCTACGTTGGACTAGTGGCGTGACACGTTTAGATCACATCCGAAATGAGGATATCCGCGATCGTTATGGGGTTGCACCGATCGTGGAAAAGTTGCGAGAGAGGCGTCTTCGATGGTATGGTCACGCAATTCGTGCAAACGAGAATTCACTTGCCAAGATTGGTCTGAACATCGAAGTCGATGGTAAACGACCAAAAGGCAGACCTAAGCAACGGTGGCTTGATACGCTGGATGGGGATTTGAAAGCCTCGAGACTGCACCCAGATCAGGCATTCGATAGAGCCAAATGGCGAAGCCGATCACGACGAGCCGACCGACCCCGCTTGTGAACGGGACAAAGGCTGAAGAAAAAGAAGAAGATTGGACAGCAGCGGGGTGAAGGTGGTGACGTTTGCCTACGACTTGGTGATATTAGTGTGAGGGATGTTTCCGTTCATTATGAGCGACATCATGGAAGGAGCGTTGTGAAAAGTGTGCCTGTGCGCCGCAAGATTCGGCATAAATCAAAATAAAAAGGAACTGATGCTATTCACCACCACGACAAGGATACCTGAATTCCACCTACCACGGCTGAATGACCAAAAATTGACTCTTTCCTGTAATGTAAAGTATCTGAGTGTAATCCTGGATCCAAAGCTAAATTGGAGATTGAACATAGAACTGAGGTTTAGGAGGGTCTGTATAGCCTTGTATGCTTTCAAGAGAATCTTTGTAAGGAAAAGGGGTCTCCGGTCGAGGATGGTACTCTGGATGTATACCGCTGTCATGCGCTCGATCCTAACGTGCGGCTCTATTGTATGGTGACAGGCTTTAAGCAAAAAATACAATAGGATTAAGTTTAATAGGAGTCAAAGAACCGCTTGTGCAGGTGGCACTGGGGCTTTGTAGTCCTGCCCGGCAGATGCTCTCAATATACTCCTGCATCTCCTCTCCCTAGACCTCGGTTAACATGAACATAGCGATATGAACCCAGAGCATTTTCTGCTAAATAATGGACTTCTTGAATTCTTCAAATCAAGCAGATATCATCCTATCTCTTCCTCTATCTCTATAAGCCAGTTCCTACCTTCCAACTCCTCAACCTCTCAAAACAAATAAATTCCTACCTCAAGTATTTTATTGGTTGATGCTCTATGACTTGTGGTAATATTTCATCCCTTCAACATCTTTTCGACATATCATTCTCATAGTATTCGAATCACTCACTTGAGATCCAGAATTCAAGTGGAATCTTCCACAAGTTCAATGCCTTAAGGTCCTTCCAATTGTTGTGTCTAACCATTCACCCTGCAGTCATCGAAACAATTTAATTTCGCGCTTAACGAGCTAATCCGAGATGTTATGGTTGATCTAACCTTTGACCTACGGCAGTTCCCAAGCAAAGGTGAGTTGGTGCTCTGACCAGACGCAAGATGGATGTACGTAAACATAAACAGGTCTATGTCCTTCGGATCTCCTGCTTCCTCGTATTTATGGGGCTTGTGCTGTATGCCTACACACGTCAACTACGAAACGCAATAAATTCATCAGAATAAAGAAATTTATTCGGTCCCAGGTTCTTGCATAGCTGGGGAGGCTTATGAATAAAAAATTGCATCCTTGTAAAATTTTTGTAAACAATCATTCAGTTTTCAACTTGTGTACATCGACTTCCTGGAAATGTGTAGGTTTCAAGGAGCCAATTTTGTATCATGAAAGAGCAATTGGAAGCCTTGGAAGCTATGCGAAACCATTGAAAGGAATTTCTGGGATCCTCGCAGAGTCCATCCCGCTCTTGAAAAACAACAGAATACAAGGATAACTACTTTCAACCTGGACTGTAAACTGAAGGGTCCACGCTCCTCGCATAGTATCTATGCAGATACGCAACCTAAATTGTTGAAATATCCTTTTTATCGACGATGCACACAATTGTACGGCTTATATCCCATGTGGCTACAGATTGTGGGCAATAGGAAAAGTTTAAATTGAATTTTTGGCCATCATAGTCGATATAGACCCGCTAAAAGTCCTTTTCGGTTTGTTTCGTCCAATTGCATTAGAGTAGGTACCGAGTTCAGCAGAATAAAGTGCAAAGTTGAGTTGCTACTGTGGACAAATATATTTGGTGAGTCCTTCGACTACGACCCAGGGTCGTTTCCGACTGCAATTACCGCCCCTTCAAATAGCTGTTTTGTCCTGCGGAGAGTGTGCTAGTTGTTTGAAAAATTCATAAAAGGATTCAAAGTTTTGTTGCAGAGGTCCGTCCGGCAAAGTGTACTTGGAATTTCGTATAAATTTTTCCACTGGAAATTATTGTTGGGCACTGACTGCAACTAGAGAATGCCTGCTAGCGTCCTTGTAATGGACGTTATGAATAGCCTGGTGAGCTGCAATGACCACGTTGAACGCGACCACTTAATTATGCGCAATTTTCGACTGATGAATTCCTATTACTTTCATAATTACTCAAAAAGTTGTACGAGTTGGACGACTGACATTATAATTAGTTTTCACGCGAAAAAGGAGAATTTTATGTTCAGTTATGTAGTAATATCAGACAAAGGAGGGTTTATCCTTGTAGAAATTATCCAGCTAATTTTTGGAATATTTTAATGGGGACAAGGGGGCGAGTGTAGATTTATGCGTTCTCTCTGGAGATGTGAGAATGTTAGCAGAGATGGTGCATACCAACTCAATGGATAGAGAAAAGAGTCGAGAAAGCGCTTATGGAAATTTCAAAATTGTGTCCTTAATGACCTCCTTTAATTTAGTACCCCCTTTAGCTTGCAATGATGAAAATTTCTTTAACCCGACAAAAGGATTTTTGGTTTGGTGACTGGCATCCTTTTCCAATTCCACCCTGAAGATTGGACGTTCCGTTCCGGTGCCGCAGTGTGTCCAGTGTGGCCTTCGCTTGATGACCTACCTGGCCGCATCTCCGGAACACTGTTCTCCTGTCCAATCCCTTGCAGGATGCTGACGTGTGTCCATAGCTCAGACAGCTGTAGCACTTTCCGATTTTACCGCTGCTAAGTAGTTTCTTCGCATATTACTCGAGGACTTCCACCACGGCAAATTTTGGCCTCGAGCAATTTACAGAGGTGGTACCTGCCCAGGCCTCCTCCATTTCTGTGAGGCAGTCCTAATCCCGAATTTCTAGAGAGCATATGGACTCTAGGCTTGAAACAAGAGCCTTTTTTCCAAATAAACTCTTGACCGCTCCGCAGAACGTACTCTTGCTAGTCGTCTCCGGACCCAGTTAGAGGACTCCACCATTCCTCGTTTCCCATTGCTTTCGGGTCCTGTAGCGGATTTCATTAAGGACTTCCGCAAATGTCTTGCCTTCCGTCGGCTTAATGGGCAGGGCCGACAGTCTAGTCCTTCTTCGTTTCTTCGTCTTTTCTGCTACTGGCTTTTGGTTTCCAGCCTCCTTGATTTTGAACAGACAGGTCTCTGGCGGCGTAGTCAATTGTTTCCATTTATCCTTCTTAGCCTTCTTTTTTGAGCTTGAAAACTACTTTAATAAAGTCTCCTTCAGGCATATCGCCCTCCTTCCGCTTTTTCCCCAATTCGTTTTGAAGTGGGCTATCTGCGGTTCGTTTGGCACAAGCAGCATTCTCAGTGGGAAGCGCATCTGTTTCTGCTCTTCAGGCATCTTCCGCTGCTCTCCACGATCCCCTGTAGAAGGGGATGTGATACAGTACTGCCTCCAGCTCCATCAGCCAGCTTTTCCTGCCTTTACTGACGTTAATCTGGAGGAAGAAACATAATACTGCAAAAATCCTGGCAGGGAATCAAGAGGGCGTTTCAAAATCCTCAAGAGACACTTGGACTAGTCGCAAGAAATAATGACAGAGGCTAGTTCCTCGCTAGCAAGGACAATACAAAATATTCGGGGGTCAAAATACAGTCGCTAAATATTTACTGCAGGGGTGGTGAAATCCATCCGGCTATCTGTGGCTCCTGTCTGGGCGAGAACACATCAAAGAAGGAGATTGAACAGCACCCTCAAAGTTGTTACCGGTCCCCATAATACCGTAGGGCAAATGACGAGGCTGGAAGCAAGTACAAACATGTGAAATGCAACAATAACTTCAATACGAGAAAAGCTGTAGGAACTAGATGGAGCTCGGAAAGCGCAGTGGACGCGTGGTTTAATCATCCTCGTGAAGACAAGAACTCTCTTCGCGAAGTAATGATTCACCGTGGTCCGGCGAAGAGGGTGGGAGTAGTTTTATTCGGTGCGATCCTATACAGTACCTGGTGCACCAGCGTTTTTAAAAATTCCACCAAAAGTTCCGTCTATAGCAAAAAGCAAAAGCACGTGGAACCCCAACTTTTGTCTTCCTAGTTCAGACAGATATACGTAACGGTTGGGGGAATACCAGGATGTTATTCTTCCTTCGATGAAACTCTTTACTTCTATTCCAAATCTTTTAGAGAATCCAGAAAAAAAGGGACTCAGTTGTAGAGACTGAAAAAAAACTTCAAGAAGGAACCTACACTCTGCGTTGGTGGTCTTGGCACGTAGTTTTGCCTTTATGCGGTTTTGTGGAGTCGGAAATCAGTGAGTACGGAAGCATCGTACGAAATCCCACCGCAGGGAGGGTTGTTGCTTCAACAGGATGTGAGTTGACTTGGCTTCGTTTTTGTTGTTACGCTTCGGTTTTTCGGCTCCGCTGTCCCATCTCAGCTTCACTTTCTGGCTCATATGTCGCCAGAGGAGAAAACCGCGGGAGGCCCAGTTCTCCCGGTGGCAGCTGTCGCGTTCAGGGTGTCCCCTTTTGGCGGCGCGATTCCGCCCGTTGGAGGCGCAATTTGCGCTGGCAGGCGTCACAAACGACGCCACATGTTTCAACCACGCCCTCATCGGTCTCGACGAGGAGACCATTGGATTAGTCAAGGACGCGTTGAAGGACTGCTCCTACGTCCGACTGAAGGAATAACTCATATGCCGCATTTCGGTAAATGAGGAAGCGAAGCGAATTCACTTACTGAATGAGCTGCCGCTGGGTGACCGTACTCCTAGCCAGTTGCTTTGAGAAATGAAATGCCTGGGTGGGGATAAGATGGGCTCAGAGTTGTTAAAGTTTCTATGGTTGCAGCGGCTCCCGGTGAGCACCCGCGCCATCTTTGCTTGCGCGGATTCAAGGTGACTCGAAGTGTTGTCCACGAGATGTACACGCGCACCATGGTCGTGGAAGTTCCTCGAGACACAACTCGTCAGATCGACAAACTAAAAACAATGGTGACGTCACTGGCCGACGCAGTCATGAAGCTTACGACGAGAGTAGGTGCTTTTGCGGTCCGAGGGTAGATTTCGATCGCAACCACGGTCGGTGTCTGCTTCCCAAAAGGGGCGTTCGGATTGTTGCACGCCGGGACCCTCATCGCCTCGACGTTTTCCTGGTATCACGGTAAATTCAGAGCTCATGCGAATAAATGCACCACCGGATGCAATTTCAATGCAGTAAAAACTAGATTCAGTGGGTGCCTCAGTGACGGTTACCCGAAGCACAGTGCCACATCGCCTTGTAATTTTCGTTCCCCTGAGCAGGCGTTGCTTCCTGATTGACACGAGCGCTGAGGTGTCAGTTCTCCCCGTACCCCGTCCAAACACATTGATACAGCAGGACTTGTGACTGGCTGCCGCGAACTGCTCTCCTATCCGCACTTACGGCAAGAGGCAGGTAGACATGAGTATCGAACTGCCCCGAACGTTTTTGTGGCGATTTTAGGCGCAGACTTCTTATGCCCCTATGGGCTGTTAGTGGATTTGCAGAACACAGCCTTAATAGACCTCGCAACCTCTTCAAAGGGGCAGGAAAAATTTGCACCTACGCAAATTACACTCTTTCCATTGTTTTCGAAGATGTTGCCGACCATTGCATTCGTACACTCTTCAGGAAATACTGCAACATCACTAGTGAAAGTAGTTCCTCTCAGCCGGTTAAGAAAGATGCACAGCACCACACCTTCGGCTCCACGATCTTCTCAAAGGTGCGTCCCGTATCACCCCCGAAGCTAGCTGTTGCAAGGAAACAGTTTGAGGTTCCAATCAAACTGGGTGTTTGCAATAGCTGTTGGTCATTTCCATTTCATTTGGTTCCTAAGCCAAACGGCGAACGGTGGCCTTGGGGAGATTAAAGGCATCTGAATGCTAAGACAATTCCCGGCCCATACCCGGGTCCACTCATCCGTGACTTCGCGCATCTTGCAAACTGTCGTATTTGCTCAACCTTGGATCTAGCCAAGGCGTACCATCAAAACCATGTTGCTACTGAAGATATTCCGAAAGGGGTTATAGGCACACCTGGCTGATGCAACGCTAGACAGACATTTCAGACATTCATCCACTCTGTCTTACGAAACTTAAACTTCTGTTTTGTATGCATGGATGATGTTTTGGTCGCTTCTTCTTCCGAAACTGACCTTTTGGACCATCTCGAGTGCATTTTCCAACGTCTCCTTGAGGCCGGACTCGCTCTAATCGCAAATTTCTACAGAAGCAGGTGAAATTCCTTCGCCACATGATTACCCCTGATAAAATCCAACCTGACCCAGACAAGGTTGAAGCGATTAAGAACTTTCCCCTGCTAGCCACGGAGAAGGATCTGCGAAGGTTCTTAGGCATGCTAAACTTCTATCGTCGATTCTTGCCCAAGGCCGCTCATCAACCAACGATCCTCAACGTTCAATTGTCTGGGCCCAAAACCAAAAACTCCTACAAGGTTGTGTGGCCTACTGAAGCCGTCGAGGCGTTTGAAACCGTCAAAAAATAGTTTGTTGATGCTACACTGGTGACATGTTTTGGTCCAGATACACTCTTAGCTGTGTTTGTCGATGCCTCAGACAAAGCGGTAGACGCCGCTCTTCACCAACAGGTGAATCAAACTTAACAGCCGTTGAGCTTCCTTTCGAAACAAATCAACCCAGCTCAACGTAACTTCACAACGAACTCTACGATCGTGGGTTACTCACTGCGTACCTTTCCATTAAATTCTTCCGTTTCTCCCTTGACGGCAGGCCATTTAAGCAAAACCCCGACAAGGCATCCCCTCACCAATTTCGACAACTGAGCTTCACCAGCCATTTCACTTCTGACATCCCACACGTGTCTGGAAAAGACAAAGTCGTTGCAGGTGCTGCAGTCCTTAACGCGGTCGAATATACAGCAATCGTCGAGACGCAAAAAGACGACGCAGAACTTCAGAGGCTTAAGGCGAACTACAAATACAAGTTCAAGGAGTTTTCTATCTTTTGCTTAAATTCCTACTTACTCTGAGAGACCTCAGACAAGGGACCTTAGCCATACATTATGGCCGATTTTCCCAGGGAAGTATTTCATGCAATATGCGATCTTGTGCACCCAGGGTTCAGGACTGGAAAATACTTTTGGTCGTCCATGACCAAGGACGTAAACTCTTGTCCAGGATCAACAAACACTTCAAGACCCGCACGGATACAGGTATTGCCTCACAATCATCGACAGATTCACGTGGAAGCGTGGAGCCATATCTCTGATCCAGATTACAGCACAATCATGTGCCGAGGCCTTCTGTCGAGAGTGGAACCCGCGTTTTGGAGTACCAGCCGTAATTATCACTGACTAGAGAATTCAGTTTGAGTCTCCTATTTTCTCGGAGCTAGGCAAAGTCCTTGGTTTCAAACGGCACAGGACTAT
The DNA here is from genome assembly GCF_905115235.1 of Hermetia illucens. Lineage (NCBI taxonomy): Eukaryota > Metazoa > Arthropoda > Insecta > Diptera > Stratiomyidae > Hermetia > Hermetia illucens. Next base: position 171,353,006 of record NC_051851.1, read on the forward strand.
TGCATACCATCCGCAGTCCAACGGGATGCTTGGTCGTTGGCACCGGACATTAAACGCCACCTTAATGGCTCGCGATGATCCATCGTGTTCGCGAACCTTGCCATTCCTCCTCCTCAGTCTTCACAAAGCCCACCGAGAGGAGTTCACGACCAGCCCTGCGGAGATGGTGTACCGGAAAAATCTGCCCTTTCCGGCCGACCATGTGCTGGATATAAGAGCAGGGTTAAGCGACTCCGGCATGCTGCGTCTGCTCAGGGACGAGGTTTCGAAACGACCGACTCTCCCTTCCGAACACAAGACACCGAAGGTCGACACCCCCAGGAACCTCTCGAGACATGCTCATAAGTCCTCATTCGGGGGGACGCTTCTTGGAGGCCACTGCAATCACCATGCGAGGGCCCCTTTAGAGCCCTGGAACAAGGGGAGCATTCCTTCAAGCTCAACGTCCGGGTGGGCCCAAGTGGTCTCTCTGCCGAGACTAGAGGCCTTTGATGAGCCGATGAATGCTTTAAAAAAAAAACCGCGCGAAGCGTCAACTTCGTTCAGTAACCCCATTGGCGGGATCACGTGATGGGCTTGCTCCGCTGAACCCGCACGATTTTATCTAGGTTCGGAATAATGCGGCGGCGCAGTGGAGGCGAGAACCACGGATGCATCGCGGTGAGTGTCAAAGGACAAAGTCCCTTGCTGAGCACTTAATTTTCTTTGGAGTGTTGATCAATCGAATGGAATAAATTTTGTACAATAATTGGGTACCAAAGAACAAAGTCCCAATGATCTTGCCAGCAAACTTGAAGATTAAATACCCTCAAACCCATCCGACGAACGAATTGGGTATTTCTTCAGTTCGGTGAGTGAAATATCCAAAATGCCACCAGTATTTGCTAGGACGATATTCACACGTGAGAATGGTTCGAGCAATATGCGGCCTCTTGCATTTGTTTCGTGAATACCTTAGTCTTGATCAGATTGTAACAAGCACTGAAGAAGGAAACAACTACTCCCGAAGCATTGGTATATGCGTAAGTATACCGAGTCTGTTCCTAATTTGAAAGGCGATGACAAAAGGCAACTCAGAAGTTCAACACCAAAAACACGAATCTATAGAAATCCATTAAAAAAGTCTCAAATGGTAGAATAAGATGATCCTAAGAGTTTCAAAACTACACATAGGGTTAAACCTTGCCATAATGGACCTCCCATGAAGGAATAAGGAATCCTGAACCCACATTATCTCGAGAATGGGCCAGACCAGCTGGAAAGACATTTTTTTCTACTTTTTTGGACCACGGACGCCTCCTTTTGGACTAACGTCTCAACTTCTTAAAAAGGACGTCTTAATGCACATAAGAGTGGGGCAGGATCTGAGGGATTGCCTCTGCTATTGAAGATTCGTCAGTTTGACAAATTTCAGCCCTTCCTTCTAATTAGCAATAGTCGTTCACGCCTTTTCCCAAGACCGGCACCCTAATGATTTCATTTCCATAATTACACTGTTAACCTCCTCACGTTTCAACCTGCGGTTTCACTATCCTGGCTTATTTCAATTAAATTTCAATTACAGATGATGTCGTGTAACATTTAATTTAGGATACCCACCCTGAGGACCCTTCAAAAACAGTCAGTTGGAACGTATTCCATTCAAGCCAGGGGAGTGCTCCTTGCAGCGCAGTCAAAACGTAGCAATAGCATCCACTTGAATACTTTAATTCAATAATTTCCCCCACTCAAATTTTCAATTCATCATTTTGAATTGTTTAATATTTTTGTTCGGCACAAAACAACTTACAAAAAGGATTTCCCACCAATTAACAATGCCTTTCAACTACGAAATTGTCCATTTGTCTTAGAACAATAAATCTCTACTTGCCATTCACCGTTATTAATCATCGTCTGGTATATATATATTAAGTGTATCTATATCTTTATGTCTGTACGTATGACAGGCAGGGATAGAAACAAGGAGCAAGTAGTGGAAAGTGCCTGCAAATAGCGGGGACAGGCTCAACCCCATCCTGGCTCCAAAACTAAAAGCTTTTTACGCGGAAAACCGCATAGTGGAAATGAAGGAGACAGTGTCTTATACGTTTCCGGATGATAGTGGATGAGGTGCTGGATTTTAACCCCAAAGGACGAACAGCTCCTGAGATTTGAGGGTAGTCGAAAAGTAAAGCTCTGCCTTTGAGCTTCGTATATATATTCTGCTTTAAGAGGAGCAATCTTAAATCACAAAATGTGTCTGCAGAGATACTTTTAATAAGAATCCATTAAATGCGTCGGAAGCCATCTCCTTAGACAAGCACAGTCCTCAGAAAGCCCCAAGAAGGTGGGGCCCACACTTTGCAGCAGCACATCATACGTATTTCGTGCGGAAATTATTTATATCCTCTGTTCTCTCCTATGAGTCCTTGCTCGGTTCCCGAAAATATGCCCAGCAGTCAGTGGTTGTGCTTGGGAGAAAAAAATATGGACAAAACTGGACCAGCTCACATAAAGTTCCATGAAATGAAATGATTATGGCCATTTCTCATTTTGGTAAGGCGTAAAATTGCTGTGTTGCTGGAACTGAAAGTGCTCATACTTTACATCATAACTGGAAGAGATTTCTCATATGAAAAATTGACTTCTGCGAATTGAAACTCAACCATGATGGAAATTTGGTTACTTTAAGGTCGACACCAGGAGAAAATGAAAAACCTTAAAGGACATTTTAAAGAGTAATTCATCGTTAAAGCTTTCATTTCAATATTCGTGCTGAGAAAATATTGAGGGGCGGTTAGGACTTTCCTTTGAGGTGTCAAATAGTGTTAACAGGTGGCTTCACTTCACTAAAGAAAAATAGAGAACCTACCTCGTGGTGAAGGAACAGAACGGTAACAATCTGCTTCAGGAGGCGCGGCCAGGTCATCTGGGGTGATTTCCGCAGCCTTTTCATCACCACTCTGTAAGCCTCGCCCCAAGGGTTTATGTCGGCATGGTCGCACAGCTGTTTGAAGCAGTTCTTTTTGCTCCTCCGAATGGCTTCCTTTAGGCGGCCACGCAATTGCTTGTGTGCCTCCTCTCGACCGTCGCCACCGGGTTTTCCCCTGAGCCTCTGACAAAGCCTCCTTGCCCGAAAACATGCGGCTCGCAAACTTGCGATTTCGTTGTTCCACCAGTAGTTGCCTACTGGGGATCAATCGCCTTCTGGGCATAGTAGCATCGCATTCTTCCGTCACCCATCGAGTGATCTGGGTGGCTTTCTCTCCAACCGTACCAAGGCAAATTTTTGCCCAGCTAAATCACGGCATAATACCGCCTGTAACTGTGGAGGAGCTGCGGGAAATATGTGGTAGGTTCGGTGACAACAAGGCCCCAGGTTTGGATGGCATCCCCAACCGAGCTTTGAAACTGGCAGTGAAGACTAGGCCCGAAATTTTCACCAACACCTTTGAGGCATGCCTAAAAGCAGGAATATTCCCTGCCCAGTGGAAAAAGCAAAAGTTGGTGTTGCTTCCGAAGCCTGGCAAGGCTACTGGAAACCCAGCGTCGTATCGTCCTATCTGCCTGTTGGATACAATTGGGAAGATGAGGGGGAGAGTCATCAACAGACTCCTGCCCATCGTCGAAGCCAGCAATGGTTTGTCGGAACGCCAGTTTGGTTTCCGACGCGCCCACTCTACGGCGGACGCAATTGGCATGGTGGTAAACCTGGCAAAAGGTGCACTGATTTCTGGCGGCTGCTGTGCCGTGGTGGCGTTGGATGTGAAAAACGCATTCAACTCGGCCAACCGGAATAAAATTAAAGGGGCGTTGGCTGACACAGGTATCCCCGGATACTTAGCGAATTTGGTGGAAAACTACCTCTCAGAGGGGACTCTCTGGTACAGGACGGATGAGGGCCCCAAAGAATACATTGTCACAGCCGGGGTACCACAGGGATCGGTACTTGGTCCCCTGTTGTGGAATATCATGTATAATGGGGTGTTTGCTCTTCCCACCTCAGAGGGAACTACGATTGTCGGCTTTCCTGATGACCTAGTTGTGGTTGTTACAGCAAAACACCCAGAAGATGTGGAGGTTTACGCAACGGATACAGTGAGAGCGGTAAAGTCCTGGCTAGAAAAGGCCGGGCTGACCTTGGCGGACGTGAAAACGGAAGCGGTCTTAATAACGAAGCGCAGTAAGGTCGGTGGACGCACAGACTCATTCCCAACATTAGGGTGTGGCTTGAGCGAAAACATGGAGAGACCAACTACCACATTACCCAGTTCCTCACGGGACCCGGTGGTTGCTACAGGCAGTATCTGCACCGCTTTGGGTTGGATGATTCTCCGAACTATCCCAGATGCGGTGGCATACCGGAGGGTCCAGAGCATGTGATGTTTCACGGTCCACGATTTGCGATGGAGAGAAGGAGCTTAAACCAGGTGCTGGGCAGGAGCGGGACCCCGGAGAGCTTGGTTACTGAGATGCTGCAGTCCGAGGAGAAGTGGCTTGCGGTTGGCTCCGCAATCATCCAAATGCAGGAGGAGTTGCTGAAGGAACAAAGAAGGAGGAAAGCTTCAAATAGGAGAAGGATCAGTGCCTAAGAGCAAACCTACCCCGCGAAGTAAAACCTCAATGGTGGTTCCGCGGGGCTGGGGTTGGAGAGACCGGGGGTGGTTTTTAAGATTTTCCACCTCCGTGTACGCACAAAAAAAAAGAGGACCTACCTCATTTAGAAAATACATGGAAAGTAAGATTCTGTCCAAGGAACATAGGAGCCCATCCTTTCTTAAAAAGTCGGACTCGTGGACAGAATATTCTGGTGAAACTCTGAAGCTGCTAGTTCAGATGCATTCTCCTTTTGAGACAGAGCCTTGCTTAGGGGGCCTGCAGCCACCCCAGCAATGCAATTATCAAATCAGTAATTACCAAGGATAAGATCGGCTGGGCTATAAACAGCTTCTCGGTATATAAATCTCCGAGTCCACATGTCATAATGCCAGTCAAGCTACAGAAGCAGCAGGAAAGGGTTATTCCTTGACTCGAAATTTACCAAAGTTGTATTTCTTTAGGGTAGGTACGACAGTCCTGGAGATGAGCCCGAATGGTTTTTATACCGAAAGCAGACAGGCGCCATGAGTCTGCGAAGCACTTTCGGCTAATTAGCCTCACCACTTTCATGTTCAAGACTCTAGAACGCATCCTTGACATCCACTTAAGGGCGATTATGGGGAGAACACCTTTTTCTAAGTCCCAGCATGCCTACCTAAAAGGCAAATCCAAGGTGTCGGTGCGGAGGTTTTCTCGAATACACACAGTGTATCCGAGTGGTATAGGCTCCTAGGTTTCGCGAATATATTCGAAGCGGGAGTACTGGCAATACTGAAATTTGGTCGATGGCTGGAGCATGATCCGAGCCACAAGCGTAACATAGTCGTTCTGACTGACAGCCAAGCCACCATTAAGGCCGTATACTCACCAACGACATTCTCCACGCTGATGGGGCAGTGAAGAAACACGGTCAAGTTCACCCTTCTCTGGGTTCCCGGTCATAGGAAGATAGAGAGGAATGAGCGGGCTAACGAATTGGCCAGACAGGGCTCTGCTCTTGAGAGTCCTTTGGGGGTACAGTCGGTGTCTCCCTGGCGACTGTCATAGGCGGAATCTGCTCTCACTACTAAGCAGCCAGGGCGGACTGGAACAATTGGAAATCGTGGTTTTTGGTCCTGCTTCTCCCCAGCATGTCATCTATACATTTTTTGCATTTTTTGAATTTGTGTTGCAGCCCATAGCAGAGGGGTCCCGCATTCATGTCAGTAGATGCGAGGATACGAGGCCTATCCAATACCTCTGCCGCAACTAAGCGGTATGGCGCCTGAGTGGCACAGCGAAACTCCATGCTTTAGCCTACGCGGAGCTCTGCCCGCGATATAGGCACAACCAGAATCATCAGCAAGCAGCCACGTCAGCTGAGTCCCTCTAATCGCCCTCCTCGAATATGTGGCGAGGGCCTTCCAACAGGTAAAGCCAAATAGCATATGTATCTATTGCAGTCGCCTTGAAAATTCTTAAGCCTTTCGGTCAGACTTCTCCTCAGAAGAGACGGCGTTTTTCTGGCAAGCCAGATGGAAGATTTCTTGAAGGATGCGCCCTTACGAAACCCTCACCGGGGGTCCAACTATAGCACGTTGACTTATTGCAACCCCACAATTATCTCGAGTTCAACTCCATTGTTAAGCCCATATGAGAGAGAGCCTGAAGGTTAATTCCAAATATAAATTCAAGGAGAGTCCTATTTTCGGCTCAAACCCTTCCTTACTCTGCGAGACCTCAAATGAGGGATCCAGACCATTCATTCCGGCCGATTTTTGCAGGGAAGTATACTACGCGATCCACGATCTTGCCTACCAGGGCATCAGGACGCCGAAAAATATTTCTGGGCGTCCATGAAGAAGGACGTAAATTCTTGGGCCAGACAGTGCATCGCGTGCCAGAAGTACAAGATCAACAAGCACGTTCGAAAAGAAGTAGGTGTGTTCCCTCCGTCAACCAAGCGCTTTCACATCATCCATCGCGACATCATCGGCCCAAGTTCGGTTCGGTTCAAGTATTGCCTCACAATCATCGACAGGTTTACGCGGTGGCCTGAAGCAAGCCCAGCGTAGATGGTTTAGGGGAAGAATCTACGCTTCGCCACCGATCCTGTTCTGGGCATCAGAGCAGGGTTGAACGACTCGGAAATGCTGCCACCGCCCAGACACGTGACATTGGATGTCAACACTCCCAGGGGTCTCGGGACGTGTGACTAGGTCCTCATCAAGGTGGACGTTCCTCGGAAGCCGCTGCAACCACCATACGAGAGCCCCTTTCAAAGTTCTGGAACGAGGCGAGCACTCATTCAAACTCGACAACCAAGGCGGACCCAAGTGGGTGCCCTTGTCGAGGCATAAGACCTTCGGTGAGCGGAAACGTGAGATGTCATATGCAGGATCAATTCCTAAAAATGTTCAGCACAAATTCCACAAAATTAACTGAATTCAGAGTTACCAAAATTAAACGAAATATACGGTTAAATCCTGTTTCCTCAATGTGATCCTGCCCCGCTATCTTTTGCCACTTGCTACTCTATCTATCATCTACACTTTAATTCCATACGTCATCCCCTCATTTAGAAATCGATTTCCCTATTTAGGAATTTAAAGCGACAAAAGACATCCTGTCCTGAAAATCCTCTGGAAAACATTTCATTTCAAATACTGATACCATTTCAATTCGGCGAAAATTGAAATGACTATTCAAATTTGTATCGGGCGGAAAATGGGAAACTGGAAAATCAGCATCTAGTTCGTCCTTTTGCTCTTTTTCCAGTGAATAAGGTACGAAGAACTGAGTCAAGTTTCGACCGAAGCGGAAAGATCCAATAGAAAAAGGAGAAATGAAAAGATGGATAGTCCCGGAAGATAAATTTATTTGGCCTTAATTCTTTTTTCGTCTCCCTGACAACCCCCCCCCCCCCCCAAATTTAATTTATAGAATGAGAAGCAAAAACAAAAGTTTCTGAAATTTACTAAACGACGTGATTACGAAGCGCTTTCAATCAGAGGAAAACGAGATCCTTTTTTTTTGTCAGACGTGGAAACTACGGGGCCAGCCTGAAAATGAAATTTTCACTAAAGATGCTTGCAGTGCAGGACATCAGATCTGAGTTGTGTTGTTGAGCGAAAGTAACGAACGAGTTTGTTGAGTAGCTCCTTGAACAGAAGGCGATAAGAAGGAAGATGTCCTGGTGCTTAGCAGCTACACAGGCAAGGGTAACTTTTAAATTGATGGTTGCAACTGGCAAGGATGAAGGTGTTGAGGTCATGAAAGGCTTTTGTGTGAATAGCGTTGAAGTCAGAAGTTTTGATGCAGGATGCAGTCGCAGGATTTGATGTTTGCTCTATTATTGTTTTGCAAGAGGAAGCTGCGAGTATTGTTTGAGGAAAATAGACTCAGTTTTGTGTCCTTATTACATCGGGAATTGGAAGCCCGGTTAGGAATGTTCATGCAATGATATCTCCAGCAAACAATTGGAATGAAAACAGAATTGAAGTCTTTATCGGATAAAAGTATTTAAGTTTGGTGGAGCTTGATTTTGAAGAGGGAAACATTGTATTTTTGAACAACGAACAATGTTTCTGTTTAGCAACATTTAGAAAACTTCGCTGGTCTCAGTAGAACAATCTTGTTGAAGAATTTAGTAGAGTAAGCGAGCGTTATTCGTATAAAAAACGAACTATTCCCAGCTTCTCACAAGAGAATGGTCAAGGATTAAAAAGCCTTCCCTATAATAGAACGCGAGTGAACTTAAGTGAATCCTATGTGACCACAAACATCTAGATTTCAGCTTTACTCAAATAATAGGCTATTAGGTAATAGTTGAGGCTGCTGTGACTATCCTCCAAAATCTACCCTCAGTCGACTACACAAAAGTAAAGAATATAAAAAATACCATTTTTGCTGGTCAATAATGGTCCTCTTTCCACCAAACTTTCCAGAATGGTGCCCCATTTTATAACCCATGTAATCAAAATATTGTTTGGTTCAACTTTAGAAAAGAAGGGAGGGATCGTCAAAATTGCCAAAAATGCAAAACCGGCCGATTGCCTGGAACGGAAAGGCGGCCCAGATTCCACAAATTCATAAATCTCCACGCTACGGTGACGGAAACGCAGGATATTGGGGAAAATCGGCCGCCGCACAGGCTGGTCAAAATCCAAGAAATTTGAAAATTTTCACGACCCCCGGATCGTCAAAATGGCCAACAATGCAAAATAGTGGGATTGTCGTGAGTGACATCTCGATCGGACGGGGAGGCGGCCCAGATTCCAGAAATGCAGAAACTTTCGCGCTACGGTGACACAAACGCAAGATATTACGGGAAATCTGCCGCCAAAGAGGCTGGTCAAAATCCAAGAAAATTGAATATTTTCACCACCCCCTCAAGTTCTAATCCGCAAATTAACAAAGGAAAGTTCCATAAAGATCAGGATTGAAAGGCAGACCATATATTTGCAGTCATTCATGATTGCTTAGGAACTTAACTTCCTTTCTGGAACGCAAAATATACGATTCATGAAAAGGACGCTGGATATATAGAGTTATTTCAAATGTTTCAAAGCAGACGTAGAGGTTTCCAAACTTATGCATCCGAGATTAAATATGTAGCTGAAGCAGAAAGACAGTATACAGGAGATTCAAGTCCCAGCACATTGTTTGAAATTTCATAGTGTAGAAAAATCATTGCGCAAGTTTAGCCGCGACGGTAATTTGGCATGGTTGCGAGCACATATGTGCGGATATGTGGCATAGCATAACCGGTTTGTGGCTTATCACATGGGATGCGGAAACACACACAAGGTAATCATCAAAATGCCATCGACACACCGACCCACCAATGCAATAACCTTATCGGTCACCGACCAGTTAGCTACCTCGACCCTACCTACAATGCCAATGTATCTGCTCCTCCTCTATACAGTCTTCTTGAGCTGAAGCAAGATATCTGTGTTTTCTAACAATCATAACACCATCGTAGCTATATGTCTAAATATAAGCCTCATTAACGTTCACGCCCCTACAGAGGAGACTGCAAAGTCGGAGAAGGATACCTTCTACGAGGCAGTAGAACGAACCCTCGAAGCCTGTCCCAGATATGATATCAAAATCATACTTGGGGATTTTAACAGCCAAGTAGGGAAGGAGCCCGTATTCAGGCGATACGTTGGCTCCCATAGCTTACGCCAAAATACAAATAATAACGGATTGCGGATTATTCAATTAGCAGGGTCACACGAAATGGTTGTTGGAAGTACCTGGTTTGCGCGGAAAGCGGTCCACAAACATACGTGGGCCTCTCCAGACGGACCACTTTCAACCAAATTGACCACTTGCTGATTGAACGCCGCCACCTCTCAGCCTTGATGAATGTCAGAACATATAGGGGGGCGGAGGCAATATAAATGCGGACTTCTATCTCGTTGGCATAGTGCTCCGAGCTCGAATAACGACACCACCTACAAACCCCTCTGACAATCAGGTGAGAGTGGATTCTGAAGCCATCCACAACACAGGCTTCCGCGACACCTATAAGAGGTAAATCGATGCCGCAATAACCGCAGTCAACAGAGGACCTGGAGATGAAGCATCAACAAATGATCTTCACAATCACAGGCGGCTATCGGGGCGAGATCTTGGGCTGCACCTCAATGAAGGCAAGACAAAATATATGGTGGCAACGTCAGCACCGAAGACGAACCAACCAACAACATCAAACCGCACTGGTCAAACACAAACACGAAGAAGAATAAGGATAGGAGAATACAACTTTGAGACCGTTGACAATTTCTCCTATCTAGGGTCGAAAATCACAACCGATAACAACTACGATGATGAAATCCGCCCACGGTTGTTGTCAGCCAACAGAGCCTATTTCAGCTTACAAAGACTGTTCCGCTCGAAACGTCTCACCATAGGGTCAAAGCTCTTACTGTACAAGACTATGATCTTGTCAGTCCTCATGTATTCTCGGAAACTTGGGTTCTTAGCAAGAAGAATTGCGAACTCTTGGCCGCGTTCGAGAGAAGAATCCTTCGAAGAATTTTTGGCCCCCTACAAGAGGGTGGACGATTCCGTAGCCTACACAATGACGAAATCTATGAGCGATACCATGACCATCCGGTTGTGGATAAAATCCGGCTCAATAGGTGACGGTGGGCGGGTCACTTAATCCGTATGGATGAGGATGATCCAGCCCGGAAAGTCTATAAGGACAATACCTATGGTAGAAAAAGAAGACGAGGCAGACCCTGCCTAAGATGGAGCGATGGCGTAGGTCAGGATGCCAGACAGCTTTCAGGGATATGGAATTGGTGGACCTCGGCGCAAAACCGGGATGTCTGGAGTTCCTTATTAAGGCAGGCCTAGACCGGATACCGGTTGTTGCGCCGTTGATGATGATTATGATGATGACGAAAAAGGAGTGTTTTTCCACCTGTTGCCACTTTCGGTCACGCTGCTCCCAGGGCAGAAGTGAAGCAGCGTCTGATGAGTTGCCTCCACCCTGGACGAAACCGTCAGTCATTTTTTGATTTTTCGATTTTTATTTCAAATGTTTCAAAGCAGACGTGCAGAGTATGACGTAGATCTTTTACGCTGCGGACATGGGAAGTTATTATTCGACACTCTAGATGATGGTGATCAAAACTGTCTCCGAAACTGTGTTATCACCCAAGGTAATAATAGAACATATTAAAGGAAGAATTTGAGGAGCGATGGAAAAATTGCCGAAGGCTACATTATTATTATTCTGTTAAGTGAAAGTCGCACTGCGTCCTTGAAGAACTATTGTGCCCCTACATACAATGTGCTAAGAAATGAGGAAACCAAGCGAAGCCAAATAATCATAATATCTTCGTAGGCATAGGTCTGGATAGCGAAACACAATTCATACCTAGCGCATACCCTGCACTAAATACAGGGTGCGGCAGCATAACCTTTTTTAAAATTCGCGCCACTCAGTTAGTTGATGTCATAGCGGAGCGCTAGTGGTCTCGTTCAAGAGGGGATACTGTAAAGTTTTGTCTCGACACGGTTCAGTCGCCATCATGCGTTGGAATAGTGAGGAGCGTGCCTTTGCCGTTGAGGTTTACTTTTCAAGCGGATGTTCGGTTATTGCAACACAGCGTGCATTTCGGAATCGCTTTAATTTAGCCCCGTTGGCTCCCGTCCTAGACCGCAAATCAATTGTTACATGGGTCATTACATTCAGACAAACCGCAAGTGCGACAAAAGAAAGAACTGGAGTCCTTCGGCCCGTTAGATCATCTGAGAACATTGAAGCAGTGAGAGCGTCAATGTTGCGATCGCCACGGAGTTCTGCGCGCAAACACGCATCTGCCCTTGGACTATCGGATCGTTCTGTGAGAAGAATTCTTCGTGATGATCTTTATTTTCATCTCTATAAGATGGCGATAGTGCAGGAACTTTCAGAACGTGACTTCAATTCTCGGATGAACGCGTGTGAGCTTCTTCTTGATGTCGTTCCCGAGGATGCTATTGTTTTTGTTTAGCGATGAAGCCCATTTTCATTTGTGTGGGTCGGTTAACAAACAAAATGCTACTGGGCTGACACCAACCCTCGAGAATTCCATCAAAAGCCTTTGCATTCACCCAAAGTCACAGTGTGGTGTGCAATTTCCTCAGCTGGAATTATTGGTCCCTGGTTTTTTGAGGGAAATGTCAAGGGGGAGCTGATTTTATGTACGAACTAGGCAGGGCGCTATCGCAGACCTTTTCATAGAATGCAGTGAGGTACAGATGCAAGCGATATTTCAGCCTGTTCTTGATAACTGTGACCAACGGATTAGATTCTGCTATTCGTGTGAAGAGGTTGAAGAAAATGACTCTGGTTTCAGCTAGCGAAGGCACTATTACGGATAATATCCTTGCCAATCTGGTCAAGAAAACAGCAAGTTGTTTCCCATCAAGATTGAATTTTTATCAGCACGTTCAAACGACTAACTCTGCCGAGTTAAAACATAAGAAGCATTTTGATCTTTCCATTACCATGTTTTGACATTCCTAATTGTGGCCAGAATAAACCCTTAAATTGAAAATTTATCCATCGTAGAGGCATATTTCAGTCATCTTGCAATCATCAAAGCGCAAACATGAACCAAGAAGACTACACATTGGACATCTGTCTTCCGTGCCTCCTAGAAACTTGATTTCCTCCGCCAAGAGGCGGTCTTGGTTGGACTATTGTCAGAACATCCGCGAGGCCCAACAAGATTCTGACCAAGGAACACAGGAGCCCACCCTTTCTTAAAAAGTCGGAAGGCCAGTCATGCTATAGAAGCTGTAGGAAAGGGTTGTGCCGTAGTTTGTTGAGATTTACCGGAGCTGTATCTCTTTAGGATGCGTACCATAGCCTTCGAGACACACCTGAGTAGCTCTAATACTGAAAGCGGGCAGATGCGGCCATGAGTCTGCGAAGGACCTTCGGCTAATCAGCTTCACCTTGTTCGTGCTGAAGATTCTAGAGCGTGTCCTGGACATCCACTTAAGGACGATTATGGAGGGAACGCCTTTCTCTAAGTCCCAGCATGCCTACCTCAAAAGAAAATCCACTGCAACCGCTCTCCACGTGGTAATTAGAACAGCTGAGCGGTCAATACAGTACAAGCAGTATATCCTAGCTGCTTTCTTGGATATAGCGGGAGCTTTCGACAACGTTAGTGCCAACATCATCGAGGAAGCCTCGACCAGTATTGGATTGGTGGAGTATCTGACGAATTAGATTATATCTATGCTAAGGACCAGGACAATCCAGTTGGATACGGGAGGCAACCACTTGACCAGAACTGTGAACGGAGGCACGCCCCTGGATGACGCCATCTCTTCGCTGCTCTGGTTAATAGTAATGGACGAAATTTTATAAACATTGGAGAGGGGCATGATGAAGGTGGTTACGTTTGCCAACGACTTGGTGTTATTAGTGTCAGTGATGCTTCCTGTTGTGGTGTGATTGTTGGCCGCTAGATGCGGATTCGGCACAAACCTAATTAAAACGGAACTGATGTTATTCATCACCAAGACAAGGGTACCTGAATTTCACCTACTACGCCTGAATGAACAAAGATTGGTTCTTTCCTCGAATTTAAAGTATCTGGCTGTAATCTTGGATCCAAAACTGCATTGAAGTTTGAACATAGAACTGAGGGTATATAGCCTTCTATTCCTGGGAGACAAGCTTTTGAAAAAAATGGGGGTCTAACGGCCGAATATATTCTGTGAATGTTCAATGCTGTGGTTCGTCCAACCCTAACGTACGGCTTTAATGAATGGTGGCAGGTTTTGAGCAAAAATTAAAATAGAAAGAAGCTTAATAGGATTCAAAGAACCGCGTGTGCAGGTACGGCGGGCTCTCTCTCTCTCAATGTGCCCCTGCATTTCCTCCCCCTAGACCTTCACATTAAATACGTTTTCGAGTGTTGTGCCGTCAGACTCTGTGTGTCTGGATGCTGGGCAGCGAAGCTCTATGGCCACAGTAACATCCTAGACGAAATTCCACGGGAAATCTAGGCATTCCCCAGGGATTATGCCAAACGGAACTTGAACTTCACGAAAATCTTTGCTGTGAACTTTCCAACCAGGCCAGAGTGGAAGACCGGCGGCAGGTTATGACACAGTATAGTTCATCGATGGATCAAAGATGGTCTGTGGAGTCGGTGTAGGGGTTTTGTCGAATACACACAATGTATTCGAGTCGTATGATCTCCTAGGTTTTACCAGTGTATGCCAAGCGAAAGTGAAAATCTATAGTAGGCCGGAGTATGATCGGAGCCCCAAACGTAACATCGCCATTCTGACTGACAGCCAAGTAGCCATTAAGGCCTTGTGCTTAACGACGACATTCTCCAGATTGGTGGGACAGTGCAGAAACACGCTGACCAATCTGGGCGGCACCCTCAAGGCCACCCTCCTCTTGGTTCCCGGTCATAGGAACATAGAGGGGAATGAGCAGGCTGACGGATTGGCCCAGCGGGGCTCTGCTCTTAGCGGGTAGAGTCGGTTTCTCGCTGGCGCTTATCAAGAGCGGAATCTACTTGCACTACTTACTAGCCGCGGGCCTTAGACGGCAAAGGCTTACCACCTGCGTCAAGTCAAGGAGGATTTGGCCCATTTATGATACAACTCGATCACAAGTGCTCCTGTGCCAGTCGTGTGTAAATGTATATAAGATTATGGCGATCTGCACGAGGCACTGGCCCATAGGGGACCATGCCGTGGGGCTTGGAATACTCCACAATTCGCATCGCCGAAGCTACGGAAAAGGGAGAAGGGGGGAAAACCCTCGGGTATTTGCTCTGCAATTGCCCAGTTCTAGCTAGAGTAAGGCTACAGACACTGGGTAAACCATTCTTTGAGAACCTCAGAGAGATTTCTAGTTGCAAAGCGGGAGAGCTGCTTTCCTTCTTGAATGCTACAGGCTAGCTTGGCGGATCTGAGCCGTCTGGACTCAGCCTTCCTGCTCTCATAAGGGCAGTCATGGCTTTAGTAGTTTGAGGTTTCGAAGCGGCGCACCACAGCGCTAATTGGGCTCGTTGGTGCGACTTTGATACCTACCTAGTTCCAAAGCCGGCTGTGATTATGATCACAGTATTAGCCCCACTGGCCTTCTTGATAAGGAACACAAAACCATCAATAAACACAAGGGGAAATGCATTCGCCAGCCACTTTAAGTAGACGTAGCGAAGCCCTCCCTTGGCAACATTGTCAGAGAGATGCTGAGGAGCACTGATAGACGGAGCTGCGTTTCAAATTAAGCTGGGGGTCGACTTGCCACGACGAAGATCGACCCTGACAAGCGGTAGGATGGGATGGCGCTTCCGCTGAGTTCATCATTGTTATAGAGTACTTCCAGAAAGGTTTCCGCAATTTAAAGGATCAACAAAGGTATAACATCTTGGGATAGTACCAGTGAGCACCGTGTGCAAATTCGATGATTATAAAAATCTGCTGAAATCCTTCGAGGCAGAAAATGGAGCCCAAAATGAATTTTTCCGTAAACTTTATTAAAAGAATTCTTTCCTCGAAATTCCATATTCAGTACTTCCAAACCTGGTCCTCTTCTAAATATTCCCCAACGTTCATTCCCGATTATCTCGCGAAACATTGTATCTTCCACATCTACAATACCCAAGACACAAATTTCTATTAATTTGAGCTTAAACATGGACCAGATCTTAAGGCGATTTAATTTAATAATTTCCACGCTATTTTAGCATTATCTCCGGCTAAAACTTGCACACGTCCTTTGCCTGCATCTTTTCTCTTGAAAATTCGCCAGTGTAAACATTTTGAAGCATTCCCGACGGAGCTCTACCGTTGTTGAGTTCCCAGCGAGGAACTGCAACCATTAACAATGAAACCGGAAACAATATTCCCAGTGGACCAATGTAAATTCAAGGAAAATAGAAAGCGGACTGAATACATTCCGGGGGAGGATATACCATACAACGCTTCCTACTTACAAGTGTCGATCTCTCAGTCTGCCCCCACCCCGACAGGTAGAGTGCTTTCAGCCCACAAGGAAGTTTAGAGCGGTCTTAGTCCAATCAATGACTGTTGACCCAATCCTCCGTGTGTACTTTGTAATGCCATCATATCCTTGCATCCCCATTCAGCCCCATCCGCTGTCCGTACGTTGCACTATCGTCATCAGCTTGAATCACATAAGTTGAAAGTACTTTGCCTTCGTGAATGGGCTCCCCGCCCCCGCCTGCCCGGGTGTTGTCCTTCGTCCTTGCTGTCATTGTCGTTGTCATCTTTCCTGTCGTCATCATCCTCAGTCGTGTTCACATGAGTGCTTATTTGCGAATTTCTACTGTTTTACTTGGGAAAGTAGTGGAGAAAGTCTTGAGGGCAGAATATCATTTAAATATCAGACTCGGGTTAAATTTCACCTCGTCGTCCTTTTACTCAACAGATTTAGCATACATGTCCCTGGGAAATTCCAGATAGATTTTTTAGGGGAGACAGTGGACAGGGAAAATATGCGTGGCTTGGAATGAACATGACTTCCTTCAGCAGGAAAAGCTCACGAATTCTTCTGAGGGCGCCGTTGAATTCTGGAAAACCATGTTTTGGTGAAACTCGTGCGTGCCATTGTCATTCGTAATGAACCTGAGACTGTTGCGGGCTCGTATGTTTACGGGGTTGATTTATTAAGAGTGGAGGCATCTCACCCTTTGTTTACTTCCAGCTGAACGCATAGAAAGCTGCCGTATTGGAAAATAGAAAGGAAAGTACCCAAGCTCTTGTGCTGGTTTGTTTTTTACGCTGTTGGCCCCCAGACGCAGATAACTCCTTTGTAGCTCCCAATTTCCGCTGTAAGAAAGTTGCGTGTATCTGCACCTCGTCCCTTAGTCGAGGTTTGATTGATAAGCATGCTGATTGCTCTCTGCTGGGAATACAGAAAATATGATTGCATATTCTGGGAACGATCTCAAAGAATTACTTTCTCTTGGCATAAAGCTTGCTTCAACCATTCATTGGAGCTGAATTGGAGTTTCATCAACGGAACAAGATGAAAGGTCCTCAGAGAATTATGAGGAATTTGGCTTCATTAGGCAAACTAGCTTTTAATTTTCAGTTAAAACCTGGTTGTGAGGACTATTCGTGCAGTTTTCCGCGAGCTTCTATTTGAAGCTAATCACTATGGTCCCGCTTTCCCTAGAAACGCTATAAATTGCACCCGCATGCATCCAGCTTCGGTGTATCCTTTGTCTCTGCTCCCGAGGTAAAGTTCCAATGTAAGAAGTTTTCCGTGCCACAAGGATTACATCCTTGAAACCCTATCAACACAATGAGCGGGGGCCTTACCAGTAACGAGTCCTCCGCTGGTGGGGGTTAGTCAGCTTCCACTGTTTTCTGCAGCACAGAATATCATCCCCACAGAGCGCTCAAAGAATTCGGCGATGCTGGTATTTGCAATATGAAATTGCAGTGGCGAAGTTGTGTAATTGCATTTTCATGTGCACGTATACGCTCAGTGTCATACTTGCAGATTGCATTACATCGCGACTTCGCGAGCTAACTGGGAGAACTCGGGGGTGGCCTGTGCCAGCGGGAGGAGAAAACTTACTATACGCAAATTGGATGACGCCCATAAAGTGCCAAGTGAATAAGTAAGGCAGCATGTTAATTTGATAATTGTGTATGGGCTGCATTCTATTTGATGAGGGTATTGTGCTAACGAAGTACGGAGGCGCTTGCATCCCCCGTGGTGACCTCGTTTGTGGTGCGGAGGCATCAGCAGCGTGGTGTCTATATCAAAGCGAGATCACTGCAATGTGTTGGTAGGTGGTGTGAAGGAATTTTAATCGAATATATTCATCCAGTTATGCAACTTTGCTGATGGTAGGGAACATGATGCAAACAGTGCTTCCAGCACGCATGGTTCGTGTTAAAATTTCAACTCCGCGATTTCCTTGAGTTGGTTTGATGGCTCGTTGGATGTGGTAAAACCGGTGCCTGTTCCGGTGTTCAGTTGAACGCATCTTCCTAATGAACATTTTGGCAGTATCAGTTGGAACATATTCCAAGTTACTAAAGAAAGTGTAAAATGTGGATAACTCGAGCATATAATTATTATTATTCTGTTAAGGGAAAGTCGCGCCGCGTCCTTAAAGAACTATTGTGCCTCGTTTGCTGGTTATAGGGCACTTATTAATCATAGTATCTCAACCACGCTACTTTCAGATCTTTCAACTTTGCATTTGGTATTAAGTGTTCTCCCAGATGCCTCGACCTACTCTGCACAAGTGCCGGACACTGTCCCAGGATGGTATAGAGGTTTCATCACACTCCGCATCGAACCTGCAGACATATATCCGTAGGTATCCCTAGCTTCCCTAGATGATAGTTTAGCCAACAGTGACCAGTGAGAATTCCCACTATGATTTCGAGGTTTTTTCCGGTGAGGTTTAAGAAATCCTTTGTGCGCATGGGTTGGTATCCCCAAATAACTACCCTGGTCTGCTCCATTCCTGGTAGGCCCGCTCAGTATAGTTCCCTCACTGTTCCTCTTCATTTCCTAGTGCCATAGCCATGAAACCATTTCCGATACCACAGAAGGGTCCTCGCCCGTGTAAAGGCGTCCTTGCTCCCTTCTTGGCTAGTTCGTACGCTGCCTTAATTCCTTTCGAGCGTATTCAGTCTCTCAAGGCATTCCCATCCCAGTTTAGAGTTCACCTGTTCGGACCTAAGTGCTTGGGTGTAATGCCCTAAAAGAGGGGTGCGTGGACCAAAAAACGTGGAAGAAGTTGCTCTCCATTTGTTCCGGTCCAACACCATCTGGATGTAGACTTAGGATTCCCTATATCCCAAACAATTGAACTATGTAATTCAATAGCTAAACAAGGCGCTTCTGAGTCCAGGAAGCGCGGGATTTCGGGTAGCCCTTGGCGTAGATAAACCTTGATTTTTCAATGCCTGTAATATCTGCGAATGCTAAACATCCTACATCCTATTTCTCGATTAATCGTGATTGTATCATTCAGCAAAATCAAGTTATATGCACCTGAAAATTTGGAGGCGAATCAATGGACGTATTTACGTACACGAAGGATTGCATATTCAGGCGATGGTTGCTTTGCTTCATGAACCAGTACCGCGCGGTCTATGAAGTTTCGGTTCTTGCTTTTACCTTTTTTGGGCTAGTTTTGCCCATTTTTTTGAGGTGGGTTAGGTCAATTCATGTACCCACAGAGTGTTGGACTCCCACAATGGTATGTCGTCTGACTGTCAACTAAACAACTCCCCATCGGCAGAGAGCTAGCCTGGAACTGTTTGTCACATTTCTTCCGCCTTGCGGAGCCTTAAAATCAGGGAAGTCCTTTCACCAACGGACGGGGAGAGGAGGAAAGGAACATTTAGTTCAAGAAACCCTTGCAATTCGGTCCCTCTACCGGTCGAGGTCTATCTTCTTTCCAGCGAAAAGAACCAGAACCTAATGTGCAACACGACTTCACCGGTCAGCGCTCCTCAGCATCTTCTTGACAATGTTGTCTCGTCTTTAAATAGCGCTGAATCCCATCCCACCGTCTACAAGAAAAACAGGTCTGATGGGCATCATCCACAACTCAATTGCAAACCACAAAATATCTTACGCCAGTAAGATGGAAAATACCCACTCAGGAGCTGAGTAAAAAAATAGCTAGTCTCGGCATGTTTGCGATTCACCCATGCCCCTATGTTGCTAATGAGATGCGCAGGCCATCTGCCTCTAATTTCATTTGATCAAAATTGTTGCCACTCATTTAGTGTACGTTGCCATTCTTCACGAAAAACCACCTCCCTTGCGCTTATATAAGGCTTTACACTCCTTAAAGAAGCGCAACGGGGATGATATCCACGATCACCATAACGGCCGAGTCAGAAACAGTGCCGTAGGCAGATGCTACCCGGAAAGCTTCCCTCTCTGTACTTGTGAAAGACCCTTACGATATACCTACTTACCAAGAGGGTCAGCCCATACCTTTGCGCCGTAGACTAGAACAGACTGCAATGAACTCATCAGGAGACGTCGCCTGCTAAACCTAGGACCCCCATATTTGCCATTAGCCGACTTAACGCCGAAACTAAAGCTGCTGCTTTGACCGGTGCTGCTTTGAGTTGCTCAAAAAAGTTCGTCTTTGAGTCTAGAGTGAGTCCAAGGTCTTAATTCTCTTTTAAGTCAGGAAAACTACTAAGTTTGTTTTGCGCCTGTTCGACAGTGCGTCCAACAACAAGCATCGCAACATCATCTGTATAAGCGACCAGGTGCGACTCTTCAGGCATGTCAAGTCCAAGCAGACTATCGTAGGAAGCTTTGCAGAAGTCCGGCCCTAGGAAGGACCCCCTTACCCTCGACATCACCTGCATCCTCCTTTGGCCTCTAGCGTCTCATAAAGCAGGGAGTGGTTCCTCAGATAATCCCTCAATATCTGTAAGAGATAGTTCAGCACGTGGAAATGATTGTCTAGTGCGCCTAGAAGGTCTTTCCACCTTATGGAAGTAAAGGCATTTCTGACGTCGAGCGTTACGGGGAGCACCACCCGTCGAGATCGGCGGCTGTGTACCTCCACTCGATGAACGGAATCCATGACTTGCATGACTGCATGAACTGTGGATCCCCTCTGAAACTGAACTGCGGTGGGGTTAGTTCCCCGCAGCATATATCGCTTCAGTGAGTCTAATTCTGATGAGCTTTTCGGGCACTTTCTCACGACATCATTCCGTATGAGGTGT
Organism: Hermetia illucens; assembly: GCF_905115235.1. Classification (NCBI taxonomy): domain Eukaryota; kingdom Metazoa; phylum Arthropoda; class Insecta; order Diptera; family Stratiomyidae; genus Hermetia; species Hermetia illucens. The sequence continues at coordinate 171,373,808 of NC_051851.1, forward strand.
GGAGGGAACAGTGTCCTTACAATTCGGCCAATCTGTTCGGCCTTAAGTTAACAGGGTTTCACAGGGCCCCGATTTTTCGGGTTACCAGTTTGTAACCGAGTCCTCTTGGGTCCCCATTCACCTCGTCGACCAAGTCCTGCCAGCAGCGAGGTTTACTCCTGTTTACTGTGGTTTCCTTTTGGCTGATCTGTACTCTACCATTATGATACATGCCTCCTCCCGGTCGTTTATACGTCGCGTCAAGCGGCAAAGTTTGTGGCACTCTTTCCGGAGCTCTGTAATTTCCGCCACTCACAAATGCATAGAAGACTTGCACGTCCCGATGCCCTCCTGGTCATGGAAGCTTCGCAAGCCATCGTTGTCAGGTTTATAACTGAATTTACGACAGTGTCAATCGTAGTGGCACCACTCGGAGGAGTGCCCGCCAGCGCGACTCCACCTGTTCCAAGAGTTTCGATAAACCTCCCGGTGTTCACCCTCGCGAGGTTCCATGCGAGATGACGTACATCGAGAGTTAGTGCCAACCACTTCGAAGTCAATATATTGATGGTCGCTTGCCGAAAAGTTTTCTAGAACTCGCCACTTGTCCACTGACGACACGAGTGATTCCGACGCGAAGGTTATGTCGGGAATGCTTCCCTCCCAGCCTAGGCGCCGGAATGCCCAGCTGCAAGCTCTGTTCCCACCGCCATTTTGGGAATTCATTTCCCTCTGTAGTATGAGTGAGGCATGCGCCATTCAAGTGCCCTGGCATTAAAGCCACCCCGACCAGCACAGAGGGGCGGTGCTTCTGTCTGTCTGCGTCGAAAGTCCGACATTGTCTCATTCGCCGCTAGATTGGCACTAAAAAACGTTACCTCCAAATACCGAATCCAGAAAAAAAACCGTTTAGGTTTGGCCCTATAACGAATTTCACTGAAGACTTCCCCAAAATTCTGGCCTCCCGTCGGTTTTATAAGCAGAGCTGACGGTTTAGTTTTCCTTCGTCTCTCCAGCTTTTCTTTTGGTGCTTCATGCTTTGTGTCCGCCTTAATTTTAAGCAGAGTAGCCCGTTTTCACCCCTTTGCTGACGTTTTTCTCGAGAAATTCCGTGGAAGCTGCACAACTACCACACATTTCTTGATAAGCTTTCCCTATTTCGGTTTTGTCAGATTTGTCGACATCTGGTTAGCAGTTTCCACTGTGCTTTTTTCAACGACAGCAGGACTACATGGCTCTGGGTTAGGGTCTCCGTCGCGAGACTTCTTCTCAGTTTGCGCATCCCATTATCTCTTCCGGTATTTCAACCTTTGCTGCGTCCTTCGATGGGCGCTGGGGGAGAGGAGTTGCGCCCTTTGCTCTTCGCACAGCAGTAACAATTTCTGGAATGTTTGACCTCAAAATGGCAGACCACAGTACTTATTGGGTTTCTCGGAGTAATCACTAATGCCTAGCTACCTGCCCACCGTGATAATTAAGTATTATCTCTGGGAAGCTTGGTGGAAGCCCTCTACACCTATTCTTGGAACTAGTCTATGTTACGATATATCCTCTTTACCTTTGTACTTTGAGCCGGAGAACATCCGGGTTATTTTAATATCTGTAGGTACCGAAGTTCGAGCGAGGCGCGTATCGTTTTTTACGGCTGCTGGAAACCTGACTTTCACAAATCGCATTCCAGTTACTTCTGCCCTTGTCGTTGTCAGAAATGAACTCCGGAGTAGTCAAAAAAACGGCCCCAAGTGTTCTTTATTGACCTATTGACTTTGCCTCCTTCAAGCTTCTCAATAATTGATGGACTCCTAGTTTCTTCGACTAAATGGATGACATGCTATGTACCCTTAACCTTATTTAAAACAGACCGAATGCACCTACATTATTGCAAGAAGTTACTGCCTCCTTTTCAAAATATTTCTTCCTTCTTCTCGATAAGAAGGAACAAACAAAGCTAAACACTAACTTGAAGTTCATTGCAACCCCTATTTTCAGTTCCTTGTGAATACTTCAATGCTTTTCCAACCGTTTCAGACATGGTAAATTGGGTGGGTGATTCTTAAATCGAGCAACCCCATATGGCGTACGTCGCGGTACTCAATCAAATATGCGACGCGCCGTCTACTTATAAAATGGCAAATATATACTTCACAGACGCCAAGGATCCTGTTGTATTGTGAAGTAATTAAACGCTAGATGCATTTTCAGATTTATATTGGAGCCAGTGATTTTCAACATTTTTCAGGGATGATTTGGGTCGTGACAGATTGATTCACTACACTTTTTTACATAGACTCCAACGGAAGTAGATCCGCAGTTTATTGAAACTAATTTTTTTGGTCGTACACGCAGGTGGAAAATCTTAGAAAGACACGCCACCCCAGCTCCGCCACACAACCGCTGAAGCTACAGCGGGCATGTGTGGGATTCGCACCCACTAAAAACCACCCCTGGTCTCTCTAGCCCAAGCCCCCCGGGGGACCACCATTTAGATATTACTTCGCGGGGTAGGTTTGCCCTTAGGCAGTCGTCCTACTCTTCCTTTTGGCTTTCCTCATTTTTGTTCCTTCACCAACTCCTCCTGCGGAGGAAACCATAAGCCAGTTCTCCTCGCATCTCCACAACAAAGTTGTCCGGGCTCACGCTCCTGGTCAACACTTGGTTTAGACTCCTCCTCTACTTAGCAAATCTTATGATCTGGATCCTCCGATATGCTACCGCTTCTAGGACAATTCGGAGAATCATCCAACCCAAAGCGGTGCAGATACTGCCTGTAGCAACCACCGTGTCCCATGAGGAGCTGGGTAATGTGGTAGTCGGTCTCTCCATGTTTCCGCTCTAGCCACATCTTAATGAATGAGCCTCTGCGTCCACCGACCTTTCGTAGACTCTTCTCATCTGCGTTGTCGGAGATCCTGGGTCTCTGACCTTGCCGCATTTCTACGTTCTGTGTGGCCCTCCATACGTCCTGCTAGGTACAGTACATTCATTTCTTTCGTACGACCAGGGACAGGGATTATGCCTGCCACCACCAACACTGTCTCATCTAATGTGCTTCTAAAGATACTGCAAACCCTCAAAGCCATTAGCTGGTAAACCGAGATCTGCTCCCGTCGCTGAGAGTTTGCAAGCGCCTCTGCCCACACAGGTGGCGAGTAACGCAGGATGAAATGCCCCACTTCGGCTAAAAGTAACCTCTGATACGGCCCACCAATATTCGGCAACGGAATGGATTTTCGGAAGCAACACCAACCTTTTATTTTCCCACTGGACGGGGAATATTCGTTCTTTTAGGCACGTCTCTAAAGTGTTGGCGAAAGGGTCAGGCCTAGACTTCACTCCCAGTTTCAAAGCCCGATTGCGGATGGCATCCAAACCTGGAGCCTTGTTAACCCGGATCCTACCACACACCTCTAGCAGGTCCTCCACAGTTAGGAGGTATTATGCCCTCATTTAACTGGACAACCATTTGCCTTCCCCTGTTTTCTTAGTAAGGGAACCGAGAGGTAACAATCTGTTTCAGGAGGTGCGGACAGGTCACCTGGGGTAATCTCCACAGCTTTTTCATTGCCATTCTGTACGCCTCAACCCAATCGTTTATATCGGTATTGTCACAAAGCTGTTTGAAGCAGTTCTTTTTGCTCATGCAAATGGGTTCTTTTAGGCGACCATGCAGTTACCTCTGTTCCTCCTTTTAAACGTCGCAAGCGGGCTTTACCCTGACCCTCTGGTAAAGTCTCATTGCCTGGAAACATGCGGCTCGCAAACTTGCGATTTTGTCGTTCCACCAGTAGTTGGATTGCTTACTACGAGCAATCGCCTTCTGGGCGTAGTAGCGTCGCATGCTTCCGTCCAACCATCGGGTGATTTGGGTGGCTTTTTATCTAGCCATGCTATTAAGGGATATGCCGAGTTTGAGCGCCGCGGAAAACGTGCCCTTTTCGATAGTCCAGCCGAGCATACCACCTGGCATTCTCCGAGAACTCTTATTTGAGCTTGACCCGCCCTTGATTTCCATGCAGATTATCTGGTGGTCGCTGTGAGCATAGTCCTCACTGACATGCCAAGCGACTCTACTGGTTAAAGCGGCAATCATGTATATCAGGTTCACTATAGACCCCAGGCCCCTTCCCCGGAAAGTGAACGAAGACCCAATATTTGCCAGTGCCACGTCTAGCTCCGCGAATGCTTCGAGAAGAACACGTCCCCTCCTCTTGCATGCAAAACCAGAGTGGCAAAAATCTGCTCATACTCGGCAAGTGTAGCGCTGCGTGAAGCATTGCAGCTGTAGATGTGGTGGAACATAGCAACTGTGTAGCTCTGATGAAGCCCTGCGCAGGGTGCTCCATTATTTCCTCGAACGCTTGTTCTTCACAAGCCTATAGCGCTGCTTGGCCCGTTTGGTCTTCGACCCAAATGTAACCACCGTGGTTTAGATATGGGTTACTAATTATGGCCACGTCGATGTTTTTCTCGCGGATGATTTCCAAGAGTAGATCCTGCGCCGCCTCGCAGTGGTTGAGGTTGATTTATACCAACCTCATCTGCGATTTGTTTTAAGGGCTCTCCTGTATTCCGAATATTTGCCACTGCCTACTGTTGCTCCTTCCCTTTGTACAGTAGGCAATTTAGGACTGATCGACAGTTCTTGCTAATGTGACCCTCTGCTCCGCATCTGCGGCATAGCTTCGACCTGTCATCGACACTGCAACATACCTTCGCGATATGCCCGAAGCCAAGACATCTAAACCACCGCTTAAGCGATACCTGCTCTCTAAGGCGTCAGATAACCCAATCTAGTTTTACTCTCTCTGCTGCCAACAGTTTTGGTGCTGCCTCCACTGGTAGATTGATGATGGCAGACTATGTCCCATCGTATGCTTTTCTTAGCGTCTTTACCGCTAAATCTTGAAGTCCAATAAGGTCGAACTCTTTTTCCAGCGCTTCACGAACCACCTCCTTCATAGTGACCTCATCTATATCCTTGTAGATTATAGAGATCTTCGGCCTGCTAGCCTTGATTTCAACTTCCTGTCCCAAGGAGTTTCCAATTTGACTCAAGAATTTATCCGCATAACGTCTCCTTTTCGAGACCGTCTAATGCGGCTAACATTATTTCACAAAGTGGTTAGTTTGCCTTCACTCTCTTGATGATGTCAGCGTATCAATCTTCACCACGATTCGAGTTGATGATAACCTCCTCATTCGCAGGGGTTTCTGTCTGTAAGGGTTGGGAACAATCGAATTTCCTCTGAACGCGTCCGTCAATGGAACCAGTTCTACTGCATCCATCGCGTTTGTAACATTTGATGCCACAGTAGCCAAGGTTACCACTACTGCGGCGCGGCGGTCGTTGAATATCGACAAGCGGGAACCCGATGACCCACTCCCAAAAACCGCCAGTACTGGGTTTTCGAAGCCCTGCACGTAGCTTTCTCTCTTTTCTTCTCCTCCATGTTTGGTCTTATTTCTGGGTATACGTCCCATAGCCAACTTTTATCCACGGGTGGGGGTTTCTATTCCCACCTATTCGACCTGCGAATAAGCGAAAGTCAGTCAAGATCTCAGATTTGTAGCGAGCACATAGGCTCTAGACTAGAAACGAGAGCCTCCTCCTGTAACCCCTTGACCGCTTTGCAGAACGAACTCTTCCAAGGCATCTTTGGGTCTAGTTCGATGAGGACTTCGCCACCCTTCGTTTTCCGTATGGAAGAAACCTCTGCTCCGTTGTTCTCGCGCTTCATCCTGCAGGCGATTTCACTTAGGAGTTCCACAAATATCTTGTCTTCGATCGGGTTAATGAGCAGAACGGCTGGGCTAGTCTTTCTTCCTTTCCTAATCTTTTCTATTACTGGCTTTTGGTTTGCAGCCTCCTTGTCTTCAGACGGACGGGTCTTTGGCGGAGTAGCCAGTTGTTTCCTTTTATCCTTCTTGGCTTTCTTTTTTGAGGGGGGAACCTGGAAACTACTTGGAAAAAGTCTCTTTCCGGCACGTCTTCCTATTTCGGCTTTTTCTGTACTTCGTTTTGTGTTGGGCTATCTGCGATCCGTTTGGCGCTAGCAATGTTCTCAGCGGGGAATGCGACTGTTTTTGCTTTCCGCGCTTTTTCCGTTCCTCTTCACGTTTGCCTGTAGAAGCAGATGAGGTCCAGTAGTTCCTCTAGTTCCATCAGCCCGTTTTTGACATCTTTGCTGAAGTTCCCCTGGAGGAATGTGGCGACCGCACACGCTTCATCACTGCCACCCATTTCCTGATGAGCCTTTCCTCTTCGGCTCTAGCTAAGACGATTGGCTGTACTTCTACATGGTTCGTGTTCGAATCCACCTTCTCAGGACTAGCGATTCTGACTGGATCTTTTTCCAGAATATGAACACTACAAGGAACTGGAGTTGTCGTCCCCGCACCGTCAGTCCCGCCACTTGGTAAGGCTTCCTCTTTATTTTGGCGTTCTGGTGTTACATCGGGTGTTTCAGTCCTCGCTGCCTCTTTCACTGGTCGCTGCGTTGAGCGACGTGTTTTTTTTGCTACAACCAAAGACAGTAGGCTCTTTCTCTTTACTTGCTATTTCGATGAATTTGGTTTTTATGTAATTGGTTTTATTTTCCATGGAAAGTTCTCTGAGCTCTGATCTACGCTTAGCTGCTCCCGGAACTCACGGACTGTGGACGGCTCCGGGGACCCCCAGTGTATCCCGACGTGTACCACCAATTCATATATTAAGGCATCGTCATTAGGTGTTCGGAGCAGATACTGTTTCTCCGACGTCAGTATGGGATGTTTTCACCCGTCAGACGGTTTGAGCAACTTAGGATTAGGCTTAACCCCGCGGTCTTTCCAAGACACGTATTGATTTTGTGACCACAATCGAAGCACAATAAGTAGCAACGGTACCAGTCTATACTGAGTGCAGGCTGAGCATGCATTGTGGTGGATGCAAGATATATCCAAATCTATAATAAACTTAGGAATATGGCACCGATTTGTAAGGCTCGTAGGACTCTATCCTCGATGTGGACGCAATCACAACTCGCATAAAATTCCTATGGGGGCTAACCGCAAATAAGTGGGCCGAGAACACAAGCCCCAGGAATTCTCCTGAGACAAACGAGTATGAACTCGGAGGGCTATCTCGGCTCCCTTGGTACCAGATAACACGTGGTGAAGTTTCGTGGCTGAAGTCACTTCAGGAGGAAAACTTTGCCTTCGACGGAGCGATAGTGCAAAAATAGATCCTTGAAGAAGATCTGCGTATCCTGAAAATATCAGACCTAAAAGTTTTTAAAATCTTTTATTCACAGATAAGCTATTCATGGTTCTTTTTGAGCTCCGTAATATTCAGTTTTGGAAAAAGACGAGGGTCAACATCACTGATACCTTTGGATGATCTACGTTTTCTGGAAGTGGCAGACAATCGAAGGCTGTTTTTATAATCCTTCAAATAATTCCCCCTGTATCAACTCAATTTTATCCTAATTACCACATCCTGAAACATAAAAGATACGCTGAAATCTCAGCGCTCCAAGCCCCTGCATCCATTCGCAACATTCTTCCACCATCTGTCGTCATTACGTAAATTGCATCGAGTGCAATCTACACTTGATTCCTGATTGTTCAGGAAACCCGCGATGCCTGCGATTCCAGGTTTAGATTTTTATTATTAAGGAAATGGTTCCATTGTTGACGCCGACGCAAGGTTAGTGCTGAAATCAGCGACGCGGATGCCATTTTCAATGTCTAGTGCGTTGTTTATGGGACCATATGGCACCAAATCTTGTAAATGGAGCTCTTGTGTGCCAAGGCGTCGGGATAAAATTAATGTTGAAAGTTGTGAGCACCCGGAGAGTGTGGGTTTCCCGCATCTTACGATGATTCGAATCTAATCTGCGTCATCCCTCTCCCTGGCAAGTGATTGAAAGCATACACGAAGGGCTTACATGGTGTTATACAATATTATGCATGTCACCAGACAATGTCCTAAGTAAACATAGGTTGAAGAGGGTCGCAGTGTCTGGCGAAGGCGGAAGATCCCAGGCTGGGGGAGAGACCTTGTTTGGATAAGTATCTGAGGGCAATGCAGTTTCAAAGGGTGAAGCACTTGAAAGTAATATGGCAGCTTGCAATAACATCAGCGTTCTCAGTGTTGTTTTCGATGTTTTGTGCTCGTGACTTTATGATGAATTTAGTGTTTGGGGTTGGATGTTTCAGCGAAACGTTTGATTTATGTTTCAGATTAACATTTGATATCTCACTGAGAAATTAGTGTTTGTTCTGCGCATCTGTTCCGTGGGATTTCACTTTGAATGCATGCATAATTTAGAGATAGATCTGTGCAATGACATTAGTAAAGATGCAAGCGATGAAGCTAAAAATCCTTTGCCCTTGTTGTATCTGTTTATTGATTTCTTTTGGAATCTATCTTTGTTAAAATTGGAAAAATTGTAGGCTGTGAATTTTGATAAGCAAGGCAAATACCTTGGTACACGCATAGATACTGGCTATTTTGGCAAACATTTTCGTCCACCACGGAACATTTTAATTAAATGATATACAGAGTGCGGCAGCATAACTTCCTTTTTTCAAAACTCAATAAAAACTAAATATTTATTTATTTTTTATAATGTAGGAAATGCACGCTGTGTTGCAATAACCGAACATTCGCTTGAAAAGTAAACCTCAACGGCAAAGGCACGCTCCTCACTATTCCAACACATGATGGCGACTGAACCGTGTCGGGACAAAACTTTACAGTATCCCCTCTTGAACGAGACCACTAGCGCTCCGCTATGACATCAACTAACTGAGTGGCGCGCATTTTAAAAAAGGAAGTTATGCTGCCGCACCCTGTATTACAAGCCGAAGGCTTAAACAGCCTTTTGCTGGGCTGCTTGTAACCGATGTGTAAGGCCTCAGGGCCCACCAGCAAATCAAAGCGTTTCTCGGTGTCACCACGGTTTTCCTCTGGAGCACTTATCCTGGGATGACTTTGTTTAAAATTAAGGAAGCTGATTTCCTTCATGACGGACGAACCCGATTGGGAAGTAGCTGTCTACCACTTTTTTGGTCCATTGATCCTCCGTTTCAGGACTGGTGTGAGGTCGCCTTTGTCTGCGTCATGCTGCTGTCCTTGTGACTGGCTTCTGGTTGAGACGGTATCCGCATAGTAGAATAAATGTCATGTAAATTAAATATTGATTCATACCAGATGGGGGTGAAAAGAAGGGATTCTCCCGGGCCCGCACTTTTTTGGAGGCTCGGCATAGACACTTCTATAGAAAAAAAGGGATATTAGAGGGGCCCTCGTAATTTTTATCTTAGACTCTCATAACTTTCACCCCATTTTCCTGCTAGTAAATGGCAGCTCTGCATTATGAGACACTGATCAACCAGATTTCACTATCTTGTTGTTGCAGGGCGGGTTGGAAACTAGAGTTTGGAATAGATATTGTGCCAATCCAAAGCCAATTTTATTACGAAGACTTTGAAGGTAAGTGATCCGTGACGTCTCTAATTTCTTTATTACAAAAGAACGTGAAACTTTAGAGGACTTGGGAAACGAACTAGGGAATTTTACTTGATGTGAGATGTAGCCATATGTATATGGTCTGAGTACAACTAAGCTTTTTAAATAGATGTTTGGGTGGAAATATCACCTTTCAACCCCGCAAAGATTAATTATACTTATATCCCCACCATCACCCCATTGCTCTCTCACAACCCACGTCCAGTTTCGAAACACATTCGACAACAAATTTGTCAGGCAAGTCAACATTAGAAGTCTAACTTTGATAGTCACTCTCATTCCTCCAATTTCAAACTCAAAACAAATCCTGATATAAGTGGGTGTACCGAACAACTGAAGGAGACGTGAGATTTAAAGGAATTTCAAGGACTCCATCCCACCAGAGAACTTGTCAAAGCATACCATGAGCCCAAAATACTCCTGAAACACTCGAAGAATTCAAACTAGTTTCAACAATTATCCAAACTTTGCCAGAATATCACTCTGGATGACAACAAGGACACCATTCAACTGGGATTGCAAATGAGTTGCAAATAAACAAATTAGAAGCTATCCATCGTCGAATTTATTTTGACATTGTCAGAAGTTCTGGAAACCCCAATTCTCTGCTGTCCATAGCAATCTCGTCATGTCAAGGACCAACTTCGTGTGCTAAGTGTCCACTCTTTAATTGAAACAATTGAACTTTATCCAGGAATAGATACGAGTGACAATTTTTAATGAATAACAAACTATCAAATCATGCTGGGAAATCCTTCTTAATTACTCCAATTGAAAACGTCCTGAATTTTCCGGATATTCCCTTGCTCCACATGGAATTTAAACAGAATACATCCCAGTCTATTTGTAGAGTCAGAGTTCATTCGCATGGGTACGATTGCTACCCTCCTCAAGACTTCCTTGATCTCTGCTAGGACATACTCCCATGCCGAACTCCTCAATCCACCACCAAAATATCGCCAGTAAATAATTTGTTACCAGTTTTAATTAAAAGTGACTTTTTTCACTTTCCGGTGTCATTGCGCTCCTTCGGAATGAGGCATTGTACAGCGTGCCTTTGAGGGAGGTCTATCAAGGAATCTGTTTCCTTCAAGTATCCTCTTAGCATTTTTCAGTAAATATTTTTCATTTGATGACGAGACACTTGACTTTTCAAACAGCTAGATTGCGAATAGCTTTTTGATATGGAGACTTTCGCAGTTATTTTGAGAACGTTGAAGCGAACATCCTTTCTTTTTTGACGGTAGAAGTGTTTGTTGGGGGTTGGCTGGAGATATTTTAGCAAGACAGCACAGCTTCACAAGGAAATAAAATTTGATTAGCTACTGACGAGTGCAAGAAAAAGAATCTACAAAATCCAAACAGGTCGTAACATGTGGTATATTGGTAAGACAGAGTGAGGATAGTCAATTCCTGTTTGAACTGTAAGACAAGGAAGCCTTAAGGACAAAATATGGGCATTGTTAGGGTATTAAAGTACAAAATTAAAGCTATAAATTTCCTCCCTGCTCACAGGTTTCTACAATTCACATTCCAGGATACCGTGAATAATTTCTCATCATATTACAAACATTTGCCACCTTATTTGACGTGATGGACCTTAGGTGTAGCTTCATCACGAATGATTCAATAATTATTAGCAAAAGGAAGACCTTCTGCATATGCTCTGGTTACTGCATCCTTGCACCTACATAAGAGGAAGACAACCAGTACAACCACCACTTATTGGCACTACCTTAGGCGAGGGGTGACTTCGGTACGCCAGGACGCCTGGCAGCCTTTAAGGGTATCGAATCGGTTGACCTTGGCCAAACCCTGGACGATTGGAGTACCTTACTAAGGCAGGTATAGACGGAATGATGAAGGAGTTCGGTGGATTTCCTGGTAAGTATGGTACGTGTTGAACAAAAAGGAAGTTAAGCCAAGTCTGACCAGATTTATTCCACAGTTTCTATTATCTTCTACATAGTTCCTTCCTAGTGACTTTCGGGAGGAGCATCACTTTCGCCAGGTGATTCTGCCTTTCTCATAGAGACAAAGTCTTGCCTTGTGGTTAACGCTCTCACAGTGATTCGGCGGTATGTCATACGTAACCTTCTTCGGTATACTAGGCGAAGTATCTGGAAAAAGGGCGGTACTTGGCAAAAAGAATCGCCTCCATCCGTCGACTTCACTTTGACTTTTACTAGCCATAATTTTATGGCATGAATGGTTTCGCTTTACATGGTTCAACGTTTTCGGATTTTTTTTTTTTGCAGCTACAGCTACTTCTAGATCATATAAAAAGCCAACCAACGTTAGTCCATGGTCCATCCAAATGATGCTGCCACAATTTGTATCATCATTCGACTCGCTCTAGAGAAACCTACTCCAGAACTCTAGAGTAAACTGGCAACTACCGAAGCTAACCAGCCATGGTTAATATATATAGTAAAAATGGTTTTAATCCCTCCCTACCCCACCGAGTTGTAAATATTTCTGATATTTAGCGCTTGTCAATAGCTACAATTCGAATCAGGTCCACGACCATTATTTTGGTATCGACTGAGAACCAAATCTACACTACCCCTCTGGTAGACCACACGCTTGCTCGGTGAATGATTTTAGGAGTTTTGTAAACCCAGCAGGATAGACAATACACAAATAAAATGTGTTCATAAGCTCAATCGCAGAGTTTTACCTAGATCTACTAATGACGCCGTAACCCGTTTGGGCAGAACCTGATATTATATTAAGTGAAAATACCAACACTTACGTTGACGGGGTAACCTCAGAAGATGAAATCTGACGGTGCGGTATCCACTTGCTGCTATGAGGCATAGTGCGTCAACCATGCCTATGCACCAACGTACACGGTTTACTCAAGTGCATTCAACTCCCCCTCTCCTCTGTAATGACTAAATTTGGATTTGGCGTTGGCCTGAAGATTGGAGACGACCACGAGGGAAAAATTATCTCAACGACCTAAAAAAAAATGGCGAAATCGACCGTGAAGACCTGCCCGCAAACTCTGAAAGTCCATCAAAGTGCTTCGTCGGCACGTGCAACAGCTTCGGAACTCTTAGAAATCATTAATGGTGGGATTAATTCCGGGTATGACAATTCTGGATTGTCGGACCGTTTAAATACGAGAGGCGGGCCGAGAATCGGGGCGTTTAAAATGGTGGTGGCATTTGAGCTTTGCGGCCCCCTTCCCCAGGGAAACCGATTCTGAAGTTATTTGGGCGCGAACATAGATCATACATTCCAACCTGGAGGGGGGTTCCTTTCGAATACAGTCAGTTTCCTCACATAGGTTAGGTTAATTACTAGAATATCTTTGAACAGAGGTATTGGGATTTTTCCATTCCTGTTTTGACACCTCTAGCAAGAAATCGTAAACACCATCTTTCTGGACGTATCATCTTCTTATCCTCCTAATATGAAAATATGTTCAGTTTGGGAAGTATTGCATAAGCCCAATAGCTCTACATATCTCCTCTTCCAGCGCCTAGCGAGTGATTTCCCTGCCCTTTTTGAGGGCCGGGTATCCAGTGTTCAGCATATTCTGCATTGCTTAGTTCGGTATTCACCAGGGTGAACTTAGGTGACCATCAGAACTAACAACCAGGGTTACCTCCTGACGCTATTTTAAGGTAGCTTCAAACGAGGGAGCCCATTGCAAAAACCTGGATTATTAAACCTTGGGTTTGGTCTAGGCGTTTGTAACAGGCTCACCCGCTGGATGGTGAATTATTCATCTAATATCTTACCGTCCTTAAAAAGAAACTCTCATGGAAGCGGTCAGAAACGAGGCTGCCACTTGCGCATATATTCTCTTCTTTCCTTCTTTCGTGTTAGCATTCTTATGGGAGGGACTTGTTTCAATGAGGTGTCTCTTATTGATTTGATCCCCTTCCAACAAATCCACCGTAGTTGTCAAAATTGCGCCCATGGTTGAATGTTGGTCTTGCACTTTTTCCGCGTATTATTGCAGACCGAAAAATGTGCTGGAGATACCAGTTTTTCCTTACTTCCCGCTAAAAGCTCCGCTTTGTTGCGCCTGATTTCTTGAGAACCTGATTACACAGCAACTTCCATGTCCACATCTCTAAGAAACTCCCCCTTCACTTCCTGTGCCTTTCATTTTCTTCCCAAATTCACAACGTCCAGGCAACATGAGTTTGCTTTCGCAAACCTATTTACCTTTCGTCCATTTTGCCTGCTAGGGATGGAGGTGAAAGATCTGACAACCAGGACCTAGCCCGTAGTCCCCATCTTCGTGCCTAAAATTCCCTTCTAAGAAGCCTCATTTTGTTTTCTGGACTGTAGCAACAGTTCCACTGACCAACTGAACGTAGTCGAGCTTCCAGATTTACTGATTGGGGGAGTAGTCGTACTTTCCTTTTTGGCTGACTGTGTCATAAGACCCAGTATAGGTTTTTCATTGAAGTGAAGAGAATGCCTTGCACCGATTACTCCGTGGGGAAGATGCTTTTTGTTAAACATCCAAAATCTACGCCTTGGATGCGGTTGAATGCTTAAATTCTGTGACTTTAAAAACCAATATCCCTAGATTCATTTTTCGGCACTCTTGCTGTATTAAAAAACTACTAGAGTCTACTCGTTCGAGGTTGCCAAACCTGCCATCAGGTAAGCCCCTTCGTTCGGATAATGGAACGCATCTGGAGATATGCGTGTATGGGCATACTTATGCGCAAACCCAGTAAACGAGGCAAAGCGTCCATCTGTTTCCGCTATGGAAAGAATACCAAGAAATAAAACCAAACATGGAGAGGAAGAGAAATAGGTCAAGTTATGATGCAAGGCTTCGTAACCCAGTATCGGCGGTTTTTGGGAGTGGGTAAGCGCGCTCGAAGCCGTCGATATCCAACGACCGTAGTGCCTCAATTGTGAAAACCTTGGCTACTGTTGCATCAAATGGTACGGGCGAACGGAAAGGGATAGAAATGATTCCATTAAGAGCCCATTCAAAAAGCTCCACTCTTCGAATTGCTCGAGCCGAGCCCTTGTGAATGATAATGTTACTCCCAATGGGAAGAATGTAGCAGGATACGGGAAGGGGTAGCGACCAATAGGAAGAATAAACTGGGTTATGTGTTGTCTTAGGCAGCAGGTGGCACTGAATCAATGCCTTTGATACCTAAGCTTCGGTCTTATTCCGAAGGCACTGTTCCTTAGCCCAGCTATTGGTGGAAAAATGGAATCCCAATTCTGCAAGCCGCATATTTCCGAGCAAGGAAGCTCCACCGGAGACTTAAGAGAAAATCCAGGAGTAACTGTTTCGAACAGTTGTACGAAGATGTCGACATATACCATTGGGGTGGGGCTTACAGGGTCATAAGGAAAAGGCTCACTACGAAAATAGCGGAAAGCAAACGGTGGTCCAGGTCAACGAGTGTGTGATACCTGCAGTTGCCGAGGAGCTGTGACATTTTAGCGAATGAAATGAGTGTAGTATACCATGCAAGACGTATGGAAGGGCACACAGGACGCAGGAATGGGGTAGGTAAGAGTTTCTATGGATCGGAGAAACAGTGAATGCACAGGCTCATTTCCAACACTAGAATATGGCACGAGCAAAAATATGGATAAACCAACTACAGCATTGCTCAGTTTTCCTCTCTTGCTCTCAGTTCCTTTCGGGACTCGGGGCTGCTACAGGCAACATCCCCGCCGCTTTGGTCTAGAATATTCGCCGAATTGTCCTGCATTCAATGACGCCCCGGTAAGTGCAGCTCATGTGATAATTCTCCAAGGTCCGCCATGGATGGAAAAAACTTGTATCAAGCGCGTGAATCCGGAGAGTGTAGTGCGGAGAAGCTTACGGTTTGCTCCATAATCGTAAGAATGCAGAAAGAGCTGGTGAGGGAAGCAAGGCGGAGCGAAGTTCAAAGGAAGAGAATCACCAGTGCCTAAAGGGATATTTACCCTGCGAAGTAATACCTAAATGGTGGTCCTACGGGGCTGAACCTGGAGAGACCGCGGGTGACTTTTGGTAGGTGTGAATCCCTTACCCGCCCACTTTAACTGCTGGAATGGACGTGCTTTTATAAAATTTTCCACCTTCGTATATGCAAAACAAGTCGGGAATCTACCAACTCTTATAACTCTGGGATACATTTAAGGGGGGTTTTACTCAATTTTCCCAAAATATGGTAATATACTATTATTAACTTAATTTGAACGGATATCGATATGGAGAGTATTTTGAGGCCTGGACACCATATAGAGGCAGCTTCATTATTTTTTTCAGATTTTTCGGTTGGGTAATTTCTGAGAAAGAAAGAAAGAAATCATCACTTTCCACCCCTCCCACTCCCCGCCTTTTTAACAAATCTTAAAACTAAGACCGGCTTCGAAAAGTACTAATCACCTTCCTTTGATACCCCACATGACTACATTTGGTGAAAAAAAAATTTACACCTGCCTTTTACATGTATGGGGACCCCCCCCCCCCCCCTAAATTCAACCTAGAAGGATATCACTCACTGCATGTCTGGGGGTTCACAGTTCCCACCTTCTTACCAAATTTCGTGTTAATCGGTATAGCCGTTTCTGAGAAAAGTGCTTGTGACAGACAGACAGACAGAGGAAGCTGGTCTGACACGGAGCATAAAACCGAGGTAGTCTTGATTACCAACCGAAGGAAGGAGACATCGATAAAGATCAGGATTGGCGAACACATCATATAGTCGAAGCCAACGCTTAAATATCTAGGAGTCATAGTTGACCAAAGACTGAAATTCAAGTCCCATCTTGAAATTTTAGCAACCAAGGCTTCCGGAGTGGCTACATTGTTGGCAAGAATGCTGCCAAATATTGGTGGTCCTAGGCAAGCCGGCTCCTGATCTCGAGTGTTGTTAGCTCCATCTTGCTTTATGCAGCTCCAGTCTGGGCATCGTCTTTGAAGATGGAAGTCAACAGAAGAAAAATCGCATCCCCACACCGCTGCTGCGAAGGGAGGAGCTTCAGAGGAAAGTTACAAATAACGACAGAAGCCGCAGTTCATAACTGATCCTGCCCCGCGATGTAATACCGAAATGGCAGTCCCGCGGGGTAAGCGAAGGAGAAGGAGGTGATTTTAGTGAGTAGAAGTCTCACAAAACCGTATGGCAGGAGCCAGCGGTAGGTTTTGAACCTTTCCACCTTTCAACGTATAAAAAAAAACACAGACAGACAGACATTGAACCGATTTTAATAAGGGTTTGTTTTGCAAACAAAACCTTAAAAAACCGCTTTTGCTTCTTTTTGTTTCCTTTCATATTTCGAAGAAAAATGTCCTCAGTGTTTCCCCTCCACCTTTTCGCACCCTTTCTCAAGATCACTGACAAAGTACCTTCTCAAAGTACCCAGTGATTTTCCACTCACCAAGTCCTTAAACCCTTCCTCGAATGCATTCCATGGATTGACTTTCGAACAAAGCATTCTAGCTTCCTACTTTCACCTAATGTTTCCAACTTAACACCCCATTTGTATCCAAATGCCACAAGCTCACGTCCGATTTTTACCGCCCAATGATCTATGCATTTTATGAGCCATAAATAATAGACTTTTATTTGAAATATGAACCCCCAATTTCAGATTTGATAGTGTCCTTCGTATCTGAAAGAGGAAACATGTTTAAGTGACGTATAAATTGTGTGACACACGATCCTGTGCGCCCACGTGGAGCTCCCTCTCATTCACTGGTTGACTTCAATGGGAAAGGTGACACTTTTGCATCTTTTCCTGGTTATAGAGACGTCATTAAGAATGGAATACGCTTTTCAAAGTTTTCCATGTCCTTGAAGGACACTCCAAAACTTGTTCCTTTGTCGAGGTTGTCCTTGCCTGTTGGAATCACCTTAAAAATCATTTCCACGAACACACCCCTAATTAGATGTATTGTGCGTAGATACCCCAATAAAAAAATAATCCTGTCACGTTACGAAAGGATAACTCAAGACTCGGCATCTAATAAAAAACATTTTTACCCTAAATTCTCCACTTTTCGGAAACCAATATCATCTCACCCTTATTTTCACACACGCCTGTAACATATTCAATTTTATCAGAATTCCCATGTTTTTTTCTGCTGTTGGTATGACCAACCCTTCATGTCCTTTCTGTTGATTTTTTATCTCGGCATTGCTATTTTCAGGAATGTTGAGTTAGCACACCGACTACACAAGGATTTTAGGTATTGTGACATTTTGACATTGCGTCTACCACCATAGCAGGGATCCTGATTTCTGTCCAAATGTACAGATACAAATGGGAATTTAATGAGTTCCACCGCAGTCAGTTGAAAATCGAATGGGATTGAAGGGGATTGTGATGGTGTCGTCGACACATATCAAAAGGAGATGATGAAATCGAACAATGAGGAGGGTTTTTTCCGAATCAGTTTATTTGATTGTGATATTAGTGCTGAGTGAATGAGGATGTTGGGTGGAGGCATGTGCTCAATTCCGGTGGGTGTTGTTCACACCGTCACGTGGGAGATGTAAAAGTATCTGGAACAAAAGTATCTGACTTTTCTTTCAAATGTTACTTTCCTGTTCCTAATCACTTTTTTCAAAATTAATTTCCTATTTTTGCATAATAAATGCGTAGCTTAGTAAGCAATGCTAAATATAATACCACCATATCCCGGGAGTGCCAAAATGTCAAATGTTAAGTGCAATCCAGGAAAAAATTCAACTTTTTCATATGCATGAGATATTTACCACAATAATAAGCACATTTTATGTTCCACTGCAAATTATAAGTTTGACAATTTTGACATTCTTCCAGAACTTTTGGCATTATTCAGGATTCTACCACATAGTCAAGTAAATTTTAAAGCATTACGCGAAGATAAGCCATCTTTTCCATTAAGCAAATTATCATTGCAAATTTCCTTTCTACTAACAATTACTAGACTTCCTTGCTATAAATCTACCTTTCTGGATGGGCCAGATGAAGTTGTTTACACTAATCCAATCATCCATCACAATTAGGAACCTTTTTCAGTCCTCTTAATCAGCACCAAAGGGCAGAGCTTTGATATGATCTGATCTACTCCACCCCTTTATATTATCACATAGGGATCGTCCTCAGGAGCGTTTCTCCTATGGGCATTCAGTTGAGCACGACACACTGCCAATCAAAATCGTTTGCGAACTGGCTCCATTGTTACACATATGCCTTAAAAGATTTAAGCCCCCAGGAAAAGCAGTTTGAAGCGTGTTACACTAGACTGCGCTATAAGTACAAACCCGGCATTCTCTACTCCAACCTTCTCCTTATCAACTTCCAACAATCCAATCCCCACTCCAAAGGCAACCTTATTGCCAAGAGATTCCTGTCTCGGGCCCAAACAACTTCAAATGACTCGAAGTCTCCCCTACTACCTTTAAATCATAATCGTCCTCAGTCTTCGTTCCCACTGTTTGCTGTCCCTACCACTCCCTCGATCCCCGAGTTTTCCAACCAATCTACTCCTTCTGCGCCCCCCCCCCCCTCGTAGCGAACCGCGCAAAATAAACCCTGGAAAGTATGCGGTACCGGTTTCTAATGGGAGGTCACCCCAGCATTAATCTGTCCCAATTTATTTCCGCGCTTGCCAACTTCAGTAAAGGTTATTGCCACTCCTACTTCGCCCATTTCATCATCAGTAGTAGCACTACTGTTAACCACCATGCTAATACCTATCCTTTTCCGGAAAATGTTCCCAAAACCAATGACGACGCTGACGTTGTCCTAATCTATCGAACTTCCTAACAGAGTTATCAGTTCCCTCCCTCAATTCTAGATTCCAAGAAGGCGAATTAGAAACTCATTAAACCGATCCTTAATGCCAGACTAGATACATTCCTACCCCCATATAAGACCATGGTATCCAATAAAACCATCGATCGACCAATCGCCAGGACAATGGATCATTTTAGCTAGTATGAAATGATTAATTCAGGTCCGCCTGAGCAACCACGAAAACCTTATTTCACTTCTCAGTGATATCTTCAACGACACCAAATACGAAAAAAAACAACTCTTCCGTGGAGACTATTTATAGGCAAATCTGCCAACAAATTTTGACCCTATGATCGATAAGAACCTGGTCATACCCTTGCAGAAAGTCAAGTGTGGAAAAATATCTTGAACTTCCAAGTTCATCCAAGGTATCATCAATCCGCGGTAGTGTGTACGACATAGGTACCGCTTTGGTATGTTTCTTTGGTACCAGAATAAATGGAGCGTTATACGGCCTATCACTCAGCTCAATAATGTCGTCCTAGAAAAGTTACTCTGTTTGTCGCTTGCAATCATCATGGTGAGCCCGTGGTATCCAGTTTATTGCACTCCAATATGCTGCGGACCTCAGCATCTCCTCTCAGTGAAACATAAAATGCTCCGGGTTCTCGGGTGCAGCGGCACAATCGGGACAGTCTGGGAACTCATCCAGTCCGAAACGATACAAGCGCTTCCTGCATCCACCGTATCCCGTAAGGAACTGCATGTAGTGGTAATTCAATTCCCCATGTTTCCGCACGATCCCTCTCTCACTACATTATTGTTGCCATTTTCTGTACAGCTCCTTCCAAGTGGCATTTTGAGAGCCCACATTCGCTCTCTTTCTCCGATAGAGACAGTGTGCCTCACTTGCTAGAAGATCCAAGAGAATTATCCCCGTGATAGCGAACAGCCTCATAAGATACCGTCCTATATGCACTGCACACCTTCAGCCCGATTGCGCTATATGCTCAACTTACCCCTCCCTGGCTCGCTGCCTTATCCAATGCGCACACCCACACAGGAGCCGCATATAGCAGGATAGATTTCACCACCTCTTCGATAAGCAGCCGGTGACTAGATTTTGGCCCTCCAATATGAGGCATCTTCCTTGCTAGAGATGAGCTAGCCTTTGCTGCTTCTTCGCATGGATATCTCAGGTGCCCTTGAAGCTCAACTTGGTATCGATCACTACCCACAGACATCTAATGATTGATTTTGAAACAACCTCGTGATTACCAAGCTCGATTTTGACAGTATTGTTTTTTCCTGCGATTCGTAATAAGGACCGCCTCCAGCTTATCTTCCGCTAGGCCCAATTTCACCATTTGGAACCATGCTTTGATAGCATTAATGGTTTCACTTGCATACAGTTCCACGTCCTCCGTGAAGTATTACTTCGCGGGGGAGGCTCTGGTTCGCTATACCAGCTTGTCCATGTCACGTCTCCGTCGCGCCGCCTTCCGAGCTCGATCCAACTCCAGGAGTTTTGTCTGCACCACGGCTACTGCCTCATTTACCAGTTTTCCTCCGACTTCAACATCTCTTCCACCAGGTTGGAGGGCTCAATGTCCGCCCCTAAGATGCTGTTCAACCTCCTTTTCTGCTGCAGAAATCTGGGACAATGGAACATAACGTGCTCCGGGTCCTCGGGTGTAGCACCGCATTCAGGACAGTTGGGAGACTCGTCCAACTCGAAGCGATGCAAGTACTTCCTATAGCCACCGTGTCCCGTAAGGAACTGTGTCAGGTGGTAATTCAATTCTCCGTGGTTTCGGTTGACCCATTTCTCGATACACGAGATCAATGTATGGGTCCACCGGCCCTTGTCGGAGTTATCCCATCGTTGTTGCCACTTGCCACACAACTCTCTCCTGATGGCTTTTCGGAAATCCGCATTCACCTCGACTGGATTTGCCTTCCGTTTTTCGTACCGCCAGGTCATCTGCGAAACCAATCAATGCTGCCTCCTTTGGCATGCGAAGACCAAGTATTCCATCCGTACATCATGTTCCATAGCACGAGCCCCAATACAAAGCCTTGGGAAACATCTTCGGTCGCAACATATTCCTTCGGACCGTCATCTGTCTCGTATCAAAGAAATTTCTCCGAGAGCTAATTCACGATTATCCGAGCTAACTAACCAGGGACTCCAAGTTTAACTAGCGTGCCCTTAATGCAACCCCAGTTGTTCGAGTTAAAGGCATTCTTGACATCTAGTGTCACCACCGCGAAGCATTTACCAGCGGCCGATGCCTCCCGCGCCATATCTACCACCGTTGCAAGGGCATCGACTGGGGACCGCGCTCTGCGAAACCCATACCGCCGCACCACCCGTTAGCTCGATAAAGGGAAGCAGCCTGTTTTATACCACTCACAACCCACCACCCACAAATCTTCCCCATAGTGTCTAAAAGATAGATAGGGCGATATTAAGAGGGTACGCCATTCGGTTTTTGAGGCTTCGGTAGCAAAATCAACCTTTGCCTTCTCCATTGAATTGGAAACACCCTTGCGACCATGCACGATTCAAATGTGCTTATGAACCATGGTCTGATTTTAGCAACCAACTGCAGGCCTTTGTTCGGAATCCCGATCAATTCCGCAGTCTTATTTTCTCCAATTCGTCCACAGACCTCTCGTAGTTCCTTTCCGGTCACCCCGGGGATTATGAAGATATCCTGTTGAACCATTGAATGAGATCCACTTTCAAGTTGTTGTGGGAAAAGAATTGCGATTATTTTGAGCAAAAGTCGCGGGCACGTCACTTGGGGTGAGTTTGGACCATGAATCTTGTTCATTACAACCTTGTAAGCAGCGCACCCCGGGTTCGTATTTGCCTCAAGGCACAACTGCTTGCACCGACTTCGCTTACTTTCCCGTATAGCCTGTTAAGGCTACTTGGAAGATCGTGATATTCCTTCTCCAACTATCCATGTTTTGGCTTCCCATTGGTTATTTGACAAAGCCTCCTCGCTAACAACAGCGCGATTTCTTGGTTCTACCATTATTTTCCTACTGTGGTGAAACTTCCTTCGCGACATTGTAGAATCGGATGCCTCAGTTACCCGTTGGCATAACTGACTCACTTTTTGGAGCGCCGTTTCTCTCCTTCCTTCTTTCTAAAGCTGCCAGGAATGCCTCTTCCTCGAAAGTTCCACTCAGCTATGCTGGTTTTTTCGCTCCTGTTGCTCACTCAACTGTCGCCTCCCTCGGTCCTGATGTCGAGAAAGATGTTCTGGTAGTGTGGATGTGGATATAGTGTTCACTCATCCGCCAGACCATCCATCTCGCCAACGATGTACTGAGGTAGGTCAGATCGACGATTGAGCCTAGCTCTCCTTTTCGGAAGGCGGGTACGCATCCAACGTTGGCGAAGCAATATTTGGCCTCTGGTGTTCGTTACTCCATTTCCCCAGTCTAGGGCCCAAGCGTTGAAATCGCCGACAATGATTTTGAGGTTATAGTCTCTAGCGTCCAACACCAAGCTGTCGAGCATCTCCTCACATTGCGCTAATGTTGCCCTTGGAGGAGCATAACAACTGTAGCTATGGCCGTCATTGACTTTTGTCCTTACGAAGCCTGGGAATGCCATTGTTTCTTGAATGGCTTACCGTCCAGATGCCCGTATGACCGCGATCCCAGAGGAATCTTTTACCCATGTAGCACTAACATAATTTCGATAAGGTTCATTTATTACCGCCACGCCCACATACGACTCTCCAATGGTTTGCAAGTGCAAGTCTTGAGCTGCCTCGCAATGGTTGAGGTACATTTCTATCAACCTTATTTGCCCTTCGCGTCATTCAACACCGAGGTCGGTTCTTCTAGCTGAAGTGGTTTGTGGGATAAAAGGCATTAAGAACCAAAAGAGTGTGCTACAGTTTTATGAATGACATTGTGCGTTAAAAATGAGTTAAAGAAAGCATCATCATCATCACCATCTGAGTGAGAAATAGGATCAATTTGCGAGGGGGGAGAGGGAGACCATAGCCGAGGAGATGGTTGGAGAAAGCTTTAATGACAAATAAGTTATGGATCAACCAGATTCTCCGGGCACAAAATTGTGATGATGACGGCCAAGACGGGACCTACTGTCCTAAATAATGGTGAAACCCCGACATTTCGACACCCTGGTTCCGAAAGCACAATCCTTAACTTAAGCTTTGCTGTAACCTGGCATTCTTAATGTCAATAGCGTAACAATGGAGGACATTGGAAGAGTTCATAGCTAATGATTACCAAATCCTTTCCTTCGAGGTATCAAGGAGCTACTCCCAATGTTCTGACCTCCGTCAAATACCTACCAAGTAGAACATCAGAAGAATCAACGTTGGCTCCGAAGCTCACTCAAGACGGGTAAGAAAAAACCAAAACGCGCACGCAAATGGAAACTCTGAGACTTATACATTAAGGAGCTGAACAATGAGCTTTATTGCGGCAAGTTGCAATGTATTGATGCCAAAAGCAGGCTCCATCACGGGTAGTCTATGTACTGGCGCAATTACAAGTCTGCAAAGGAACTACCTGTGACTTCGGCGGATTACACAGCATGCAATGAGTGGGTGATACTGAGCAATGCCCGCTCTTCTGGCGATCTAAATCTACATTACTCCTAGCTGTCCAGAAGACCAAAGTGATCGTGCTGATCAACGAGAGTTTCCCACAGTCCCGCCCATTCAGGTTCATGAAACCATGGTCGGAATGGAATCGGACATGAAGATGAGCTTCGTCAATCAGATTTGGAACATCAAAGACAGGGCTGCAGCTAGAATGTTCGCGATTTGCCGGATGGAGGATAAGGATCTGTGGGCCTTGTTTGCTACGAAATACCGTTCAGTTTGTCTTATTTTACGGTGCCGAAGTAAGTCCCGGATTAGCTTAGAGCAAGTAAAATGGGGAGAAATTTTCAGTAATGATGATGATAGCAGTAATTATTCCGATCGCTCTCTTTGGGTTGAGCAGCGCAGGTCTACATACTTCAGAAAAAAGATGGAAATAAGTAAGTCGTTGCTTGTGAAGAGAGAGCCGGCACTCTTAGCAGATGGAAGGAATACTGAGAAATTAGATTGGAGGGCAGGTGAACGCAGTTTCTCAGGGGTCACGCCTATTTTCCGCCTTAGCAGGATATCTGCAAGGACCTAGTGGATGATGCCTGCAACACCCGTTTCTCGCAGAAGGTGGGAACGCTATCGTCTGCCATTGCAAGGATGCCAAGTGTCTCCGAATACCTTAATGGAACGAGGATACATCGAACAGGGTAGCACGTTCCACTAAAGGCATTCTTACGGCCAAAAAGCGGGATATCTATAGGAGAGACAGCAGACTAACTGCGACTCCTTAAACCACGGAGTGTGTGCACTTACACTGAATAGGCATGGCCTGAGGTAATGTATCAAATGGTTGCGGGTTAGCGTCCTAGACGAAACCGAAGGGTGTAGCAGCCGGTGGTCTTTAAGGACACCCTCAAAAGAAAGGCACACAAATGAAATGAAGACATTTTAATGTACCAAGTACCATAGTTGGTCAAGAAAGATTGCATTCCTGGAACAATCGTTTGTTATTATTAGTGGGTATCCACTTGCACTTTACTAATCGTTTACTCATATTCCAATATTGGAATACTAATACCTACGAAAATTGCATGATTAGCCCCAATTACACCTGATAACTCTCACATGACCTCTGTTGCTATCCTTATCAGAAGTGATAAAAGGAAGTTAGCTAAGACGAATCCTGGTTGGCGGTGATTGTAATGCCAGGGTTCTTGAATGGGCCATGCCTCAGTCAGACTCCAGAGGGAAACGGATTCTAGGAATGGCGAGAACCGGGCTCGTAGTTTTAAACACCGAATCCACGTCAACGTTTCGGCGCCCAGATTGTGAAGGAAGCATTCCTGACATCACTTTTGCGTCGGAATCTCTGGCATCATCGGTGGACGGGTGGCGAGTCCTAGAAGACTTCTCGGCAAGTGATCATCAGTACATTGCGTTCGAAGTGTTTGACTCTACTTGCCGCCGAGCACCAACACGACGTTCTCCCTGCGTGTGGAATGTCGCGAGAGTGAACCTCGGGAAGTTCGTCGAAGCTCTTGGAGCAGGTAGGGCCGTGCTGGGGGGCACTCCGGGGATATACTGTCGCAGCAGACTCCGTCGTAAATTCAGTGATGAACCTGATAACGACGGCGTGTGAGGCTTCCATGCCCCGGAGAGGCCCCAGGCGCGACAAGTGTTCTATATACTGGTGGACGGCAAAAATTGCCGATCTACGGAAGGAGTGTCATAAGCTCCGCCGTTTGGAACAACGTTTGCACGCCAATGAGGAGGCATGTGCCATAAAGGCACAATATAGATCAGAAAAAAGGAGACTCCACACCGCTATAAATAAAAGCAAAGCCCGCGGCTGGCAGAATCTTGTTAACGAGGTGAATGATGACCCGTGCGGACTTGGCTATACGCTTATCATCCGGAAAATCGGGGCTCTGCGGAAACCATGCATACTGAGCACCGATCAGATGGACCGCATTGTGCGGGCATTGTTCCCCGGACACCCTGTATGGGTTGATGTAAATAGCACGGAAAGCGCCGTGGATTGCCCCCTTTTCACGATGAGAGAGCTCGAAGAAGCGGTTATCACTATGAAAAACAGGAAGGCGCCAGGACCTGATAGCATCCCGGCGGGAGTTTACAAACCGGTATTCCGCCAACGGCCAGTATTGTTGCTTGAAGAAGGGCATTTTTCCTTGTCGCTGGAAAGTGGCCAGACCCGCGTTGATTACTAAGGGTAAAGGAGACCCGGGGCTCCCGTCTGCATACAGACCGCTGTGTATGCTTGACACGGCCGGAAAAGTGCTAGAGAAGCTCATCAGAGGTAGACTCGCTGAAACGATCCATGCTGCCGGGGACTTAGAACAGGGAAATCTTCAGTGGATGCTGTTGTGGAGGTCGTAGATGCGGTTAATCGAGCCGGGGCACACAGCCACTGATCTCGACAGATAGTGCTCCTCATAACGCTTGATGTCAGAAATGCCTTCAATTCCGTAAGATGGACAGATATGCTAGGCACACTAGAGAACTCCTTTCACATGCCAAGCTATCTCTTGTAATGGAGTGGTGGACGACGCAGAACACACCTTTTTCTCTTGCGAAAGGTCTTCGCCAGCAGCTTTATGCAGACACAGGGGATCTCTCTCCAGACAACATTGTCAGAGAGATGCTGAAGAGCGCTGGCAGCTGGAATCGTATTGCATATTATGTTCGGGCTCTTCTTATTGCGAAGAAGATTGAACTCAACCAGCGGAGGGATCGGACGGTAAGGGGTTCCCTGAACTAAAAACAACTCCCTTCCTCCCTTCCCCTGCCGTTGGTGAAAGGAATTCCCTGACTTGAAGGCTCCCAAAGCCGGGAGAGCAGAAGGGCAGCCCGAAGTAATGTGTCAAACGGTTCCAGGCTAGTTCTCTGATGACAGGGAGGTGTTTAGTTGGTAGTCCGCCAACGTGCTGTTGCGGGAGTTCAACACTCTGTCCGTAAACGCATTCACCTACCCTACCCCCAAAAAAAAACCCTCGCATGACCTCTGTTGCTATCCTTATCCTTAGAGGTGATAAAAGGAAGTTTCCAGGTTAAATTAATTAATTCCATCTACGAAGTTCTAGAAGGCGATTGTGGGGGTCAATTATAAAAATTAAATGCAACGTGGCCAGACGGATCCTCGCAACCCTTATAGCAAAATTCTCGCATAACCAAAGTTTGCAAGGACTCTATGTTTACGAGAATTCTTTATTTCTGTATCCAATACATTCATTTTAATAGCAGTGAACTGAATGTGAGCACAATGAGGACAATACTCCATAGTTCTAACCCTGAACACGCTTCCCTAAAATCCCAGAATGCTGCATTGTGTTGCAACTATATGTGGATGCATGAACTACATATATCCAGCGGAGGCTACCATAAATGCTTGCCAAGCATGACAATGGGATTTACCCGGGAAAGGATGGTAATAGTGAAAGGCGAAAAACTGTGTTGATGCGAAATTGTATGCGTGAACGAAGCTACAAAAAGGACGAGTATGTCATTTAGCAAATTTCCTCCAACATCAGGATGTCCTTGACCATCAAATTAACCTTGTCGTTACTTAGGACTTTTGTACACACATCGTTTTATTCCCGCGGGCGTCATATTCAACTAAGTACGTATACATGCCCAGCCCTTAATGTATCCTAGCTAAAAGCAATCTTTATAATGTTACCACATGTGACTGAAAATGTCCTTTAAAAAAAAGAAAGACACAAATACATTGCCTACAAAGTTTTGAACGTTGCACATAAAAAACGTAAATAAATCCCAGAAAGGATAATAAAAATCACATATAATTTTTAAAATACATCAGCGTTTTTCCACTGTATACATAAGGATACGGTTTCCTTGATGCGTAACTGATATATTAGGATGTGTGGATAGGGGATGAAGGATTCCATGGAAATCAGGAACTTCATATTTCAGAGAGTTCAATGGGTTGAAATGTTGAAAACTTCCTTGTTCACTTCTAGGAAATGGAGTAAAATATAAATGGAAGATGAAATCATGCAAGGATCAAGTGAAGTTTCTAGACTTCAAAAGATATCCTTACAGGAAACGCTTAAATTGTTGTGATACATCCGCTGAGAACTAGGACGAAAAATTGCTTCTATTTTTACAAACACATGTCAGCTTGGTTTGATCAAATAACGAGATACATTTGGTTCTGTAAACTTGTTGTGTGAAATTTTGACATGCTATTCTCCCGAACTGGAGGGTATCCTTGAACGCAGGTAAATAAACTGTTTCAATGTGAATTTCCATCCTGATTTCGGTGTTGAATTTCCAACTCCCACGTAAAAAGGCGCAGGAAACTACACAAACCCGGGCCAAGGAGAATACATGCCTTGATCCTTTGAACTGAGGATATAGTGAAACTCAGACTCTCAAAAAATCTTTTCAGATTTTCGAACCCTAATCTCCGCTAATACGCCAGACGTTTCACCTACTTTTCGGGAGTGGAGGAAGTACAAAACTGTCGTATATCACATCTTGCGTTATAAAATTTTCAATAGTCAATAAAATCAATGTAAATGTTGAATATAGCCGAGAATTTAATGGACATTAGGGAAGCCATAAAGGTATACGTATAATAGATTAGGTCCCTGCTCAAATAGCATAGAACCGCCTCCGGCAGCATACGGTCGTACCATAAATCCTGCCCTCTTACCAGGCCCATTCATATGTTACTTTCTAAGCAGCTTCGATAAATCACGGGAATAGGGAAAAGCCGAGTGCATTGCTATTCAAACTAATTTACCATCAATCGAAATTAATCCTTCAAAAGGATTGCGGTACGTTTTGAAAGGATACCTGCCCAGTTTACATTTCACAAGCAATTCTCGTAAATTACACCTGAGTAGATACTGGCTCCGTTTAATTCCTGTTAATTAGTGTGTGCTCGAGTTTCCTTGATTTGAACTCCTGCAGAGTCAGTTAGTTGAAATAGGAGCGAAGCCTTGGAGAAAGGATACCGAATGGCATTCCCTGAGTGTGTAAATGATTACATAAATGAACGAGAAGGCAACCTGTATCGAAAAAATGGCTCAAAGGAACTTGTTTTGAGTCAAAGGTTTTTGGTGTCAGGACAAGTTTGTCCTCATCTGTTTCGGAGGAAGGAAGTCCTTACAAATGACATTAGCCCTGCGTTTTCAATTCCGGTTAGTCTGAACGACCCGCAAAAGTGATAGATAAAAAATGAGAATTTCCTTCTAATTGAAGGAAGCTCAGACAGGCAGAAGTAATCGAATTTAAAAATGATTTGTTCATCTATAATGGAAGTGTCATAAACTGACATATACAGAAGGGGAAAGGAAGTGTAATGAAAACGAAAAGTTAGAGTAGACGCATAGGAATAAAAAAATAGGTGAATTCCTTCCTTAACTATGTATTGATTTTCGGAAACTATAATTGACATACATGAAATGAAATCACAAAAAAAAGGGCGCAATTTTTCATGCCATCCCTCCTTTTATTTGGTTGAAAGAGCAGCATTTTGGAAATCAGTTGCTTGAACGAAAATTAGGATCAGAAATGAGGTTCGAAATGGGTGGAATTGTCACATTGGCTGCAAAAGGAAGCCTTAATGGGGGATACCTCCGGAGAAACTAGTAGGAAAACCAACATCTTTGCAGAAAATCAACCCCTAAACTAAGTGTTTACTACCGTGCTGCGGACTGAATCGATACAAAAGTCAAAATATGACCTTAAAAAACAAACTGAGTTTACGCGGTGACCTTCGGGTTTAACTAGCCTTGCTTCAGTAAAAGGCATTCGACAACAGTCATCTTCATCAGCAGCGCAACGAGCGGTGTCCAGCTTAAGTCCAATTTAATAAAGAAGAAAAAAAGGACAAAACCTCCAAACATCGCGGTTTTGCACCGAGGTCTACTAAATACTAAGACATCTGAGGCAGGGTCTGCTAAGCCTTCGTCTCCGACCATAGTCTTTCCGGGCTAGGCCATCCTCATGAGCAAGAACTAGGCCACCAACTTTGCCTACTACCAAATGGTCATGGTATCACTCACAAATTTCTTTCTTATATTGGTTACCAAAAATGTTACTTCTCCCTCTCTACCGATTGCGTAAAATTTGTGATTCTTAAGCCGATGAATTCCACGAACCGTTTTGGCCATGCACACCTGGCAGTTAGCCATAAAATGCAAATCAATCTAATAGGGAGGGACTTAAGATTCCGTATGGATAACAGGCGGGAATCGTCTGGCAAGGTGACTGGGTGGGGCACCAGTAATGGATAGCATGGCCTCGAAGCCGTTCGACGTATTGGCGCCAGGATGGTCAGCAGCATTGATCCGCCTGCTGCAGCTGCTTCGCCACAATCTGTCGCTACCACTCCAGCAGGTTCGACTAGGCAGCGGATAAAATTGACTGAGGATATGAACCATTATCATTCGCCCTTACTACGAAATAATGGCAGGGGTGACCCCAGCATTTTAACGTCTCTTGTTGCAGCGAGGATTCGTCGAGCATTTCCTGCAATTCGCACAAGTACCTGTGCAGCGACCTGCAGACTTCATAGCAAAGACAAGAGGAACAACTATTATTATCTATCACAAGCATATACTTGCTCAACGTCCTCGTTTATATATGGAACAAACTTATTTTAAATGACCTCACGCTACAATCAGGGCCTATATCTCACCATTCTTCACGAATCATCCAGAAAATGTAGCCCTGGAACATCAGAACCATACATATCCAATAATCCACGGTACGCAGACAGTCGTGAACAATATCCGAGTGAACAACATGGAAGACAAAATATCAGTCCCTTGGATACTTCAATCTGAAACAAGCGTTGATGAATGCCGAAGCCATTTCCTTGGTCCTGTTTCACCACGAGATGACATTCAACTGGCCAACATGAGTGAGGATTTAAAAATGGCAGCTGACACCATTTTGAACACATATTTGAGATGCTGAGTAATAATTCCTTCGGTTATTCTCAAAGAAACTGTCTGGAACTGTATTCAAATCTCGAGCCGGTTCCTATATTTACTATAGTTAAAGTATTCCAATGAAAGTATGAACAAATAGTTCAGGCAATACCGACTGACCTCCCTCTACAATATGCGAGTGTATACATTGATCTTGAAGAAGCTACCCCTGCTTGAGCAGTGCTAGCGTTGAGGATCTAATACAGTTTGATCCACAGAAATCTTGGATGCTATCCAGAAATCGACCTTGAAAACGAGCCGATAGACATAAGGGAGCAAATGGGCTGTCAACTTTCCTTGAAGCTTTGATCCTTCGTGTGAGCGAAGGGAATACGGGTTTCCTTACCCTTCATTTACGGGAACACATCAATATTTTGTTCGCATCTCTGCGAATAACGCTTCTTGCCCGTTCCAAGGATAGTGAAAATGTTGTCCTACAGACCCCTGAAATCTTGGCCTGCTAATAACTTTACACAAATGAAATACATGGGTGGGGTATTCCTTTCCGGAGATCGCTTTCTCTGTTCTCATCGAGGGTTCCCTTTGTAGATTTGGCGTACATACCTCTTGTGAACCGATCTACTAGTATTTCAACACCTTTACTAGAAAGGAAGGTAGGTTGATCGGTGTGACACTTTATGCGTCCATGTAAGCTGGGTTCCTTGGTATGTAAACAAGCATCACCTTCATATCGCGTCAGGTATTTTGGATATAGGCACCCACTATTTCTATGACTAGAAGGGAAATGATTTCATCTGGCCCTCGTATTGGTATGTGCGGAATCAGTTAATGCTTATTTGACTCCCTCAAGTGAAGCTATTCCTCATCCAGTCTCTGTGTTGAGGGCTGCATTTAGCTGTCAAATATAATATGAGGACTTGGAATCAAGGCTTAAGAGTATCTCTTGAAAAACAGCCTTTCCTAATTAAAGTCTTCATTATATTCCCACTAAAGCTGATTATGTTCTGCGTACCACGTATTGAAGATCACTTGGAGGGAAAACCGAGGGATCTGCCACAGACCCGCGATGATCTGGCTATCTCATTGATCTCTTTGCCTAAACTGGCTCCTGAAAGCAGTGCAGCCAGCAACCTCTTAATCCACTGAGGCCTGTGTCACTATGATCGTATACCCCTCCGACTTGAGCTTCAGAACGTCCACTTTACAGATTGTAGTGAGATCAGCCTAACTGAAAGAATTCGCCATTCAACAAGAGGAACCATTATTTTGTCCTTGCTGTCTATGATGTTACCGAATTTCTTGAGGACGTTTGTTAGAATATTGCTCGTAAGAAGGTCACTTCCGCAGAGGTTGTGTGCTTTTTAGATAAAAAAATTTCCTTTAGAGCAAGGAGGCTTCTTTTAAACGAATGAGGAAGTTCGTTGGCGAATGCAAAACAACATAGTACGGGGTCGACTTAGTAAGTCCCTGGCACCTTCCCATTGAGGAAACCGCAAGAGGCTCTGTGTATCCTGTCATGATACTTAGGTACAGCTATCATTGACGATGCATGGTCGAGGATGAGCCTTATGGCTCTTTTGTGGAGTTTCTGCGCTTCCTGGGGTGTAGCCCCAGTTGTTTACAATCGCAAAATATAAAACTCTCTCGCAGCCTTAAGAAATTCCTTTCACCAACGGGAAGGGACCAGACGAAGGTTCAGCAAACACCTTGCCATTAAGTTTCTCTGTCGGTCGCGCTCAATCTCCTTCGAAATAAGAAGAACCCCAGCATGATGCAAAACACGACTCCTCAGTGTCTATTTTATAATGTTGTCTGGAGAGAGCTCCACTTTGTCTAAATAAACCTGTTGTCGAAAGCCGTCTCACCTATCACAAGAGAAAAACGTCTGTTCGGCGTTACCCGTCTTGTGCAAGTATGACTGAAAACCTCCATGCCCACTTAGAAGTCGGGTAAAAAAGTAACCAATCTCATCGTAGGTTTAATAATAATAATCGTTAGCGCAACAATCCATATTGGATCAGGGCCTTGAAGTGTGTTAGAGCACTTCATTCAAGACCGTAACGGTACCCTAGGAGG
This sequence comes from Hermetia illucens, assembly GCF_905115235.1. Lineage (NCBI taxonomy): Eukaryota > Metazoa > Arthropoda > Insecta > Diptera > Stratiomyidae > Hermetia > Hermetia illucens. The sequence continues at coordinate 171,406,630 of NC_051851.1, forward strand.
CAATGTAGTCAGCATTGCGCTCGCCCGAGATTATTACCCTGATTTGACTCAGGTACTCATTCACAGCTGGTATCCGACGTCAAATCACGATACAAATTCCACTGCCACCAGTGAGATTTGAACCGCGAGCTTCCGTACGACAGCCTTGCGCTCTAACTGCTCAGCTATCCGGACACATCGTAGGTTTAGTTCAGCCTTTTGGCTCATTTTGCCAAGAAAGTTGTAACTCGGTAAGGGTGCGTTGATATTCTTTACGGGCAACCATGTCTCCTAAGTTTTCGCCCTTGTGGCTGTAGATAGCTTTACGCTCCTTAAAGAGGAGAGCAACGGTTATCACTCCCGTGATCACCATCGCGCCGGTTTTAAGATTGTGCGATAAGCAGACGCCATTCGCAAAGTTCCCCGCCTCTGCACTTAAGCCAGGCGCTTACAATGCACCTCCCTGTCGAAGAAATCAGCCCATACCTCCGCGCCATAGAGCAGAATCGACTGCGTTGCTCCCATAAAAGAAAACCTCTCCTAGTAGTTGGGCCCTCAACATTCGCCATTAGCCGAATCAACGCCGAGACTTCAGTTGCAGCGCTGTCCGCTACTGCTTTGATTTACTCGAAGAAGCTCAACTTTGAGTTGAACATTAAACCAAGGTATTTACCCGCTGGTTTTGACTCTACAGTCAACTCGCCGATCGACTTGAGCCGCAGGGTCGGGATTCTCTTTCTGGTCAAGAAGATTACTTTGGGTTTTCCAGCGTAAGACTTCCGCCATGAGCAGTCATTCATCCGCTTAACTATCGTATCAATATGTCAAGACTGCTTTGCGCCTGGATCAATAGTGCGTCCGGCAACAAGAGCCGGAATGAGCCGCGACGAATTTCAGCAAACTATCGTAGAAAGCGTTCCAGAAATCTGGCCCTAGGATGGATCCCTGTGCTACTTCCGACGGGATATCCATCCTCCTCTGGAACGTTTCATAGAGCATGGAGCAGTCCCTCAATATCCGCAGGAAATAGCTTGACACGTGGAATGAGCTTTCTAATGTGCCTACCATATCTGTCCATTTTACATAATTAAAGGCGTTTCTGACATCAAGCGTTATGAGGAGGACTATCGGTCGAGATTGCCAGATATGTGCCTCGACTCGATGATCCGCAACCACGGTCTCCATAACAGCATCCACCGTGGATCTCCCTGTTCTGAACTCGAACTGCCTTAGATATTAGCACAGATCGCTTCAGTGAGTCTACTCCCTTGAGCTTCTCGAGCACTTTCCCGGCCGTGTCAAGCATACACGGCGATCCACCAGCAGACGGCAGCTGCGGGCCTCCTTTTCCCTTTCTAATTAGCGCGAGTCTGGGTTCCTTCAAGCGACAAGGAGCCCTCCTTCAAGGAGGTGTTGAATGCTCCGAGCAGCAAGTCTGGCCGTTGGTGGAACACCAGTTTTTAAACTTAACGTAAACATCAGGACCAGGCGCCTTCTTGTTTTTCATGGTGAGAACCGCTTCTTGGAGTTCCCACATTGTGGAAATTTGGCCAATCTTCGACGCTTTCGATGCTATTGACGTCAACCCACATGCCTGGCAAATAATGCTAGTACAATGCGGTGCATCTGGTCGGTACTTAGTATGCAGAGCTTCCGCAGAGACCCAATTTTCCGGGTGATAAGTTTATAACCAACGCCTCACGGGTCCTCATTCATCTGGTTGCGCAGATTCTGCCAGCCACAAGCTTTACTTCTATTTCTCGCACTGCGAACTCTCCTTTTTTCTGATCTATACTCTACCTTTATGACGCATACCTTCTCGCTAGCCAGTAAATGTTGTGCCAAATGGCGGAACTTATGCCACTCTATCCGTAGGTCGGCAATTTCCGACGTCCGTCAGTATATGGAAGGCTTGTCATGGTTAGGGACCCTCCGGGGCATAAAAACGTCACACGCCATCGTTATCAAGTTCATCACTGATTTTACGACAGTGCCAGCTGCAACGCTACCATCCCCCGAAGCGCCCTCCATCGCGGCTTTGTCTGTTCCACAAGCTTCCATAAACTTCCCGATGTTCACCCTTGCGACGTTCCACACGCAGAGGGAGAGCCGGGTTGGTGCACGCTCACAAGTCACGTGAGCCACTTCGAACCTGATGTACTGGTGATCACTTGAAGTTTTCTTGGATTCGCCACCCGTGCACCGATGGTGCCAGAGATTCCGACACAAAAGTGATGTCAGGGATGCTTCCTTCGCAGCCTAGACGCCAAATTGTTGGCGTGGATCTGATGTTAAAACTCTCAACTCAGTTCTCGCCGCCATTTCCAGGATGTGTTTTCATCTGGAGTCTGGCTGAGGCATGCCCCATTCAAGGGCCCTAGTATTAAAATCACCGCCTACCAGCATTCGCCCCTGCGTACCCGAAACGGCGTCCTCCAGAGCATCAAGCCGGAACCGAAAGTTCGTCATCGTTTCGTTCGACGTCAGGAAGACGCTAGAAAAACTATCCATAAATACCGAATCCAGACAAACCCATTCTCTTGGCCGTGGGTAAGGACATGAAGTCGAACGTTGTCCCGAACTCAGACGGAAACGGTACCCATTGAATCAAGCTTTCATGAAGCCGCGTCCCTATTCCGGTATTTCTGGATGATTAGCACCAGATCAGCCTTTACCTCCGCAGCGAGCTGTGCTAGCAACTGGTGAACCGTTGCACTCCGGTGCATGTAATTTGTAGAATGCGAATCAAGCTCTTCGCGCTTTAGCCCTTTCTAGTTTCGCTCTAAAAATTGAGTTTCATCCTGTAGCGAATTTCACTAAGGACTCCAGCAAACGTCTTGTCTTCCGTCGGCTTAATAAGCAGAGCCAACGGTCCTTCTTCGTTCTCTCGTCTTTTCTGTCACTGGCTTTTCGTTTGTAGCCTCCTTGTCTTTAAACAGACGAGGGCTCTGGAAACTACTATTATAAAGTTTCCTTCAAGTACGTTTTCCTCTTTCCGCTTTTTCCCCAGGTGGCCTTGCAGTGGGCTAGCTGCGATCCGTTTAGCACTAGTAGAGTTCTCAGCAGAAGGAGTGCGGCTTTGTCCGCTTTTCACGTGTTTTCCGCTGCTCTTCACGTTCGCCCATAGAAGGAGATGCAGTCTAGTAGTTCCTCCAATTCCATCAGCCCGTTTTTGGCGTCTTTGCTTGTGTTCCTCTGGAGGACCGTTGCAAACCGCAAACTCTTGACTTTTGCCGTGCATTTCCTGACGAGCTTTTTTTCTTCGGCTCTCGCTAGGATGGTTGACTGCACTTGTATTCGGTTCATGTCCGAATCACCTGCTCAGGATTAGCTATTCTCACTGGGTTTTTTTCCGGGATAGGGACAGTACAGGGTATTGGAGTTGCCATCCCCGCACTGTCAGTCCCGTCACTTGGTAAAGCTTCCTCTTTATTTGGACATCCCAATGTCACATCGGGTATTTTGGCCCTAATTGCCTCTTTCGCTGGTCGACCAAAATCTACTGCTACCGGGAGGGGTGATAACGGGCCAAATTAGGGCTGATTCCGAAAGCAAATAGGTATTTGTCCCTATTTTGCATCATGTTAAGGTCATCATAAAATACATAAAAAATTCAGGAGAAGTAATGACAAGTGTCCAAAGTATCATATGTTACGTCAAACCTAGAATGTCAGTCGATCGAAGTACATCCCTCAAACCAGGTTACATCATTACAATTCCATCCTGCTATCCTCATATCTGAATTTCATATTGAAATAGGTACCACCTACCGTCAATTATTTCGCATGATAAATGATCAATCACTGCCATCGTCTCACAGATTGACGTGAGATATCTTTTGTCACTTATGTCTCCCTCAAAGGACACTGAAAATTGATAGAGCTGAAAATATCCCAGGAATTCACTCCCAGACCAAGCGAATACACCTCATGCAATTTTTCAACATCACCTGTCTAATGGAAGCCTGCAATTACTCACCCCCAGCGCTTTTTTCTGCTAAATGAATTTATTGTACATATCGAAGGATTAAAGGTCGGTCGCATTTGGTAAACAGGAAAATGCGGAGGTCAAATTGAAATCAATACGGAACACTCGGGCCAGGATCATTAGAACAGGGCAGGCTCGTGAAAAGGAGCTAATAGCAAGGTTCCAAGCAGTGAGCGCACAATTACGCCCACCTAGTTCGGACTTCAACTGTTATTATTAGTTGAGTTCTCCCAAAATGGAAACCAGCACTTCTGATCAATCGGAAACAAATTAAATTAAAGGACCAAATAATCCATGAATGGATGGAATTACATGCGTGTTATGTATATTTAAAGGTCCTGTCCGACCGATGGGAAGGGGAGATTAGTTCCAGGAAATATATTGTTTGCGATAAATTATTCAACCGCAGAACCGAACGCCTCAAAAGCATGAGCATTTATTTTCGGCACGGGGCACGTTACCCCTACCAGCCTCGGAAAATTACGCTCAAAGGAGGACACTGTTGACTCCCACGCTTTCCTGTTTATTTTTTGATAGCCCTAGCTGTTTACGTATTCAACGATATCAAATGGAAGATAAAGTGTCTCTCGGGATAAATGTGTCAACTCGAGCCCCAATGGTTGTACAAACTGGGAGCCCCAGGCGTCAGGTCCTTTGGAATTAATTCTACCCAAGCCTCCACTTAAAATTATTAACAGTCCACAATAGCTCACAGGTGACAGGAATAAATGCGATCATTCATTCCATGCACATACTTCATAATCGAAAATAACCCAAAGGAATTATTATCAAAACGAGGCTTTCACCTTCATCATAATTTCCTTTTTCTATTCAATTTCAGTCCAGGACTGCTCCCCTGAATGCTTGCTGCCTTCTTCCCTTCCCAGGTCCCTTTAATTTCTCTTTTCCGATTGTATCAAGTCAACTGACTAAGCCATTCATTCGCTTCTGTGTCCTTTTCAAAGGATATTCGTTTCAAATCGAAAAAAATAAGGAGGAGCCCAAAGTAAGGATGTGTATACATGTGTGTATTCATATGTGCAAGCTCCATGTTTTTGACAGGACGAATGAATAGAGAAAGGAATTGAAACTGATGGCCTGGAATGAGGAAGAACATATTTTTATGATAGGAAACTGACCTGTGTTACAGGCACCTTTTGTAATTCCTTTCGATTTGAAGATGGTCAGTGTTAGGGATGATGGGCTGGTATCGGTGAAATTTTGGTTTCTCGTGCCCTTAAGGAAGTTTTCAAGTTTGGGGTTGAATGAAGGAGCACTTCTTGGTACTCAAGTTTTGATTCTTTTGGTTTGAAGGATTTAACCTAGGCATCTTTGTGTCACCTGGTAACGAAGTGAGTTATAGCTTTTATTCCTTTGTTGGGAAAAATCCTCTAATCCTTTCTGACGTAACCACCTAGAAAGAATCTTTTCTAACTAGGCCTAAGGAAAATAGATCTGTAGTCAGGTGGATCTTCCTGCAAGTGAAAGAGACTTTTCAAGAAAACCTATTTTTTGCATGTTGAAACTACGTCAATAATCTTGATTCCAGTTTCTGTTATAAGATGTATAACAAATCTATGGATTACTCTACCCAGGAAGTTGAAAAACTCAAATCGGCCTAGTTGACTGACACGTCAAATTTCTGCAAAATAAACAAGCTTATCACCTCCAACGGAAGGACAAGAAACCCCCTCCCTTTTTCACGAAACATATCATCATCACTATCAAGGAAACAACAATCAGTGTCCAGTTTTGCACCACGAAATTTGACATCCCCTGCCAAACGTCCTGGTATACACCACCATTCCATCTCCATCTGACGCAAGGTCTGTCACGTCTTCTTCTTTTGCTATATTGCAACTATAGATTTTCTAGGGGATTGGAGTGGGTGATCTTCCCATCAGAGTTCAATGACTTGGATTTTGCCAAAACCAATGAACGAAGGATAAAACCAAATATTTTGGAAGCACAAGTGGCCATGTCGGCCAAGTGGAAATTGAAAGGAAGGTTTCGCATCGCATCATGATGGTAGGATATACCAAAGTTTTGAAAGGACCTCAGAAGCGGTAACCGCTGTCTTTCAACGGAGTAGGAAAAGGATGTTTTTGAAGATTAAAGCAAGTAACACATGCCTCGTTGCCAATGGTCGGGCATTGATTCGCTGTCCCATACCTTGAGCACAAGTTGATGAACCACTTGGTGTAACTGGTCACCTCCATATTTAACTAGTTCGACTGTAATTCCATTGGCTCCTGGCGACTTATGATTTTTTAGCCAATGAATTGCACGGACTGTTTCTCCTAAACTTGGTGGCAGTATTTGTCCGTCATCTTCAGTGGGCGGGACCACCAACTTCACGAAGTTCTGGTTGTTCAGTAGTTCATCAAAATACTCAAACCATCGCTCTAATATGCCCATTTTGTCGGAAATTAGATTTCCCTCTTTGTGTCGGCAGGATGAGCATCGAGGTGTGTAAGGCTTCATCCTGCTGACTTGTTGGTAAAACTTCCTGCCTGTTGCGGTTGCTCCCTGTACTTTTCTAGTTCACAAATTTGCTGGTTCTCCCAGGCTTCCTTTTTCCGTCTGTGAAGTCGCTTCTCCGCTCGACGGAGTTCGGGATAAGTCTCTGCGCGTGCCCGCGTTCTTTGGGAATGCAACATTACTCAGTATGCGGCATTCTTCCCTTCCGTTGCTAGCTTACATTCATCGTCAAACCAGCCGTTCCGACTCCTTTTGCGGCTGGGGCCAAGTATGTTTGTGGCCATATCCATGATAACGTTCTTCAGGTGAATGTGAAGATCATTTGCTGATACTTCATCTCCAGGTCCTCTGTTGATTGCGGTTAATGCGGCATCCATTTCCCTTTTATAGGTGTCGCGGAGAGTTGTGTTGTGTATGACTTCAGTGTTCACTCTCACCTGATTGTCAGAGGGGATTGTAGGTGGTGTCGTAATTCGAGCTCGGAGCACCATGCCAACGAGATAGTGATCCGAGTCTATATTGCCCCCCCCCCCCCTATATGTTCTAACATTCATCAAGGCTGAGAGGAGGCGGCGTTCGATCAACACGTGGTCAATTTGGTTGAAAGTGGTCCCGTCTGGAGAGGCCCATGTATGTTTGTGGACAGCTTTCCGCGCAAACCAGGTACTTCCAACAACCATTTCGTGTGACCCTGCTAATTGAATAATCCGCAGTCCGTTATCATTTGTTTTTTCGTGTAAGCTATGGGAGCCAACGTATCGCCTGAATGCGGGCTCCTTCCCCTACTTGGCTGTTAAAATCCCCAAGTATGATTTTGATATCATATCTGGGACAGGCTACGAGGGTTCGTTCTACTGCCTCGTAGAAGGTATTCTTCTCCGACTCTGCAGTCTCCTCTGTAGGGGCGTGAACGTTAATGAGGCTTATATTTCTAAACTTGCCTCGCAAGCGCAGAGTGCCGTTCGCTTATGTTTTCAAAGCCGATAACAGCAGGTTTCACTTTTTAGCTGACTAAGAAACCTACTCCGTCAAATCCCTGCAAAATAAACCACCTTATCACCTCCAAAAATGGACAAGAAAACCCCCTCCCTCTTTCACAAGACATATCATCATCACTATCAATGGAATAACAACCAGTATCCAGTTTTGCACCACGAAATTTCACATCCCCTGCCAAACGTCCTGCGCTATACGACCATCTGACGGAAGGTCTGCCACGTCTCCTTCTTTTACTATAGATTTTGGAACTATAGATTTTCCAGACTGAGTTATCCTAACCCATTATTATTAATTTGTTAAGGGGAAGTGACACCGCGTCCTTAAAGAACTATTGAGACCCTTTTGCTGATTATAGTGTTCCTGAGGAACATTTAGTATATTCCCTATTTCCAGATCTTCCAACATGCATCTGGTATTAAGTGTTCTCTCAGATGCTCCGACCTACTTTGCGCTAGTGCCGGACACTGCCCCAGGACGTATATAGAGGTTTCATCACACTCCGCACCGAACCTGCAGGCATGTGTCCGTAGATATCCCTAGCTTCTCTAGGTGATAGTTTAGCCAACAGTGACCAGTGAGAATTCCTACTATGATTCGGAAGTTTTTTCTGGTGAGGAGGAGCACCCTGGATTGCTCCATTCCTGGTAGGTTCGGCCAGTTTCATTTCATTGATTTTTTAGTTTCATAGCCATGAAGCCGCTTCAGAATTCCACAGAAGGGTTCTGGCCCATGTAAAGGCGTCCCTGTTCCCTTCTTCGTTAGTTCGTCCGCTGCCCCATTGCCTCCCAACACAGCATGGCCTTGAACCCAGAGTATCCACACCTTGTTGGACGAGCCGAGTGAATTCAGTCTCTCAAGGCATTCCCACACCAGTTTAGAATGCACCTGGTTGGACCTAAATGCCTCCATCGTTGCTTGGCTGACAGAGAGAATAGCAATGTTGTGCCCCCTGCAGCTCCTTTGCAGATTAAAGAAGGCACATCTGGCTATGGCATATATTTCCGCTAGTGCGCTAGTGTACCTCCCCATTGGCTCGAAGTACATTTTCCTTGGACCAATGACACCGGCACCAGCTCCCTCTGCTGTGAGGGATCCGTCAGTGTACGAAATATTCAGTTGCTGGTTTAAGCCGTATGTCGCAGGCACGCTCTCCCAGTTTGCCTTGTTACTCCAACGTGTTTCAAACTTCTTATCGAAGTGAAACCTCGTTCTCATGTTATCCCTTGGTATCAATAATTCGGGATACCGTCTAGAAAGAATATCAATCTTCCTTCGATTTAGTCAGCTCCCCGCCTCACTGATACTACCGGCCATCCTGAATATTGCCCTCCTTGCCCGCATCTGTCCGTGCAGATGGAGAGGGGTTAATCCCAGAAAGACCTGCAGGGATTCCGTTGAGCATGTCCTCATTACCCCTCTGATACACACGCAAACCAGTCTTTGGAGCTTATGTAATTCCCTGACTTGTGTGCTAAGTTCGGTTCTTTCGGCCCAGATTACGGTCCCATAGGTAATCATTGGCCTTACTATTCTAGTATATATCCAAAGTAGTATCTTTGGGCTGCAACCCCATTTTTTCCTGCTATGGACCTACAAGTCATCAGAATCTTTTTGGCTTTCCGACAAGTGTTTCCAACATGTGTCTTCCAGAGTAATTTTTGGTCGAGCGTGATTTCCAAATATTTGACCTTTGTTTCTCGTTTCCTCTCCATGTCATGTAACCTTATGGCTGTCAGGTGATCAAGATTACGCCTTCTAGTGAATGGTACTATGATGCTTTTGGCTGGGTTGATCCGCATTCCCACTTTCCTGCACCAGGCACTAGTAACCCTTAGTCCAGTTTGGATTCTGTCTCATAGGGTATCCTCACATTTGTCCCTGCAGATTAAAACAATGCCGCCGGCGTAATCCTGGACCTGTATTTCAGTATTCATTAGCACGTCCAGGAGTTCGTCCACTACCATACTCCACATCAGCGGCGATAGTACCCCGCCCTGTGGACAACCTTGAGTAGATGACAATAGAACTTGTACCTGTTGGTACTTCTATTTGCATACTCTCTAGCATTTTGCCCATCCAGAAAGCCAGGGTGTTTCCCACTCCCTTGCGGCTAAGGATATTCTGTATCTCTGTATGCGATGTGTTGTCCAATGCTCCTTCGATATCTAAAAACGCACACAGTGCCACTTCTTTTGTTTGTATTGCATACCGTAATACATCTGTCAGCTGGTACAAAGCAGTTTCAGTTGACCGTCCTACCTGGTAAGCGTGTTGACACTCATAAAGGAGTTGTCTATGACCTTCTCCACTGTTTTGAGTACGAACGATGTCAGATAAAATGATCTGAAAAATTTAGGGTGAAAAGGATCCTTTTTACCCGCTTTCTTAATAAAGGATTTGCCCTATTGCCCGTCTCCATGCCCTTGGTATATATCCCAGTGCTATGCTCCCCCTTACCGCCCTCAAAAGAGTCTAAGATGATTCCCAGGCCTCTCTGAATTAGTGCGGGCAAAATGCCATCTACTCGGCGTGGTTTCAGTGGTTCAAAAGTTCTCACTGCCCACCTTTCCCTAGCTACTGAGCATACATCTTTTGCTAGTTTTCAGTTCTCCTTTATTCGTGTTTCCGATGTCAGGCAGAATGTTGTCGCCTGCCGTCGTGGGGACTCCGGGAACTGAGTCCTGAGAAGCAGGTGTACCCTGTCATCCCCATTCTCGGTTAGTGTCCCATCTTCCTTGTTCAAACAGACAGCGGATATTGCCCCGTCTTTGGCTACAGTCTTGTAAAACCTCGATGCTTCTGTGATCCGTTCGATTCCTCCACAGAATTCCCTGAGGTTGTTCCGTTTTGCTTCCCTGATCGCGTTGCATTTTTGTACCTCTGCCAATCCCCGGTCTGTTTTGCCCGGTTGAAGAGTTTTTGTAACCCGTTCGTAATAGAATTTCCTAGAGTTATGTTTAGTACCTCCTGTCTAGTGCTGCTCACAAATGTTGGAGTGTTCCCTAACTGTATGTTTCTAACTAATTGCTAAGAATGAATTCAAAAAGGTACTCACCCTTTCCCGTAGAGCCTTTTTAAGGCTTCTTTGAAGATCGCGGTATTCTTTCTCCGACTGCTGATGTTCTGGCTTCCTCTGGTCCATTGGCAAAGCCTCCTCGCTCGCAGACACGATCCTCTCAACAACGCGAGTTCCATCAATACTTTGGTTTCCTACTGTAATAGAACTTGCGTCGCGGCATTGTAGAGTAGCAGGCATCAGTTATCTGCTGACATAACTGGCTCACTTTTTCCAGGGCTGTTCTCTTCGGATCGTAACCTCCATCTAAAGCCACCAGGAATGTCGCTTCTTCGAAAGCTCCAGTGGACCACGCAGCTATCCTGGTTTTTCCGCTTTTGATGCTCACTCAACTGTCGCCTCCTCCGTTACTGATGTCGAGAAAGATGGCATGATGTTCACTGTGGGTATAGTGCTTACTCATTCGGCAGACCATCCCTCTCGACAAACGAGGTACTGAGGTAGATTAGATCGACGATTGAGCCTAGTCCTCTGCTGTGGAAGGTGGCACGCATCCAAAGTTGGGAAGTACGATGTCCAGCTCCGCAAAAGTTTCAAGCAAGATTTGGCCCCTAGTGTCCGTCACTCAAATTCCCTAGTCTAAAGCTCACGCGTTGAAGTCGCCGGCAATGATTTTGGGGCTGTGGTCTTTAGCGTCCAACAATAAGCTGTCTATCATGTCCTCATATTGCGCTAATGTTGCACTAGGAGGAGCATAGCAGTTTTAGATATGAGCGCCGTTGGCTTTCGCTTGTACAAAGCTGGCTCCCGGGAATGCCATAATGCCGCGTGTCCCGATGTGTCTTTCACCCCCGTAGCACTATCGTAATTTCGGTACGGTTCACATATTACCGCCACGTCCACATTCGACTTTCGAATTGTTTGCGAGAGCAAGTCTTGAGCTGCCTCACAATGGTTAAGGTTGATTTGAATCAGCCTCATCTGGCCTTACGATTCAGCTCCCTCCTATATGCCAGGCGCCTGCCACCACCTGCAACTTACCGGTCATCTACTCCTGTTCTCCCTTTGCACAACATGCAACGTGGGTACAATCTTTGATAAGGTGGCTTTCTCCACCACACTTCCTGCACCTTCTCGATCTATCGTACTCGCTAGTACATGCTGCTACAATGTGACCAAAATCGAAGCATCTGAAGCATCTCTTTAGAGATATTTGCTCCCTAAGTCAACAAACGACCCAACCTATTCTTACCTTGCCCGCAGTAATCAGTTTAATCCCTGATTCCACCGGCCAGTGTACCTCCATATGCCTTCTTCATCTTTTTGATGGTCTTCTAGGTAGCTAAGGTTGAATTGTTCCCTTAACGCAGCACAGATATCCTCTAGTGATGTGACCTGGCCTAGGTCTTTGCACTCGTTCACTATTTGATTTTCCGAAGAATATCGGCGTAGGACATATCTCCTTTCTTGGAAATGATGCGGCACATCCCCTTGTGTCGCTTTTCGCCACCCACTTTTGTCCATTTTTTCGGGTTTCTGAGCTATGGGCTGTTCCCCTTTTGTGGCAGTTGGACCCGTAATCGAAGGGCTACCCGGAACTTCCGCCGGCACAGCTTTCTTTGACGATGAGGCTTTTTTCTTCTTCGCCACTTGTTGGGCACCAAAGGATTCACTTATTCCATCCCTTCTCCATTTGCCCGCTTTCTCAACTATCTTACGTTAAGGTGACGTCACCTGCGTCTCCCGTGTGACTTTGCCACATGACGCTTATGCGTTTTTTCCTCCACCGCCCTAATGTAGGACAACTTATTACCTCGTATCTGAGCCCTGATATTTTAGTGGATATTCCGTCTCTCTTTAATGAACTCACGGGCACTATACTACCCATTTGTGAACGGCTAGAAAGGCCCTTTTACCTCTTATTCTCATGTCATTCTTCTTCTTGATTTTAACCTCTGATAAAGTTACAGCGGGGTGAGCTTAAATTGCACAATTTCTCAACCACGATTTTATTCCATGTTAGGGACCATTTACTGTAAACCGGCCATAAGGTTTGTCACTTACGCAGAAAGGTGTGAGCTTCACATTGCTTCCTGCTGTAATCTTTAAGCAGGAATTTGTTAAACCATATTGAGGAGACAGACACTATAGAACGGCGAGCCTGAATAATAATTATGCATTGCGAATTATAAAAGAGAGCGTATAACACCTGCGAGCCGCTTCGGTCACGCTGCTCCCAGGGTAGATATGAAGCAGCGTCTGATGAGTTGTCTCTGCCCTGGTACGAAACCGTAGCCGCCTTCGTCCCTCTTTTACTTTTTGAACTTTGCGGGTTAAAGTCAAAAAGAGGAGTCCGTAGACCATATAGAGTAGAAGCAAGTGGCGCTCCATTTGGTCCGGTTGGACATCAAGTGGATACGGAGTTAGGAATCACAAATTTCTAAAAAAAAATTACGCAAATTTCCCACATTTCTGGGAGGACAAAGCCAAATTGGTCACAATTAAAAGAGTGATAATTTTTCCTAACTACAATTTCATTCCACGTTGGGCGCCGTTTCTATAAAGCCGATGTGCTACGATAGACCAAAGGATATCCTCAAATTTGACTTATTAAGAAGTTGTTCTTACTTCTAAAGCGTATCAGTTCATCTTGCACAAGCAATTAACCTCAACATTGGGGGAGAAAGAAGCTATCAGACAACAGAAACGTCTAATACTATATTGGGTGAGCTGGTATCTGTAAAAACACCACCATGCACTCCAAAAAAAGCCCATCTAAATACACAATATCACTTTTAAGATAAATATAGCCACGAGCGCTAATACCTAGCAAAGAAAACAGTGAAAAAGTTCCTAGTAAACTATCTGGTCGTTTCCCACCAAACTTCGATGCTCAAACCAATTTTGACAAGAGAGTTTGCATCAGCACCAATTAGAAGTTCATATTATCTACGACAAGGGGATGCCTTACCATGCGTCCTCTTTAACCTGGCCCTCGAAAAAGTGATCAGTGATGCTGAAGTAAATGCGAGGGGTACGATTCTCTTTAAGTCTACCCAACTACTACCCTATGCTGACGATATCGACATCATGGGAAGAACCACCCGAGACGTACAAACTGACTTCATCCAGATGGAGCAGGCGTCGCGAGATCTTGGGCTGCACATCAATGAAGGCAACATCAGCACCAAAAACCAACCAACCAACAACATCAAACCGCACTGGTCAAACTTTGAAGCCGTTGATAATTTTTCCTGTCTAGGGTCGAGAATCCTCTGAAGAATGTTTGGTCCCCCTACATGAGGATGGACGATTCCGTAGCCTATATGACGACGAAATCTATGAGCGATACCATAACCGTGAAGCTGTGGATAAAATCCAGCTCAATAGGTTACGGGGGGCGGGTCACTTAATCCGTATGGATGAGAATGATCAGGGCCGGAAAGTCTATAAGGGCAATATCCGTGGTACAAAAAGAAGACGAGGCAGACCCTGCCTAAGATGGAGCGATGCCGTAGGCCAGCTCCCCAAACAACTTTTAGGGATATCGAATTGGTGGACCTCGGCACAAAACCGGGATGTCTCGAGTTCCTCATTTTTAGGCAGGCCTAGACAGAATACCTGTTGTTGTGCCGTTAATGATGATGATCATCATCATCTAGGACGCTTCTCTTGCAATTTCTCCATGATCGGTGCAGCCCCATATCAATCGCAGATATTCTCATCAACCCAGTTTTTAGGAACACAAATGAATATCCTTAATTGTATCTATATACAATGAATATGTTTAATTGTATCTACTACTGCACACCTTCTCGTATCACCATGCTTGGAAAAACTAAAGGAACATGTAGTGCATTCCAGGATTCAATCTTGCAATCTATTGTGAAGTCCTTTGGGCTTTAGAGGAACTTTCACCTATTTGTAGAATAGTCAGGACCCGGGAACAGGGGACAGATGACAAAGGCTACTGTTACCACTGAGGATGGACTTAAAAAAGTAGATCCTAGTTCCACCGATAATATCGTAACTTCAAACCCATATCCTTATCGATACCACTTGCACCCTCGTTGACTTCCTTCACCCGATGTCTGCCATTCAAAATGATCCATCAACCTCAATTTTTTTAGCAGCCATGACTAAGCTCCTAAGTCTCGCAGCGCTCGTATTGAAGTATGGATGGATAATACACAAGAAAAACATGATTGAGGCATGCTCCACACGTACGTAAGCAAGGTATTGTGGCACTAAAGGAAAGAAAGAAAAAGATACTTTTGATTGTATTAAAATCCAAAGCGGATGATGTTTTTTGTAGCTTTTTTTTTGAAAATAATTCAAGCGCAACGTCCACGTGCTGCATGCCTGGAAGCAAATTTTTTCGGGCATGGAAATGATAAACTATTCATAAGACATTGAAGGAACCTCCGGGAGATGAGTTTCCGCTTGTTACACGGAAATAATTGCGGTGGTTGTAAGGATGTTGGACCTGATTAGGAATGGGTTGTTATCACTTAAATGCAGATTAGAACAGGTGGCCTGTAATGGATTATGTACAATGGAAGACATATGTATTCAAGATTAGGAACGCTGAAAGGGGTGCATACTTGTTGCTCCTTATCTTTTGCTACAAAATCTAATACCTTGCTAAGCACAATTAAATTCGAAAAACTTGAACAGATACCATACCTTCCCTTTGATTTCTACAGAAAAATCCAAAATAGCCAATGGAATCACAATGACTATCTACCAAACAACAAACCATGGGTAACATCTAGAGGCTTGGAACAGATATGAAAGAAGCCAAAGAGGATATAGTCGAATGGAATATAAGTTCATTTTAAGTAACCTTTTTCCTTAAAACTTCCACAAATTGGCTTCTTACTGGAGCCGAAAACTATCATCAATTCAACCCTCCCCAGTGATGACTCGGAGAGCTTTAATCAATGCAAATTGAGACGTAATCAATCGCATTCGAGTTGAAGACCTCGCAGGAAGCACCTCAAAATTGGGAACAAAAACTAACAGAGGGAATTAAGATCTGCTCCAATGGGAAGGATATCGAAAAATAAACTTTAAAGAAGCTCTTTGAGACACGCTCAAATATGAGCGTATGGTCCAAAAGGTAACGCTACTCCGAGGAATACCTCCAAAACAAAGTTCTTATCTGGAGCAATTACCCTGAATTGTGCTCAAGGCGTGATGGTTGAGTTGATTGAGGGCGAACCTCTCTATCTATTTGCCAGAGTTCGAACCACGGTCGTGATAAAGGTTTGTATCCATTGAGTTACCGCTTGCGCAGCATTAAATGTGGTGAATTTCAAAGGGGGGACGCAATGGGAAGTAAATTCAACTTACAATTATAACCCTTTGATGAGAGGACGACTCAATATGTCTGCAAATAAGATACAAATAAAAGGGCTAATGAAGAGAATAGAAAAAGCCAGCCAAGTAAACCCGCAGTATTGTTCAGTTTCTTGCTATAGACTGCACCAAGAACACAGAAACAAGGGTGAGGGAACTTTTCTGCATACGCTGAGGACCGATTAGCGTTTGTTGAGGAGAAGCGTTACCTTGAAATACTTAAAGATGAAGAAAAGTTTTCTGGTACATTTATAAGGCTCAGAAACAGCCCACAACAATTGTAAACATACCGCAAATAAATGGTTGGAATCCCAAAGAATATGTCCTGTTGTCAACTAAGATTAAGGGAGGTACTGAGCAAGGAAGCCTATGAGAAACACAAGTACCAAAAATTCGGATCACATTCATATCTACATAAAAGGCATAGAGCTATCCGAAGTGTCAGCAAATGAAGTATTCTTGAATCTACTGCAGTGGATGAACCCAGGTCGAAAGCAAATGTTAAGACATGAATCCTTCTCGAGGCAACTCTGACCTCTAGGACTCTGCTATTTGAGCCACTGTAACTTTGTTAATACTAGTGGGATCTCCACCAAACCTTCCAGTATGGTACTTCCACTTAAAGCCTATTTTACCGTTTTATGGATCTAGGATGAACTCCACGGGGTTTCACAGAACATTTTGGAAATATAATATGGTACTATTTTTAACTTTATTTGAGCAGATAGAATAGCAAAGAGTATTTTAGAACCTATTGCGCAAAATACTATAATTTTTTTTCCGCTTTCTCGGTTGGTTAGTTTCTGAGAATGGCTCCTTGAAGTAATTGATCCCTTTCGCGCCCCCGCTCTCCTCGCCTTTGCAGCCAATGTCAAAACTAATATTTGCTTCGAAGAATGTTTCATTTGATACCCCACATGGCTATATTTAGTGAAAAAAATGTGCACCCATCTTTTACGTATATGGGGACCCCCCTTAAGTTCGTCATGCAGCAACGCAATTCACCGGATGTGTGGAGGTTCATAGTTCCCATCTTCACAACAAATTTCGTGTCAATCTATATAGCTGTTACTAAGAAAATTGCATTTGACCGACAGACAGACGGACATACAGATAAAGCCCATAAGCCGGCTGTTAATCGAGGCAAGAAATATTTATAGAGTTGTTTGAAGCATGCTTGGTGGATAGGATCTTTCCCGGAACATGGAAAAGACAAAGATTAATGTTGTTGCCTACACTTGGTAAGCCTCCTGATGAACCATCCTCCTACACAGCTGTATGCCTATTAAATACTATGGGAAAACTTTTGAGCGACTTCTCTACAACAAATTCCTCCCGACCGTAGAGAGTTTGGAATGATTGTCAGACCGACAATTGGGTCTCGGTACGGCTAGATCAACCGACGACACTATCAAGGTAGTCACTGGCCTATTTTTTTGCGAGTACGGTAGGCGAATGCGTTTATGCACAAAGTGTTGCACTCTCGCAATAGTAAGCTGTCGGTCTAATAACTAAACACTTCTCCATCGTCAGAGAGCTAACCTGGAAGCGGTCATCACATTACTTCGAGCTCTCCCGCCTCGAGGAGCTAAGAAATTCTCTTTACCAAAGGGGGAAGAGAAGAACCGTTTAACACATTACTTCGGGCTAGCCATCCCGCTTTGGGAGCCTTCAAGTCAGGGAATCCCTTCCACCAATGGGAAGGGAGGGAGGAAGTTGTTAGTTCAGAGAACCCTTCCCATCCGGTCCCTAACCTAAACTTCCCTGTGTCTGCATAAGCTACTGACGAAAGTTGTTCCACCTCTCGCAGCAGAAAAAGCTGTGTTCAACGTCTTCCGCCACTCCATTACAGAACACACCATCAGGAGCTCGCGCCTCCCCAATCCTGTGCAAGTAAAACTGAAAACCTCCATGCCCACTTAGAAGTTAGGTCATGGGTCTAAATTGTCGATGAGCCGCGCAATCCATCTGCCCCTTGGCTCATTTTAGCAAGGGTAGGGGCAAGGGTGCGTCGACCTTTTTCACGGGCAGCCATCCCTCCGAAATCTTCACCCTTACGACGGTACATAGCTTTGCGTTTCTTGACAAGTAGGGCAACGGGGATCACTCCCGCGATCACCATCACGGTCGGTTCTGAAACAATGCGATAAGCAGACGTCACTCGCAAAGCTCCCCGTCTCTGCATTTGGGCAAAGCGCTTACGATGCACGAGGTGCTACCACCGACGTGATTTCTATCCTCCTCTGGACTTCTAGCGTCTCATAGAGCAGGGAGCGGTCTTTCAGATAATACCTCAATATCCGCAAGAGATAGCTTTACTTGCGGAATGAGTTTTCTAATGTGCCTAGCATATCTGTCCATCTTATGGAGTTGAAGGCATTTCTGATATCAAGTGTTATGAGGAGCATTATCCGTCGAGATCGGCGAATGTGTGCCCCGGCTCGATGAACCGCATCCACGACCTCCATAACAGCATCCACTGTGGATCTCTCTGTTCTGAACTCGAGTTGCCTTGGGGATAAGTTCCCGGCACCGCAGATCGCTTCAGTGAGTCTACTCATGATGAGCTTCTTGAGCACTTTCCCGGTCGTAGTAAGCATACACAGCGGTCGGTATTCAGACGGGCGCTGTGGGTCTCCTTTTCCCTTGCTGATCAGCGCAAGCCTGGCCATCTTCCGGCGACATGGCAAAATACCCTCCTTCAAGCACCCCCCAAGCAACAAGTCTGAACCCCAGGTTGTAAACTCCCACCGGGATGCCATCGGGACCTGATGCCTTCTTGTTTTCCATGGTGAGAACCGCTTCTTCGAGCTCTCACATCGTGAAAAGGGGACAATCCTCCGTTGAGAATTCACCAGCGCATCGTTTCTCGGTCGAATCAGTGCTCACTCGAGGCAACGCGGTCTTTTAACACCAGTTCAATGCACACTACCGGATAAGGGTCCCGAAGTGGATGGCTTCTGATAAACATCACAACAACCACCTTGGCAGAGCTACGCTCACATCACTCCATCGGCGTCGACAGAGAGCCTTGTAAGGAAGTCAGTAGTGAAAGGGTAGGATTTACACGAATAGCATATCCAGTGACATTTGGTGAAATTCAGTGTCAGCTTATTGACCGAACGCCAAAGGACCAGATTGTCAAGGTTAGACTGCAAGAGAGCACAGTCCAGCGGAAACGAAACAGAGGTAAAGAATTTAACGTTGTCTGCGTAAAGTAAACATAGGCAGGTGAGGATGGAGGCGGGGTCATTGATAAAAAACAAGAAGAGTAGAAGGCCAAGTATAGAGCCTTGGGGAACGCCAGAAGAGGGAGAGAAGGAACAAGATTAGTAACCATGTAAAGGAACTTTGCAGCCAGGAGATGACTGAGGGAGGGAAGTTGAATAATGAGCGTCTAGAGAGGAGAATATTATGGTCAACGATTTCAAAGGCTTTGAAGAAATCAGTACCTGTTGTCGTGGATTAAAACATTTTGCAACGAAGTTGGTAAAGACCAGAAGGTTTGAAGCGAACGACATGGGTAAAAACTAGAAGGTTTGAAGTCGTAGATCTATGTTTCATGAAACCATGCTGCTCTTTGACAATGAGGTGACTGAAGTTCGCAGTCAACCAATCGTTGACATATCTTTTAAAGATTTTGGAGCAAGAGGAGAGAAGGGAGATGGGCGGTAGTTTACAGCAAGAGGAGGGTCTCCGCTCTTGAGGTTAGGGATGATAAGGGCCTCTTCCCAGAGATGGGGAAAGTAGCATTCTTCTAGACTTTTGTTGTAGATTATACTGAAGGGGAGGGAAGTGTGTTTTCTACAGTTAAGAAGGAAAAGGTTAGGAAGCCCTCAGTGTATGTTTCAGGCGAAGGTCATTAAGGATCCTCATTGTAAACCACGTTGGGTACGAACAGGGGAGAAATCGGACAGGATATTGTAAAAGGTGCTTAGAGCTTGATCACACGTTGAGCTGCTTAATATATGAACCCAGTTGAAAGATACTAAAATTGATTTCAGACCGTCAAAATTGGCTTTGCGGAAGTTGGACAGATTTGCACTCGATTTTCGAGTTTGAAAGAGGGAGCTCCGCTTCAAATTCAAGTACGATATGCTAAGCGTCAGTTTTGACATACGGGGATGTGCAAGGAAATAAAGAGAGGTGGAGCTCAGAGAGGTTGGAAAGGAGGAGATCGAGAGTGTGGTCTAAGGAATTTTTGATGGTATTGAAATTCAGGGCAGAGCAAGTGTTCATAAAGGAAGAAAGTGTAAGGAATATTCCATTAAAGAAGGGAATCGAGTATCAGCAGCTTTGCCTCTCCTCCAATTTATACACACACACATGTATGAATGCATCGGAAAGAAAATAACTATGACAAGAAGGATAGATCTGCCGTCTTGATCAATCATCTGACTAAAACTAGCTCCGTATTTCCATAAGTTCACCTGCTTTGGTGGCGATTTTCCGAAGCACTCTTGTTGAAAACAACCAGATACCACTCCTAGATTTGACCACCCAGGAACGGATTTCCTTCTGCAAGTTCACTCAGCTTAAGTCCCTCGACAAACAAGGTGGAAGGACGAACAGCCCATGAAAACTTCCTGGTCCGCAAAAGGTACTCTACTAGAAACCCTGCCTAGTCTTATGAATCGCAGTCGATTAAGAACCTGGTTTGATCAAACGGATTAAGTTTCGCACTTTTGGGCCCGCTGCTTGCTCGCGCACCAAGTGGAAACATTCACCTACTCCACTTAAGAGGTCATCCGTCAACTTTTATGTGAACATGTCTAATGATCCCAGAGCCGTTTATTGGTGTCTTCATCGAACCACGTGTAAGAGGTGGTCTTCATGGAATTCAATGGAGAAGCCAACGAACGGCTCTGGGACCATGAGACAATTGAGAGTGAGAGCTGGATGGGAATGAAGGAAGTCCCCAGGAATCAGATCGACGATCATGGATGCTAGAATGCTAGGAAGCCTGGAGTAATCACCGAGCTCGATTAAGCACTCAGAAAAAGTTTTCAATCCGGTCTTCAAACACAATTTTCGACCTACATCAAATGTCTATGAGGTAGCATCTCCCATGACTTTGAACGGAACTCTCATCAGTTTTTCTACTTTAAAAATGACGCTTGCACTCTAGCCAAAGAAGAGTTCCGTTTCACTGGAGGCTAGCTATTCTCGTTTCCAATGTACATCGGTTGAATAGCTGATTAGCACTAGTTGATCGGAAAACTTTTACTAGTTGACACCGAGTTCCCCTACTAGTGCAAACAAGTGTAATCCGTCATAATTTATACTGTTTTTTGTCCATTAGCTTCAAAGTCCGCACTTTCACTAGGTGCAAAAGAAAGCACATTAGCGGGACAGTGATAAGTTTGCGGTAGAAGTCGTTGATACCTCCCAAACGTGAAAAATTGTTACACAAACCATTAAGGGATCACCACAGAACCTGAACATAAGTGGAGCCCATAAGGCAGGTAGGTAGTGGTATTCTCTTGAATTTTCTATGTCTAAGGTTAGAGAGGGACCGAACTTTTTACTATTCCCCAGATGTTGTTGCAGCAATTTTGGAGGGATCGGTCACTACGAAAATAAATCTCTGTCGAGTTAGTGTGCACTAAACTATCAGAAAGCAAAGCAACACGACTAGGGAAGCAAAATGCCGAATCATATCACTCGCGAAATACACACAGCGAAGTTTACTTCCACTGACTTTTTCCAAATGACTCTGAGACCATACTCCGCCTATCTCTACTGCCAAAGCGAATTCGATGCGAGGGACATCAAGGGAACTATCAAACTTTATCCACGAGGATGTTGCGAAGAGAACAAGAATTGGCTGTCTCTGTACGTCTTAATCAAACGCGACCCTAGGGCGGAAGTCCAGGCTAAAGTGTCCTTTTACCTTAAAAAGGCAAATCAAACTCGAGGCGTTGTCAGTCAAACCGGACAATATCATCTGATTTTTCATCCCCACGCTCTTTGGCATGTAAGTCATCTGATTCGCACTGAAACCGTTTTGGATCCAAGTGAAGGATATCTAACTAAAGAAGGACAGGTTCAAATAGACATTAGCATTGAGGTCCGAGTGAATAGGACCCCAAGCAGATTCGCCGCCCCGCCGATATATGAACATCGGGAAGAAGTCCTGCAAACACTGAAGAACGAGGCGTTTCTGGAAACCTGTGATATGGAGTTTTTGGTGGAGGGAAAAGTGTACCGCACTCACAGGTGGATCATAATGTGCAATGCATCGATAAGGTTTCTGCTTCAAGAACTCGGGAACAATTTCGATGGTCCAATCCCGCTTCCTACACTGTCAGGAGAAGATTTCGAGGACCTTGCCATGGAGTGCTATATGGTGTCGAACAGGTTTTGCAAGAAGTGCTTCCACTATCGTGGTTTGAGTGATCAAAGGTGCTGCTCTGGAAAGTGGAGAGCTAATGAAGCCGATTGATCCCGAGGTGCCTGAAGTCGTCCTGGGAACAGGACACGTTTTTAATATTTGAGGTAAACCAGGATTATACGAATTTATTGACCATGCAACCTTGCAAAATCGATTTTAAAGTGTGTTAAGTTTTTAAAGGGTATCCTTCCGATCCCATCGTTATTGTCCGTGTCTCTCTTAAGTGCCGCCACGTGTAAACATTTATTAATCAATTAGACTATTAAGGACAATTAATTACGCTAAGATTCCTCTACAAAATCAGCAATTTGTAGCTGAGGGGGCTTTGGCTAATTAAATTTTCAAATAATCGACATTAAGCAACGAAACTATAGAAAGGACATTAATTTCTGTTCATAAGGAAAATAAAATGGTTGCAAATATCCCGAAGGACTTCTTCCTACTTTCGACTATCACCTCCCTGATCACCTCTCCCACACTAAAGGGAGAATCGGCGGATTAAATCGGTTCCTCCATTTCACTTAAAACGAGGTTAATTATTAACGGGTTGACTGTCTGTTAACCCCCGATCCCCCTGTTTTGTGTTGCTTCCGAACCTTGTCCGTACTAGAATGTTTATGAGCTATTACTGGCGGACATAAAGACATGAAATTGGTTGGTTTAATGACTGGGAATTTGCCTGGAAAATGGATTGGATTGTTATGGCCAGTGGAGAGGGTTATAAATGAGACATTTTCGAAAAAAGAGTGCGGTTAGAAACAAGGCATGATATGAGGTTGTTTGGACAATTGCCGGGCTATTTACAGTCCGATAAACAAATGATTAGGGATCAATTGATTAACTCCGTAATTGAAGTGCGGACAGCTATGTATTTTGGATTTAGATTGGAAAATGGTTTGTCCGGTAATTACGTTCATTTTGCAATTTGAATGTGTTTTATTGGTTTTATTGGTCCTAATATATCTCTAGAGGTTTACATAACTCGGTAATGGTTGGCTTTTCAACCACAATCCTGGACAGGAGCATATAGAAAGGAGGCAGTTGGTTGCTCCCCCCAATACCCCAAAGATACACCCTCGGAATATTGGTCCTCAACACCACGAAGCGACTGCAATAGAATATTGCATGCTCTGTGTCTCCTTCCTCGCTTGGTAGGTTGGGCATCCTGGCGAATCATCATCATCGTGGCACTACATCCTGACGTCAGGTACCGGGCGCCTGGATCGCTATCCTTCAATTATCTCGGCCACGTGACCGTATCCTCCAATCTTGGAAGTCCAGTAGTTGTGCTCCCCCACAGTGCTCTCGGTCTCCCTCCTGGTCTCGCTCCGTTGATACGTCATCCGTTCATAGTCTTTTCAGGCATGCGATCGTCGCTCATTCACAGGATATGTCCTGCCCATTCAAGACGTTCTGGTTTGGCCAATTTTGGGTCTTCTAGCTCATCGTACATTTCATACAACTCATGGTTGTAGCGGATGCCCCATCCATCACGGTCGTGAACTGCTCCAAAAATTCGCCGAAGGACTTTCCCTTGAAATTTTTGCAAGCTTAGATTAGAGTCCAGGTTTCACACCCATAGCTTAACACTAGTCTTAGATGACTTTGTATACGCGGAGCTTCGTGTTTCTGTGCACAAGCTTCGATTTCATTATGGGAAAGCCGAGATGGAAGTCTTATTCCCTAGCTGTGTCAGTCGCCCGCCCTCGTCAGTCTCCTTGGCGTCCTTTGACCGGCTACTACCCAAATATATAAAGCCGGTATCCATTGCTTTGATAACGTATTCGTGTGCTTGGTTAAAGAGCGTTAGCGCCAGTCCGTCACCCTGCTTCAAACTAGTACGTGTTTCAAAAGGATCAGTCAACCTATGAGATGGAGTTGGTCCTAGTCATGTTCGTCAGTCGTACCAGTTTAGCTGGTATGTCAAATTGCAACATTATGTTTTACAGTACTCCTCGGTCTATATTGTCGTATGCCTGCTTGAAGTCGACAAAGATTTGATACACGTTAAGGTTATATTTCCAGCAGTTTTGCAGGATTAGTTTAACGATAAAAAGCTGGTGAGTTGTGAGGCGACCCGGCCTGAAACCGGCTTGGTACTCGCCAATGAGTCGTTCTGCGTATGGTCTTATTCTATTCTCCAGAATTTCGTCAGTGTTTTATAGGACGAACAGACTAATGGAATTCCTCTGCAGTTTTCACAACGCAATCTATTTCCCCTTTTGTGGATGAGACAGATGATGCTCCTGCGCCAGTCATTTGGAATCTCCACTTCCTCCCAGACTCGCAGCAACAGTTGGTGTATCGAATTTAGTAACCCGTTCCACCAGATTTTAGCAACTCGCTGGAATCTCGTCTGCACCCGGTGCTTTGTTTGATTTCAATGACCGTACGGCGAAATAAACTTCTTCCTCAACCGTAGGACGTGTAGTGGGGCAGGGATCGCCAATGTGAGGCCAGGTGTCGGATTCAGAAGCTCTTCAAAATAGAACGCCTATCGTTTGTTGATGCTGTCAACTTCGCTCATTATGTTTCCTTCTTTTTGGCCTTGCAGAGGCTAGTCCAGGGTTGATAACCGTCCTAAATTGAATTCACAAGTCTTTTCTTAATGGGTGGAGGTGGAAATCGTCCTTAAAAGGATGCCAAGTTGCAGCACCTTGTGGGATTCTCACCCACTAAAACCACCCCGACTTCCCCGATCACGGTGAAGTATTACTTCGCGAGAAGGGCTCAGGTTGACATGAGCACAACAAGTCGCGCGTCCGTCGCGCTTTCCGGGCTCGCTTCAGTTCCTGCAGCTTTTCTTGTTTCGTAGTTACTGTTGCGTTTATCGCACTCCAATTTCCTTTTAAATTCAGCATCTCCTCCACAAAATTGCGGGGTCCGATAGCTACGTTGAGGGCATCGTTTAACATTCCTCTTTCACTGGTGAATCTCGAACAATGGAACATAACATCCGGATCCTCGGGTGTAGCGGTGCATTCGGGATAGTCTGGGAACTAATCCAATCCACCGTGTCATGTAAGGAACTGCGTTAGATGGTAATTCAACTCTCCATGCCACTGCTCGACCCATCTCTCACTACACAATCACCCACCGTTGCTGCCATCTCCTGTACAACTTCATCCAAGTGACTTTCCGGGAGCCCGCAGTCACTTCGGTCGGATTCGCCTTCCTTCTCCGGTGAAAACTGTGTGCCTCATTCGCTAGTAGATCCAAGGCAATCATCACGCGATGACACACACTGCCCCACCAGATACTGTCCTATATGCACTGCACACCCTCAGCGTGGTATGCCGAACTTACCCTTCCCTGGTTCGCTGTGTTATCCAGTGCGTACGCCCAGACAGGAGCTGCGTATAGCAAGATGTATTTCACCACCCCTGCTATAAGAAGCCGCGCCTAGATTTTGGCCCTCCAATATTACGCATCGTCCTTGCTAGAGATGAGCTACCATTTGCTTTTCGCCCTTGAAGCTCAACTGGGTATCGGTCATTACTCCCCCAATTTTGCAGCGACCTCGTGATTACCAACCCGAATTTTGACAGTATTGTTTTTCCTTCAATTGGTAGTAAGGACCGCCTCCGTCTTATCTTCCACCAAGTCCAGGTTCACCATTTGAAGCCATGCTTTGATGGTATGAACGGTTTCACTTGCATACAGCTTGACGTCATGGGGGTGTTTTGCAACTACTACCACTGCCAGGTCGTCTGCAAAAATAACCAACGTTGCTCCTTTGTGACGCGAAGGCCGAGCATTCCGTCATACATTATGATCTATAGCAGGGGTCCCAGTACGGAGCCTTGGGGAATTCCTGCTGTTACCACATATTGCTTCGGCCCATCGACCGCCTCGTTGCAAAGAAGTCGGAATCCCATCCAACCCAGAGCCTTATTGTCCCCAATTCGTCCACATCCCCGTAGTTCCTCCTCGGTATCCCCGGGGATTATGAAGACGTCCTGTGGAACCGTTGGTTGCAGCCGACTTTCTTCCTGTTGGTATTCCAATTCGAGATTATCGTTCAGGGTGGACCGCGCAAACGCTTCCATCTGAAACAGGAATCGCTTCACGTGAATTGCATTCCTTGTAAGTATTACGTCTTGTCCGCGAATAGTGCAGAACCTGGTTGTGGCAGCAGTGCAGAGGAGGCCGGAAATTGGGCAGTGGAAGGGACCAAATCCGAAAACGATTGCAGTAGCCCGGTGAAAACTTCCACGAAATTTTCGACAGCGTACATGGCGTGAAATGGTTGGAGCGTCCCATATTGAATGAACTGGTTAAAACTCTCCCCCCGGGGGCTAATCCGCCAAGAGAAAATTTAGAAGCTCGCCTAGCAAATCCATCGCAACCAAGCACCGGATTGGCTAGAAAGAGCACTTCGATGGAGCTTCAATACGTCTGAGCGGACCATCACGTTCAATTTCGCCATCTTTTCAGGTCTTTGGTATAGCTCTTCCCTCTTGGTCATCTCCATCCATTATAAATGGCGCGTGGTGATTACTTGAACCAGTGGAAAGTAGCATTTTTCGGCTTACAACTTCGTTTTGATATGTCAGATAGAGAAACGCGCATTTGACATCGTCCGGCAAGGTTAGGTTTCACGGCTTTTACCCAGAGACAAGTGTTCATTCGCTTCAATTTCTTGCCTTGTAGAGTTTCCCATCCTATCCTCGGTAGTATACCTCAAGACCTGGTCGTTTCTTGGGTTTATCTTGGATACTTAGTGTCACGTAGGTGCCTACATTCGAGAAGTCTCTGGACCTACGGACCTTAGCGCTATATGCTGAAGGGATTGTCGTCTGAACTGCTGAGGAGTGTCTGTCCCCACCTTTATGTGAAACATCCACCTCTTCATTTCACTGATTGAAAAATTTAATATTCTTTCTTCTTCGTCGGAATGAAGGGAGAGCTGAGTTGAATTTTTGATGGAATACGGAGGCAGTCGGTTAAATGCTGTGGCATTCCGTCCTCATTGATCATCACTTCGGTACCGGATTCGAAACGAGGAAGATTTAATTCTTGCGATTCGTCTTTGAGCCCGCCAAACTCTCGTTACGAAGGGGTGCCCTTCAATGAATGGCCTGAGGATGCCACAGCTGGGTAGGAACATCCAAAATTTGACTCACTATATATCCGAGGCACGAGAAATATTGATCGAGGATGTGATCCGTCGTAGATCCTCCCTCTTGATTGCAGCCCTTCGACCCGAAGTTCTACGGCTCCACCCCGGCCATTATTATTTTTTTTTTTAATTTCGTTTCAGGTTTAGCTCGTGTGATGTTGTTTTGGTAGGCTCGCGCGAATCCTCCAGTTTGATTAGTTTTCAGAATCCAGTACGGACCCATTCATCGAAAAGGACACGTGACCTTTTGTAGAAAGACGCAGAATCAAGGAGAAATAGAAGTGCTCAAAGGAACCCCCCACATTCCTCAGCCTGGCTAGCACAGAGGCATGCAAGTATGTGTCGATGGAGTATTTCAATGGAGCTTCACTATTTGTGGGCGTATCTTCACAGTCAATTTCGCCATCATTTTAGGTTTTTGGGATTACTTTCCTCTCTTGGTCCAGCCCCAACTCATTTTGTCATGTGCAAAGGCAATTTTCGACCCAATTGTAACTTGCACTACTGTTGCATTTGTGAGTATACAATGAAGCGATCGGCATACGGGATCCTCTTTCAGTCACGCTGCTTCCAGAAGGCTTAGAGAGCGTCCAATGAGTTACCTCTGCCCTCGACGGAATTGTCAGTCTTCTCTTTTTAAAAAGTTCCGCGCTTGGTTCAACAGATGTGGTTAGTAAAACCACATCGACGAAATCGGTTGATGAGGGTCGGATCGAGAGGTTCTTAGATTTTCTTCTAGCGTACGAACCCCCTGCTGTTTTGATCGGGTTTTCTCGAGGTCATTTTTCATCAACTTGGCAATCCAGGCCAATATTACCAGAAAGCCTGAATGCCGTTAAAAATTTTCAAGGACCCGACTCCAACACTTCTCTCAAGAATATGTTCTCAGTTGAGGGTCAGTTTAAAGAATTGCCTCGTTTTCTAACCGTTCCTTGTCAAGCAATTAATGCCGAAAGAATCCTCCAAATCAGCCCCGGCAAACAATTCTACTAAGAAGTCGTGATTGCTTCCGTAGCAGAAATGTCTAGCCTGAGATTTGGTATTGCAGGCGTTTATCCCAGGTTCCTTTGGAAGCAGACGTAAATCCAGACCTAGACCAATATCCTGATAAACTACTTAACTCCTCGTAAGCACTCTAGCTTTCTTCTCTTACTGATGATAAAACATACCAGCAGAAGACGGTCATGGCCTAACTTTTAGTTAAATCCTTCCTTGCTGTCAATAGCAATAGCTACAATTCGAACAAATCCACCGATAAACAACCACCCCAGGAAACCAGTTACATAAATTGTTGATCAGATGAAAACGTGTCTCTATAAAATTGAAAAGTGGCTTCCATCAACAAAGAAGGATACATCGTATTACTTTCGGCTAAAAAGGAGAAGAATCACATCAAAACCTTATAAAAAATTTACCACGAGATTTATATTGCGATAACCTCCCCACACTCCCTCATTCGTCCCTTTTGCACGTACTTATTTTCATATCATCAAACAAAAATAACTTCGAACACAAATAAGTTTTCTCTATGCGTACCGAGAGCAGGTCGCCAATTTCGCTTCCTGTCCCGGGGCCAACTACAACAGGAGATGGTTCCCACTCAAAAATTTCTATCTGTGGTTATCCTTCAGTGTGTCACCATCAAGTTGTTGCTCCTTTTGCCTTCTTATGTTCACGATTGTCTTATCCTAGTCCCTGGCTCTCTGCCGGTCCTCGTCAAGAGGTTCCCACAGTTTACAAGTGGCTCAATTCAGAGGGATGAAAATCGTATATTGTGAAAGGCTTGATATTTGCAGCTCCAGGGCAGGAAGGAATGTACAATATACTCGAACGTAGGACATACCGTCGAAAATATTTTTCTTTGTGCTGAAATCTGTACGGTATCCGTACAATCGGGGTAGATGACACCAAGGTGGGAAGGAGGTGGGTACTTTGTCAAGCGACTTTATTGTGGTCGATGCTGGTCTTTGCCCTGGGAAGATTTTGATGTTTTGACAAAATTTTCCATGAGAACGGATCAAGGAAAATCGCTGAAGTGACGTAGATTCTGAAGTACATTCTAGGATTCGAGCAGCGATACTTGGCCAGTGTGGAATTTCAGGACATACTCAAAGACGGTGAAAGCATTTTTGCCGCTACCGAGGGTCGATTTTCAAGAGAACTGAAAGATTTCACAGAGCCAACCGCGATATGTCGTGCAGTAGCTGTGAGTGTGGTTTGCCTTTGAAACAGGACCTGCCTTCCAAAGTGTCATTCAAACCCCAAATCAATTATTCATTCTGCCTTCCATAGTGGGGCGCTACCCCTTGTATAGTACTTCCACGCAAGGGACCGATGCATCCTCAGGACATTGTAGGTCACTCGAATCTAATATCGATTGCCAGAGTGACGGGCTGGCTTCCACTTTGATGAGGAAAGTGTTTACGAATTGAATCTGTCCCGAAGGTTCCGAATATTGTTCACATGTTGATTCGAATTCCGTACAACGGAACAGGACCTGTATGGCGCCATATTGAGGCAAGCATACGTATCACGACCGTATGAAAAGTTGAATGTGTTTTGTGTTCAACTTTTGTTCTGTTGGAACAGTTTACATAATTTGACAGGATTCGTCTTTGTTTGTGTAAAGTTTTCGTGGTGTAGTTCTATTTGTCCTTTCGGCTTACGATGGAGAATGAACGCTTTATGAATATTTGATTTTGGTATACGGGAGCACACAGAATCTTGTGGGAAAGCCAACGTATGATTACTAGTCCTATTTACGTAGGAGAGAAAACTAGAAAGATGTTCGTTTGTTTTGTTTTATGAAAGGCAAACAAGTTTAAGGCGCTTATTTGTTTCGAAATAGACGGTATTAACTAGATTCGTAGAATAGTAACAATCTAGCGGTTACTCTGGAGAGGTTTCCCACAAGGCCCAAAACTGGTAGTGAAGAAAGTTGAGATTTCCATCTAAAAACCTTTCTTATCAAGCTCCTTTGCACGGAAGAACCAATACCGTGCCAGTGTCTTTTTTGTTCTTCCCTTACATAATCAATAACACAGATGAAAATTTTAGGGAGATTTGGATGACATAAAAGGACACAACCTTCTCCCCTGGCGCGATCTTTAAGAAGATTTAGTGTATTTCGGGAGATTAACTTCTCCGTGATAATAGGTGGCTATGCGAAAGAAAAGGAACTGACATCCGCGGTTAACGTGGAAGATGCATCCGTGGGAAACCAAACAGGATACGGAAAAGTGAAGAGCAAGGATAGGTCGAATATTTTACCCATGGATAATCGACCGAGAATGGTCAAAATTGCTAAGGCTTTGAGGCCGAATAGAGACTCTAAAAAAACATTACAAGGACACAGGCAAATGCAAACCACCGGGACTGGATCGCTTAGGTTCGCAGAGAACAGTTGCGAGTTTCTGCAACTAGGAGGTGATTATGGTCTATGAAGACACCCAACAAAAGGTTGGCTCTTTGTTGGGTGTCACAAAAGATTGGGTATCCTGAGATTATAGGTATCATCGTCAGCCCTGCCCACCGGTGCCAAAAAGACCCATGTTAGCAAGAAATTAAGCCAGTTCGAGTTATACCGAAGCATCTTTAGTTCTGTCTAAGACGGATCCGGAATGAGAAACGCAGAGAAATCAATCATGCTTCAGAGCTAAGCCGGTCGTGAAACACTGAGGAGGGCCTGAAAGTACTATCAAAAAGCTTATCTGATGGGTTTACCTTAGTGTACTCACCGGACTTTGATTGGGAAAGATTGAATACTTAGGTGTCGTCAATTGTTGGTTTGGCTCTTCAATTAGGAAACAGATCAAGGACCAACACTAAGGTCCTCGCGATGAAAGCTTCTGCAACCAAAGAAGTACTTTCTCCAACTGGATCGTCAAGCCTGCGTTATATGTTCCCGTGGAAGCGATCTCGTTGACAGAATTGCGAAAAAGAAGAGAAGACCCTAGAGCGCTTCCACTACGATTGCTCAGCTCTAGCTAGAGCTAGGCTGCACACACTAAGTGAACAATTCTTTGAAGTCATAAAAGTCTGGTTCTAGGGTAGAAGAGCTGCTATCTTTTGTAAAAGCCACGGACTGGCTCAGAAGTTCAGGCGTCAGACTACGCCACATCACCAGAGAGCTAACTTGGAACAGATTGTCACAGTACTTCGAGCTACCCCCAAACTTTCCCGCCTTGCAGAACCTACAAATCAGGGAAGTCCTTTCACCGACAGGAGGGGAGAGGAGGTAGAGAACTGTTGGTTCAAGGAACCCCCTCATGGCCGGCCTCTCCGTCGATCGAGCTCTATCTTCTTCTCAACGAGAAGAACCCGAACGTAATTCGCAACACGATTCCACCTGCCAGCATTCCTCAGCCCGGTTCAGAGACAGTACAGACGCAAAAACCACTCACAAAGCTCCACTGTACTTGCGCAAAAAGCTTACGATATACCTCCTTACCAACCCATACTTCTACCCTGTAGAGCAGGACAGACTTCATTGAACTTATCAGGAGACGTCGCCTGCTACTTAAGACCGAAGCCCCAACTGCAGCCCTGTTCGCTGCTGCTTTGATTTGTTCAAATCTTTGAGCCAAGATTCAGTTAAACTACTTTATTATTGATTTTGACTCAGTTCGCCGAACGGTGTGTGACGCAGGATCGGAATTCTCTTGGTAATCAGGATGTCTACTTCGGCTTTTTCCAGTGCAAGGTTGAAACCATGGGCAGACATCCATCCGCTTACTGGTGGTGCATCTAGCAACAAGTGCCGCAATATCATCTGTATAACCAACCACATGCGACTATCATAGGAAGCGTTCAAGAGATCCGGCCTTAGAATGAATCCCTGTGCTACCCCCAACATGAACCCCAGCCTCCTCAGACTCTCTAGCGTTTCATATGAATATCCGTAAAAGATAGTTCAGCACTTGGAAAGTATTGTCTAGGGTGCCTACAACGTCTTTCCATCTTACGGAATTAAAGGCGCTTCTGACGTCAAGCGTTACATGGAGCATTAACCATGGAGCTCGGCGGCTATGTGCCTCCGCTCGTCGAACGGCATCCACGACTTGTATGACAGCATCAACTATATATCTCCCTGTTCTAAAAACGAACCGCCGCGCGGATAAGTCTCCAGCAGCGCATATCGCTTCAGCGAATCTACTTCTGATTAGCTTTTCGAGCACTTTCCCGGCAGTGTTAGTCACACAAAATGGGTGGTATGGAAACGGCAACTCAAGGTCGCCTTTTCCTTTGCTGATCAGCGCGAGCCTCGCCACCTTCCGATGAGAAGGGAAAATGGCCTTTTTCAGACAAGCCTTGAATGCACCGAGCAGTAGGTCTGGCCGTTGTTGGAACACAAATTTGTATATTTCTGGCGCCATCTACTTTTTTATATAGAGGTCTGTTTTTTCCTCTCTGCTTTCCTCCTTTATAGAGAAAAGTGGGCAGTCATCGGCGCTCTCCGCGACGACGTCATCTTCCCGTACGGGGTGTGCAGGGAATAGTGCGGATACAATACGGTCTATCTGCCCGGCCTTAAGGAGCGGAATTCCCGCAGTGCCCGATTTTTCAGGTTACCAGTTTGCAGCCGAGTCCCCACTTCCCCCCTTCACCTCGTCGACCGGATCCTACCAGCAGCGAGCTCTGCTCCTGTTTATTGCGCTGCGGAGTACAAGGAAGTGGATTGCAAGAGTCAGGAGCGGATATACCCTCGGGGACAAAACCTCGTTGCCCCGAACCAGCACTGATTTGTCGGCGAATTCCGGGATTATCTAAGGGGCGGTGTCACCGAGGGTACACCCATTCCTGACTATTGTGGCCCGCCCCCTTGCACACCATGCGCTGGTTAGTTGTCCATGGAGGTCGAGGTGTATTGTGAACCGCTTGGTAGTGCGGGGAAATGAGCCCACCTCTTTCCTTATATGCCTTTACACTTCCTTATATGACTTTACACTTTTGGCATGCGATGCACTCTCCGGCCCAGGAATTGACATCCTTGTCCATCAAGGGCCAGAAGTATTTATCGGTGACTAACCGAGTTGTTGATCTGATACTTGGATGCGCCAAGTCGTGAACACTTCCTTGCGAAAGGTGGCCGGAATGTATGGCCGAGGTCCCTTTTCCGAGTCTTCGCAGCAGAAAGAGAGGTTCGAGCCGAAGATGGGCCACTCCCGAAATTTGTATTTGGGGTTGGATTGGAGGCTCTGAAGTACTGCGTCATCCTCCTGCGCCTTGGCAATAGCCGAGAAGTCGAGTGAGGCGGGGATTTTAACCTCGGGAACACGAGACAAAGCGTCAGCAACTATGTTGTCCTTGCCGGACGCGTGCTGGATGTCTGACGTAAATTGGCTTATAAAGCTCAGGTGCCGAAGCTGACGAGGGGATGCTTCGTCGGGCTTTTATTTCAAAGCATATGTAAGAGGCTTATGGCCCGTGAACACTATGAACGAGTGAAGAAGCTCAACGGCTGCCAAACGTGATTCACCTTTTGGTGAAGAGTGGCACCTACTGCGGTGTCAGAGGCATCGACAAAAACGGCTTTGCATCTTGCAGAGGAAATGCCAAGAGTGTAGCATCAGCCAGTTACTGTCGGGATTTATCGAACGTGCTGACAGCTTCTTCAGACCACACGATCTCTCGAGTGTCCTTAGTTTTGCGGCCAGACAAGTACGCGTTCAAAAGGGACTGGTGTTGGGCGACCTTGGGCAGGAAACGACGACAGAAATTTAGCACGCCCACGACCTTCGCAAATCCTTTACAGTTTTCGGACGCGGGAAGCTTGTAATCGCTTGCACCTTGTCTGAGTCGGGCTGTATTCCTTCAGGGGAAATGGAGTGGCCGAGGAATCTCACCCGTGTTTGAAGGAACTTGCATTTCTCAACGTTTAGGACTAACCCGGCCTCAAGGAGACGTTGAAAAATGCACTCGAGATGGGCTAAGTGCTCAGACTCTGAGGAAGAAGCGACCAAAACATCATCCAAATATACGAAACAGAAGTCGAGGTTTCGCAGTACCGAGTGGATGAACCTTTGAAAGGTTTGCGCCGCATTGCACAATCCGAAATTCATCCGGGTGTGCATATTGCCGTCTTTGGTATGACATCTGGAGCTACAGGGATTTGATGATAAACCTTGGTTAAGTCCAAGGTCGAAAAGATGCGGCAATTCGCGAGGTGATGCGCAAAGTCGTGGATGAGCGGAATTGGATATCGGTCTGTAATCCCCACATGGGCGCCATTCGCCGTTTGGCTTAGGAACCATATGCAGTGGGGAAGACCAACAGCTGTTTGAGGGCCTGCAGATACCCTGTTGAACGAGTTGTTCAAACTCTTTCCACGCAATAGCCAATTTCTGGTATGGTAGAGGACGCACCTTCGAGAAGATCGGAGAACCAGTAGTGTTAATGCGGTGCTGCACATTGTGCTTCACTGGTTTGGAAATACTACACTCGGTAGTAATCTGGCTGAACTTTTGGAGAAGTTCCCGAAGACGAGAGTCGTAATGTCTTCGAAAAGAACGGAAAGATTATTGCCTGGGTGAGATACCATTTGTCCCGACGAATTCCCCCGTACTCGAGGAGGGCGATCAGACCCGAGTCTGCAAGGGACTCATCTGAAGTGGTTCTACCAAGAAGCCTCACCGGAGGTTATCTGGTACCATGGGAACCGGGACGGCCCTCTGAGAGCATATGCTCCAGGAGAACTCCTGAAGGATGTGTTCTCGGCCCGGTTATTTGCGGTTGGTCACCTAGTGGGAGTTTCATAGTGGTTGTGGTTATGCCTACATCGCGGGCAGAGCTCCTCGGAGCTCAAGCATGGAGTTGCGCTGTACAACTCGGGCGCTATACCCCTTAGTTGCGGCAGAGGGGTTACTCACGTTAAACCCCCAGGACTTTCATGTCCCGACGAATTAAGGTTGGTCGTAGAATCTATAAAAGACTTGTTTTTCAAGTCCACTAGCAATCCATAGTGACACAAGAAGTCTGCGCCTAGTATGGGGAAGCTGACATCCGCCAGGATGAAACGCCACGAAAATGTCCTATGCAAGCCACGACTCACGTCCACTATAGTTGTTGATCCGGAAGGAATTTACTGCTGCCAGTTTTAGTGGTTGTGGAAATAGTCGATGGTGCTGGGGTACGGGAAGAACCGAAACCTCCGCACCAGTATCCACGAGGTAGTTGCGCCTACTGAGAGGGTCATAAATTGTGAGACGACGTGGCGCTGCGTTCTGGGTGGCCGTCGCCAGGACCCCCGCGGACCTAGTTTTTTGTTGGAGGCGCGAATTTACATGGAAGAGTACATCTGGTCGCTTTATCGCCAAACCTACAATGGTACCAGCAAATCCCTCGGTCCGTAGGCTGTCCTGACAACCTGCTACCCGATCGCCCTTCTCGGGTGGCAGACTGCGAGTGAGCTTGTGATCTGGCGAAATAAATTTCGAATGTCGCGAATCCTGCCGCGCCACATTGTCATTTGTTACGCCCATGGAAAAAGAACTAGGCAGAGTCTGAAAAAAGAATTTCTGTCCCCGAACTTAGTGTCCTACGTCAAGGACAATTCTTAAGTAGATTCGAACGTCTAATATATTCATCTTCTCGCTGATGGGCATTTACAAAGCAGTAGCAGAAGGTGAGACAAAGGGCAAGGACTTCGCTCTATAATTTGTATCTTTCCATCTTTTGCATTTGACTCTATGTACCTTCCGGCTAAAAAGATAGACCAATTAGTAGGCAGACTATGGGTCGACTTAAAAAATAAAATTTCCATATTCTCTGTAATATTTACTTATCAAAAGCTGAATAGCAAAGGTCTGTGTAAATTGCAGGTTAAATGAAGTAATTTGAATTTGAATTTGAAATAGCCAAGCAAACAACTTCTGCCATAACTCTCGTAAACTCTAGATGAATTCTATATTCTGAATAGTATTCTTCATCAGAAGGTACCGAATCCTCCATAAACTCTATTTCAACTGAATAATAACATGCTTCCAGGGTAACAGACGAGCTATTCACTCTTCTGCACTTAGCAATGCAAGCCAAAAGGCAGAGTCTCCGGACGCTGCACCTATTGCACCTTAGCCATCGGCATCCTGCTCAGGACGATATAGTATATGAGCATCTTCAATCCGAGCACACCTGGATGCTCCTTCCCGCGACGTTTACCCACTTCTATATCTACTTTCTATTGAGCAATGTTTCTATTGAAAGGATCGCATCAAGTACGGAGTAGAACCGAATGAAAATGTAGTCATAAATCGAGTTGGACTAGGTTGGCTTCAAGGAGCCTGGGAAATCGACAACAGCATTTTATTGTTGCATTCTTGGATTCAATCGATGAAATGGAAGTGGAACGAAAAATAACGTTGAGCACCAGAGGATTGGACTACATTAACTCAAAATATTGAGACGCTTAACGCTTCAGAAAATTCCTGAAATTGGGCCAAGACTCTTCAGTGAATTCCTATTTTTCAACCCCCACAAATTGGTACTTTTTGGCCTCAAACAGTATTCGCTTCATCAAATACTATACCTCTGTATAGAGCTTGAAGGATCATTATTCAGAAATACTCCAAAAAGTTCTCAGCCCTGAAGCCCCCCCCCCCCTCTCAAAAGTCCTTTATTGCTCCTGCACCCTTACAACTCGCAATAAAACTTCATACAACAGAAACTTATGACGACAAGGAATAAAAAAAGTCGCAAAACTCCTGTAAAAGTTAAATTTTTATAATGACATCAATTTAACAATGTTTTTTAGCAATTGCACTGCATCCAATACATTTCCACGAAACAGGAGCACGTTCCTGAAAAATTGCTCCTGCCCAACACAAAGGGAAGGAGCAACTTGGAAACATCTGCTCAAAACGAAAAGTATCTGATGCTATAACCGATATCGGAATGGAATCCTCTTACACACACTACTATATGTATAATACAATAGATCCTTAAAAATTGAAAACGGAGAGAAATGAAAGTTTTCCTTTCACCGAGTGTGTAAAAACTTATCCTTTTTACGTTTTTATAAATCGCTTAAAGTTTTCTCGTTGAGATGTGTCTTTTTTGTTTTTGTCCTGGTCCTAGTCCTGGTCCTGGTCCTGGTTTTATGCTGAAATTGATAGGAATGGTGCGGTTGTATTTGCCAGAAATCTTTTAGGACAAATCTTTGGGAAATATGCTGCTTCTACATCTGTTTGGAAATAAAGTTTCCTTTTTAGCCATTTTGAAGGGAAAATGGCTCGGTTGTAGGTGGCAATGAAAGTTCAATCAATCATTGGATCGGTGAAATGAAAATGGGGGTTTTATGTTCGAATTTAGAGCAATCGATTGGCGAAATGTTGGAAGTAATGATTGTTTATTTTTCATTAGAGGCGGGATTTCCACTTGAAGGATTTAATTTACGACACTTGTAATTGAATCCGGACCCGTTTGAATAGATTTTTTCGTGCGAATGACTTGAGGGTGAAGTAACCCTTTTTTACTGGGGCCAAGAATGGAATAAAGGGAAGGATTTAATTGAGGAAATTAAGTCAAATACGAGCATCGTCCATCAAGGTAGGTACCAGGAAGTTCAAGAAGTATTGATCTGAAAGGAGACTTTGAAGTGGTAGCTGCTCTTCGATCTCTGGGTTCGCAAAGACATTTGAATCCTAGAAAAGAAAAGTTTGCCCATCAAATCCTTAACTTAAGGTTCACAGATTATTTCACTAAAAACCATGGAGAATGACAGTTGAAGATGTGGAAAGCAAGCACTACTCTATGCATGTCCTCAAATCCATCAAGAGCTACAGCCCCAAGCAGTATTTCGCTAGGTTCCCCATTTCTCGGTGTGCATGAACTTTTAAGATCAAGCCAGTCACTTACCAGTCAATACATCCCCTCTATGATTAGCAACCTTATCGTGTTGGAGGAGCTGAGTAAGAAAGATCCTTTACAAAACCAAATCCTTTAAGAGCTAGAAGTGAAGCCTGACGCTAAGCGGTTACCAAAACCCCAACGCATGGGTCGACTTCAATGCAGAGAGCTAAATAGTTACAAGGGTTGAGATGTCGCGGATATCAGGTGACCTGAAATGAAACAATCCAAAAACCAAAATTAGATCATGGCAATCCAACCCAAAATGAGGAACAACCCTGAGCTCATCCATGGCGGAACGAACCTAACCTAAGATTCTCCAATCTTTTAATTGGTAACCAATCCAATTGGGACTCTTTGACGTCTTTAACGGGCTAAGTGATGCAGGCTCCTGTTCTTTGCACTCCCCACCCGAGCTTCAGTCGTCCTCCGGGAAAACTACCTACGGACATACCGCAACCGCTCAGTTTTTCGAAAGTTCAGAAAAAAGGGGCCAAGGGCCAACCAAAGCAACAGATCCCAACTCTTCAGCACAAAGGGCTTCAGTACTACTCCTCCCCAACGATGTGTGAGAGGCTGTGCGACTAACACTGGAGAGGCGGTGCGTATTGGTGCTGAGGTTTAGGAACAACTTGTTCAGAATAAACTCAACACCTCCAATTGGATGCTACTTAGCAGCGCAGGAGGAGAGAGAGCCGATAGGCCGGGAACTTTCTTTACGATTGGCATTTTAAAACTGTATGTTAAGAAGATTCTGGAAAAAAAACGGCTTGTCAAATCTATTAAGAGGTTGGGGCCGTCACGTTGCAAGTGTTGACTCTTAAAGCCAGCGCAGGGGACGCTCACCTCATGACATTTTCATCTGAAGCGTGTATAAAGTGCCAGATTCCCCAAATAAATTTTCAGCATTGTATAGTAGCCACTGCACTAATCAGTCGTCAGATCAATGACTGTAAGACATCTATATCATCATCAACGTTTCAACAACCGTACCCGGTCTAGGCCTGCCTTAATACGGAACTCCAGATACTCCGGTTTTGCGCCGAGGTCCACCAATTCGATATCCCAAAAAGCTGTCTGGCGTCCTGACCTACGCCATCGTTCCATCTCAAGCAAAGTCTGCCCCGTCTTCTTTTTCAACCATAGATACTTCCCTTGTAGATTTTCCGAGCCGGATCATCCTCATCCATATGGATTAAGCGGCCCACCCACCCCAACCTGTTGAGCCGGATTTTATCCACAACCAGACGGTCGTCGTATCATGTAGGGTGGTAGTTTGGTGGACTTAAAGAGGAGAGTGCCTCCCGTATTTACGTCTACTTCGCGAATACTTTCTCCAGGGACAGGTTGAAGAGGACGCAAGATAGGACATCCCTTGTTTTAGACCGTTATTGATGTTGAATAGTCTCGACAGTGATCCAGCTACTTTTATCTGGCCTCGCACATTGGTGCGACTTTAAAGTCAATGAAAAAATGGTACAACTGATGTCCATATTCCAACAGTTTTTCCATCGCTTGCTGCAGAGAGAAAATCTGATCCTACCCTATGCATGACATCAAATCCATCAAGAGCTAAAGCGCCAAACAGTACTTCGCGCGGTCCACCGTTTGTGGTTGTGCATAAACTTTTAAGACCAACGCGGTCACTTGCCAGTCCATACACTCCCTCTTTGATTACAAACCTTATTGTGATGGGGGAGTAAGAAAGATCCTCTACAAAAACCAAATCCTCTAGGAAGCAGAGTCAGGGGGGGTGATAATGAAAACCCCAAACCAAGGTATGATCACCGTGCGAGGGCTAAACATTAACAGTGGATAAGATGTGGTAGTCAACAGTGAAATCTAGGTGCCTCTCAGTTTCAACTAGCCTTGTCTCCACAAAAAGGACTTCGCCGAAATCGACCGAGAAACCCCAATAAAATAAAGGACATGGCAGTAAACTATGAAAAACCTCTAAATTCACAACGTGAAACAAAGCAAAAACCAAAACTGACTTTCGACATGGGGATCCAACCCTGAGCGAGGAGAAACCCTGACCTCTTCGATGATAAAACTGAGTCTGACCTCAGATTATCCACTCATTTAATTGCTGACTAATCCAATTGGAGCCCAGGTCCTGGGGGAGGCGATACAGGCTCCTTCTGTCTGCACTCCCAACCCCGGCGCTTCCAAGCTAACCGCCTCCTGATATACCAAAACCCCCGGATTGTTCCAAAGTTGAAGGGAAAGCAGCGTCCGAGGCATCTGCGACTAAGGGCAAATTCAATTATGAACCTGATAGCGGCAGCCTGCAGAGCTTCCATGCCCAAGAGGGCATCGACACATGGCGAACCTTCTATTAATTAGTGGTCGGCGAAAATTAGAGAGCTCCGGAAGGAGTATCACTGACTCCACCGAGGTCTAAACGGCCGGGAGAAGGCATGTACCATAATGACAGATTACAAATCAGCCAAAAGGAAACGCCGCATCGCAATAAACAGGAACAAAGCTCTCATGCTGGTATCCCGAAAAATTTGGGTTCTGGGCAAACTCTATTCACTTAAGGCCGACTAGATGGACCCTATTTCCTGCGCACCCCGTATGGAACGATGACGCTCTCCGTGCCGATGACTGCCCACTTTTCTCTATAAAAGAGTTAAAACAGGCTGTCCTCTCTATGAAAAACAAGAAGGCGCCAGGACCCGATGGTATCCCAGCAGAGGTATACAAACTGTTGTTCCAACAGCGGCTTGACTTACTATTCGGAGCATACAACGCTTGCTTGAAAGAGGGCATTCTCCCTTGTCGTTGGAGGGTAACGTGGCTCGCGCTGATCAGCAAAGGGAAAGGCGACCCTCAGTTGCTGTCTTCATACCGTCCCCTATACTTGACACAGCTGGAACCGTGCTCGAAAAGTTCATCAGAAGTAGACTCGCTGAAGCGATACGCGCTACCGGAGACTTATCTCGACGGCAATTCGGCTTTAGAGCAGGGAAATCAACAGTTCAAGCTGTCGTGCAAGCCGCCGAGCTCGTAGTCATCTCGTAACGCTGGACGTCAGAAACGCCTTTAATTCCGATGGAATGGAAGCGTATTCCAGGAATACTAGGCAATACTTTCCACTATCTTTTATGGATATTGAGGGGTTATCTGAGGAAGATTCGCGCCTGGTCGATTATCCAGATGATGTCGCGGCGCTTGTTGCTGGACGCACTGTCGAATAGGCGCAAAGCAGACTTGACATATTGATACGAATGGTAAGCAGAAAAACCGAAGTAATCATCCAGACTAAAAAGAGAATTCTGACCCTAAGTCCCATAGTCGAATCAAAACCAGCGGTAAAGTACCTTGGGCTAACTCTTGACTCAAAGATGAGCTTTTTTGAGCAAATCAAAACAGCACCGAAAAAGGCTGCAGCTGGAGTTTTAGCGTTACGTAGGGTAATGGCAAATATTGAGGGTCCTACATCTAGCAGGCTATCTCTCCTGATGAGTTCAAAGCAGTTTGTCCTGCTTTACGGTGCAGAGGTATGGACAGACGCTCTTGACAAAGAGGTAGAGATATCCGGCATCGCTATAGCGCCTACGACCGTGAATTTTGGTTAAAAGCTTGCTGAGGATTCTCGAAGGCATATCTTTCACGTTTACGCACCCAGCCAAGCGCGATTGTATTCGGCTATTTAATACCAAGCTCTCCCGCATCGTCACCATCTCCATGCCCACAGCGCTCGATCTAGAGTCCATTGCCTTGGCCCAAGTCGAAGATCACGAACTTCACCATATTCCCAGTAAATAGAGCCTGGATCTCCAGCCGCATATGATCAACAATTTCTCCATCTCCTGCGACGTCTCTACGGAAACAGTTAAGCTCTACCTATCTTCCTATATAGTCTACCACACAGGAGCGTCAAACCTGCCACGCACCAGTTATCCTCTAAATTCGTTTGGCCTGGAGTGCATCGCGATCTCAGTTGATAGAGGCGCTTGTACGAACCCCGCCCATGGACTAAAAAGGACGGTTCGACCAAATGCGCGTCGTCCTGATTAAACTTCCTCTCTGCCAGCAAGCAATCACTGTCGTAAGAGCCCTCATCGATAGATCAGTGTATATTTGGAATCGCGTAACATTACGACAGACCAATGGGCTCAGTACGAATCTACACTAAAAACAGCTTTCTCGTTCGAACAAAGGACGCCAATGGCCTAATCTTCTGCCTCTGATCTAGCTTGGCCTCCGCAACACTTTTAACAGGGATTTGTAGATCGGAGCCATTCAGGATTCCGGGAGAATTCTTCTCCAGACGAAGCCCACCAGACTCTTGCCCCTCTACTTTCGTCGAGACTTTCCGCAACCTCGCACAGACTATTAAACCTGCACCAAGGTCGAGACATATCTCGGAGAAGACCGCCTACCACGACCAACACCTCAACGACAAATACATATATGCGTCCAACTACCTCATATTCTCTCATTCGTCCCCACGTACTCGAGGAGGGCGATTAGACCCGTTAGACGCGTTGTACAACTCGGGCGCCGTACCCCTTAGTTGCGGCAGAGGTGTTAGATAGGCCTCGCATCCACTGGTATGAATGCTGAGCCTGCACTCAGTATAAACCAGGACCGCTGTGCTTGCATGGCGGGGCTCTGATTGTAGTCCCAAAATCAATCCGTGCCCGAAGAGGACCATGGGATTATGCCTACACGGCAGGTACTCACTTTAAATCCCCAGGACTTTCATATTCTCTCATACTGAACACGGATTTCTTACGGCGATTGTAGTTGGAAGACTAAGGGAAATCTAGGCTGTGAAATTAGTACGAAGTCGTTTAAGAGATTCGGGCGAAGCGTTGTTCTCCCTTCGCACGGCCAACGGTGAGTTCCTCCTATAGCCGGAACCGCTGAACATGGTCACTAAAGTGCGCATTTGCAATCACACCTGGAAGAACCTGTTATAGGGGCTTGGTCCAATGTATTTCCTACAATAGGTCTGGGTGTTGCAAATATCTAATCTATATCTCTGGCACTGTGACCTTGGACCTTCTTTTCTGGAGTTGCTCTTAAATTTAACAATGCAAATCGGCACGTATGCCAAGTGCTGGGTAAACTCCACTATGGTTTGAACTTCCTGTGCTGCCTGCACTTTGCCTAGCAAACTCCCCGCACGTGGATAGGAAAACCACAGGTGCCCCATCTTTCGACGAGGAACAAAGGCAGTATTCCATCCAACTTTGAAACCACAAGTTTTCTAAATGGCAGCACAGGAGCACATACGTAACTCCGGCATACAAAAACAATCCAACGAATAGATCAGTGAAGGTTCAGTGCACCTCATTATATTACGTTGTGGTAATCATTCCAGCCATTTCCTCGTTTTCTCACAACTCTCAATGTCTCCATGCACAGGCAAACTTCGGCATTTTCAGATTCCCTGTAGCCGTAATTACCTCCAGAGCTCATTACGAGAATTTCCCGCACATATAAGCTGACTTCCTAGCGTAAACAGGCACAGCCATCACATGTGAATGGGAGGCTGAAAAACCAGAATTAACTCAAATTCAACATAGTCCTTGCCGGCATTACATAATCCACCTAATCACCCAATGAAACAAACAAACTGAGCCCACTTTTGTTAAATGCAATTATATTAACAACTTTTAAATTATACGGTACAATGTGGAAGCTTCGTAATTAAAACTAAAAGGTCGTCTAGAAAGTATTTAAGGCTTCCTTAGTCGACAATTACACAGCTCACGCCATCAAAGTTTGCGAAACTTGCTTTTTGCCTCATCCTTTTTGCTTCTTTCGTCATCACAATCTGCGGGAACCATTCCCAGGATTCCTGCCGGAGCGAATATAAAACCTACCCCACAGTCCCACATACACTTGTCGTCCGGATTCATTTGGAAGGAACTCGCATACACAGTGCACGTATCCTTGTACTCGCACATAGTACCATAGTCCTGGAGTAATCAAGATTGCTATCAAAAGAACTAAGTAAGGAGCGCTTATTGCGCCGCCACCCCGGCATGTGGAGGAACCGGGTGTCGGCCTAATCTTTCAGAAAATATTCCGGGAAAAGCCAATTCAATATTTTTGTCTAATGCGCGCCTACATTCGGCACAGATCCTGGCGTTATCCTTGAAGCACTTATCGCCGTGCAATTTGAAGCTTCGCAGTGAACCCAACAGCGATTTCCACGAACTGGTTGCCATCAACTCGGTGTCCCCAACCCCCATCCTGCCGTCGCAGGAGTATGTGACCAATTGTGCAGGATGTGGAGCACACGTACTACTATCAACGACTGTGTCTAGTGTTACGTATTGCCTAACGGCTTAACTACTTTCAGACATAAAATTGCGATTATTTCGACAGATCGAGGGTGGACGAACAGGAGATGAAGAGATTC
The DNA here is from genome assembly GCF_905115235.1 of Hermetia illucens. Taxonomy (NCBI): domain Eukaryota; kingdom Metazoa; phylum Arthropoda; class Insecta; order Diptera; family Stratiomyidae; genus Hermetia; species Hermetia illucens. The sequence goes on from NC_051851.1 coordinate 171,451,196, forward strand.
CCGGGAATGTGTTTTGCACTTTACGCAAGATTTCGGCAGCTGTTGCCACGCACAGCTGGAATGCGTACACGTTAACAAGCTGAATGCCATTTCCATTAGGTGAAAGTAGGAATGTGAAAAAGTCCTGCCTCTTATCACACTATCCGTCCCGACACCCCGGGCCCAACCCGGGCCCAACCCGGTCGGGCGAGAACATCCAGAGATGTTCCTATAAAGTGGTGAAAATAGAAGGCAAACGAAATTATTGATATAAAGTCGTCCTTAATGAGTCCAAGGGATGTCGGTTATGGGAAAAGTTTCGTCCTGAGACGGCTATTAACCGATGACGTTCCAAGTATTACTCTGAATGCTAATGTTAGCTTCTCTTGCTTGGCTCCTTGGCCGAACCGAAGACTTTTGGTAGTATCGATTAAATCAGGGATTTCCATTTCTCACACTTTCCCGACTTGCTCCCGAATCGGGTCAGGATAATCTGAAAGTTTATAATTACATTGTTGAGCAAACAACTGTTGGAGGCTGAGGCTATTTAATAATGACGGAATTAATGAAGTTCTAGGCCGTACTGAAGTTTGGCCGGGTTAGTCCCCGTGCACAGAGGGTACGCGCTTGTACTTTGTCTTTGTTAGCGGATGCTAGTTGCCGAAGCTGGAAGGAGCGATCCGATCTGTGGCACGTATTAATTGAGTTCGACAGGAGGAATTGGTGTGGAGTTGGGGAGTTTCCTGTATTTGGGTCGGGATACCCTTGGTTTCTGGTGTTTTAGTGGGAACATGGTGTTTGCTTTGATGGAAGCGGTTGGAATGGAACCAATGAACCAATTTGTCAACAATTCAGTTTAAATGCTGATCCTGCCGGTTTGTAGTTTTCGCTTCCCTTATTTTCTTGACTGCAATTATTTATGTGGAGGCATGTGGGCGAAAACAGCCCTCTACTTCAGCTCTGTTGTGAAGTGAGTAGTTTGGGATAATAGGAAGTCGGAAATAACTTTGCAATGTTCGCCCTCTTTTTTCTTCCAGCAATAAAAAACTTACTCACTGACCCGTCGTTTCTTCGGTAGCTTTTCTTTTGCACTCATCCACTGTCAGTCAATTGACATATTATATTCTCGCTGCTCCTAAACTACTTTTAATTTCCCTTCCAGAACATCCTCCAACCACCTCGTACTTTCCGGAGTGAATCGCAGGCAACGGTACATGAAATACTCCTTCTTCAGATTCTGCGCGTATTACTTCAGCTAGCTTACTTCTGATGAGCTTTCCGAGCACTTTTCCAGCAGTATCAAGCGTACATAGTGGGCGGTATGAAGTCGGCAACTCGGGATCGTCTTTCCCTTCTTGCTTTTCATAGACAGGATTGCCTGTTCTAACTCTTTTATAGAGAAAAGTGGACAGTCCTCTGTGCTCTCCGCGCCGACTACATCATCCCATACAGGATGCGCAGGGAATAGTGCCCTTACAATGCGGTCCATCTACTGCTAAGTGAACAAGGTTTCCGCAGAGCCCCGATTTTTCGAGTTACCAGTTTGTAACCGAGTCCCCACGGGTCGCCATTCACCTCGTCGACCAGATTCGGACAGCAACCAGCTTTGCTCTTGTTTATTGCACTGCGGAGTCTCCTTTTAGCTGATGTGAACTCCATCATTATGGTACATGCTTCCTCCCGGTCGCTTAGACGTTATGTTAAGCGCCGGAGCCTGTGACACCCCTTCCCGAGTTCTGCAATTTCCACCGTCCACCAATACATGGAAGGTTTGCTCCGTCTCGATGCCCTCCTGGGCATGGAGGCTCCGCAGGCCATCGTTATCATGTTCATAACTTAATTTACGACAGTGTCGGCTGCAGCGCCACTGCCCCCAGGAGTACCCTCCAGCGCAACCCCACCTGTTCCAAGAGTTTGCACAAACCTACCGGTGTTCACTTTCGCGACGTTCCATGCACAGAAAGATTGCCGGAGTGGCGTACACCGAGGGTTTGTGCCCACCACTTCAAAGGCAATGCATTGACGTTCGCTTACCGAGAAGCCTTCCAGAACTCGCCACCCATCTATCAACGATATCAATGATTTCGACGCGAAGGTTACGTCTGGAATGCTTCCCTCGCAGCCCGGGCGCCCGAATTTTGGGGTGGATACGGTGTTTAGGAGTACCAGTCCTGTTCTCGCCGCCATTTCCAAAATTCCTTTCCCTCTGGAGTCTATATGAGGCATACCCCATTCAAGTGCCCTAGCATTGAGGTCACCCCCGACTATGATCCGCCCATCTGTACCTAAGATAACGTCCTCCACCAGGCGCATCAAGCCTCCGTCGAAAGTGCGGCATTGTCTCCTTCAGCGTAAGATAGACACTAAAAAACGTTATCCCTGAGCAACGAATCCAGACAAAGCCGTCCCCTCGGCCTTGGATAAGGACCTCAAGAAAGGTGCCGTCCCGAACTCAGATATCAGCGGTACCTGATATGTCAGGGTGCATGAAACTGGGTCCTTGTTCTGGTACTGCTCACTGATGAGTACTAAATCAACTTTGGTCTCCGCAGCGAACTGCGCTAGCAACTCATGAGCGGTTTCACTCCCGTGCATATTAATTTGTAGGATGCGAATCATGTTGACCGCGTCCTAGCTCTTTCCAATTCTGCTCTGAAAACTAGACATCGCCCCGAGCCCGCAGTGTGTCCAACGTTCTCCTCTGTCACGCCACGGTCCCTGCATAGGATGCAGCTTTCCTTTTCATTGCAGATGTTCGCTTTATTGCCTGCGTGACCGCATTTACGGCATATTGCCCTTCTGTCAGGCCTCAGGCAGGTTGCAGATGTGTGTCCATAATCCAAACATTTGTAAAGTTTGGTTAGAGCGGCCCGGATTCGTATCCTACACGCTACCCAACCAATTCTTACTTTCCCGCTGTTTAGAAGCCTTCTCGCGGATCGTTCGGCAACTTCCACCACAGTGAGTTTTCGGCCTCGGGAATTCGCAGAGGTGATACCAATTCAGGCACTGGTTACCTCGGGACATTCGCGTTTGATGACCTCTTCTACCTTGTTCTTTCCTGGCAGTCAAGGTCTCGGATTTTCAGAGAACACGTGGGTTTTAGGCTGGAAACCAAAGCTTTTTCTCCCAGGAGCCCTTTCACTACTCACAGTACGTAACTTTATTTATGTCTTCGGGCCTAGTTCGACTAGGACTCCACCACCCCTCATTTTACGAATGGAAGACGCTTCTGCTCTATTATCTTTGGGTTTAATTTTGTAACAGATTTCACTGAGAACTTCCGCGAAAGTCTTGCCTTCCGTCCGCAGAATAAGCAGAGCTGGCGGTCAAGTCCTCCTTCGTCTCCGCACCTTTTGTTTTGGTGCTCCGTCCTTCGTGTCCGCCTTAACTTTAAGCAGAGGTTTTTCTGATGGCGCGATGTGTTGTTGTCTCTTGTTACTCTTCGCGCTAGAGAGTATCTGAGTGAAATCTCCTTCAGATGTCCCTTCCTCTTTTCGTTTTTTTTCCCAGTTGGCTCTGCAATGGGCTGTCTGCGATCCGTTTGGTACTCATAGTGTTCTCGTCGGGAAGCGCGGTTGTTTCTACTTCTTGCGGATTTTCTTCTAGTCTCCATGTCCGCCTATAATATGAAATCCTGTCCAGGAGCTCCTCCAGTTCCATTAGCCCGTTTTGCACCCCCTTGACGACGTTTTTCTGGAGGAAAGTCGCTGATCGCATGCGCTTCACAACTGCCGCGCATTTCTTAATAAGCCTTTCCTCTACGGCTTGCGCCAGAGTAGTCGACAGCCCTCCCCCTCGGGTTATATTCGAAATCATTTGGTTAGCTTCAGCAGTTTCCACTGTGCCTCTTTCCGCAATTATGGCGCTGCGTGATACTGCCTGGGTTCCTGTCTCCTTTGCACAGGACGAAATTACTTTGCGAGTCTTTCTCTCTGTCTGCGCGTCCCGATGTCTCGTCGGATATTTCAGCCCTTGTTGCGTCTTTCGCTAGGTGCTGGGGCAAGCGGCGCATTTTCGTGCTGCTAATAAACGCAGCCAGCTCACTCTCCACTTCCAATATCTCCTCGTTTGATTTGTTTTTGTTCTCCATTTAAGTTGTTTACCAGCGCATCGTGTACAAAGGAGCAAGCCGCAATAATCAGGAACGGGTATACCCTCGGAGACAAAGCCCCCACCCCAGTTCCCTGAGGCCTAGCCTACGATTAGCTAATCCCGGAATTCACGGACGGATCAGCGCTGACTCGGGGCAACGCGGTCTACTAACACCGGTTCAATGTAAACTACTCGACCAGGATCCCGAAGGAGCTGACTCCTGATACAAGTCACAACTACCACCTTGGCAGAACTAGGCTCACAGAACGGGGACTCCCAGAGTGTCCTGGCGTGTATCGGTCATTAGAAGGTCGCTGATCACCGAGAAACTTTCTCAGGGCTACTACCTAGGACGCAGGCCAGCTAGGGGGTCCGAACCACTTGCTCTCGCCAGAAAAGGCTGATCAGCCAGAGTTGGACTATCGGGAGAAAGGCAGGAGCGGACCACGTAAGGATTATCAGTAATTTAGCGTATATTTCCCAATTAACAAAAAGCTTTCCCATACTTCATCCTATTCAGTATCGGACAAATTCCTTCATCCCAAATTTCCATGGAATCATATTAAAATTAGTCCATAACAGCCAAATGCGTAGTCAGGACAACCCGCAATCTATTCTGTAGTAGTTTCCATGTGATTTGATGAAGGTTATAACCTTCGGAGTATTCCTATTAAATCACGATTAAAACTTGAGCTTGTAATTTACGTTCCCAAATATGAGGGTCTGGTGCTATCAACCCGCCCGACATGATTAAGTTCTCCTAATTCTATCTCCGCTATTCAAAATCCCATTCCAAAGAGCGTACTCGTACGTTATTTCCAAAGGATTTTGAGGACATGGGACGTACTGAGTCAATCATGGAAATTTGATGAATATCGCGGAAGCACGTCAAGTGCTTTGGTTGTAATGCGGAACAAGGATAATGAGCGAAACGCTGTAATTACGAACTAGGACTCTTTTTTCAGAGCCAAAGAGTTCGGGGTTCATAAAGGAGGATTTGGTCCTAATTTTTTAAACATGTAATTGCAGAAAGCCTGCAATCAAGGGCAATTCACTTTGCCAAATATTTATTCGGGCTTAATTAAAAATATTGCATCCATGCCGGCGAGGACACTCCACTGCAATCGGCAATTTTTATTGTCAATGGACGACAACAACGGGAGGATCGAATATTGAATTTATTCAGCAAATAGCGTTTTCGAATTCCGTTGAATTATTTACAACAAAAAAGCTGATTTGCGTAGACACTGGTCCATATTTCTCTTTGTATGTTGCCCAGGACGAGTTGATTGAAGTGAACACACATTAGTTTGCAGCCCTGCGTCCTTGTTGGACTCTTGTTTACTCTGCTCTCTGCACTTTCCTCAATTCGATCGAATTCCATTTTCCAGTTTTCTTTTGACGTGAGTAAATCATTCACTTCTCTAATTCAGTTTATTCATCCTGAAAGCATCATTGTTTTCCCACGAGCAAGTTCCGGGAAAACAAGCCTTGCCCTTTGCAATCGTATCTCCTGTATTACGACTAATATAAACTTTACATAGTAAACAAGGATACATGTCGGCCCCTCCTGCCGTTGATTTATGATATGGCCCAGATATGCATGAGCTCTGGTTTGCAGTTTGCAGTTTGCACTATTATTAAATTTTACGAGTCTTGAAATGAAGTCAGTTCTGGTGCTCTTGTAGGGATTCAATCTTTCCGGGGGATCAGGAACAATGCCAGAGTTAGCCCCAGCCGAGCGGGACAGGGAGGGACGTCTGAACATATGTAGAGAATGCATATCCTTTGGCAGATACAAATTTTGCATTTGTGATTGCGAGGGTTGAGTATTTTATTCACCACATTTGCACGATGACTAGGAAATGTGGACCAGCACCAGACACCAGACAGAATGCAGTAAAGCAATCAATGGTCGAATGATGATGATATGTTGGTCCATCTGGACTTCCGTTGTGCATTAACGCATTTCATAATTGAAATTGAACGCGCTCGTCCAGGGGGCGGGTGGGTTGAAACGAAGATAGTCCGGACTGTGCATCCCCCACAAGCTCACCAAGCAATCGAGCTCCACTCAAACGAGGACATTAGGGACGAGAATGCAATATTTCAATTCAATTTGGGATTTGATAGATTCAATTTGCGATTTATACGTAATATCATGCAGATAACTAATGTGAGAATTTATGGATTGCCTGGACATTCCGCAAGGATTGGAAACTATACGCCAACACGATGGTGCCGTCTGGGGAAAATATTTGGGGATATTTTCAGACAATTCGGACATATTTTCTTTTTTTTATGTGATTCTGAGTGTTAGCCGACTACAATAGACAATGAACGGCGTCTTGCGGTAATGGAGACGAAAATCTTGCATTGGACTAGTGGCGTCACACGTTTTGATCACATTCGAAATGAGGATATCCGCGATCGTGGAAAAGTTGCCAGAGAGGTGTCCTCGATGGTATTGTCACGTAATTCGTGCTAACGAGAATTCACTAAACAACGGTGGCTTGATACGTTGAATTGGGACTTAAAAACCTCTAGAGTGCATCCAGATCAGGCATTCGATAGAACCAAATGGCAAAACCGATCACGACGAACCGTCAGAAGTTTCAGCTCCTGGTTCAACAGCCCATAGTTTTTGTGTGAAGTATAGGACTCTCCCGGAATTATTGATGCGATGTTGTTAATACAGTGGTCGCTTGTGGAGCCAACCGCAAGCCACTTCTCCTCGGACTCCAGCATCTCAGTAACCAAGCTCTCCGGGGTCCCGCTCCTGCCCAGCACCTGGTTTAAGCTCCTTCTCTCCATCGAAATCGTGGGCAGTGAAACATCACATACTCTCGATCCTCCGGTATGCCATCGCATCTGGGACAGTTCGGAGAATCATCCAACCCAAAGCGGTGCAGATACTGCCTGTAGCAACCGCCGTGTCCCGTGAGGAACTGGGTAATGGGGTAGTTGGTCTCCCCATGTTTTCGCTCAAGCCACACCCTAATGTTGGGAATGAGCCTGTGCGTCCACCGACCTTTCGTAGACTCGTCCCATCTGCGTTGCCAGAGATCAAACGACTCTGACCTTGCCGCATTTCTACGCTGTGCATGCCCCTCCATATGTCGTGCATTGTACTAGACACTCATTTCTTTGGCCAGAATGTCAATCGGGATCATGCCTGCCACCACCAATACTGCCTCATCTGATGTTCTAAAAGCATTGCAAACCCTCATCCGCCGGTAAACCGAGTTCACCTGCTTCCGTCTCTGAGAGTTTGCAAGCGCCTCTGCCCACACAGGCGACGAGTAGAGCAGGATGGAGCGCACCACTCCGGCTAGCACCAACCTCCGGCAATGTTTCGGTCCACCAATATTTGGCAACATTTTTGCAAGTGCCGTGGTGACACTGGCTGCCTTTTGGCAAGCATACTCTAGGTGTTCCCTAAAACTCAATTTGGTGTCAATTATTACCCCCAGGTATTTGATAGCCGGCCTCAATACGACCGTATGTCCACCGACCTCCACTTTTACAGTGTTATTTTTCCTGCGTTTCGTTATTAAGACCGCTTCCGTTTTCGCGTCCGCCAAGATCAGCCTGGCCTTTTCTAGCCAGCACTTTACCGCTCTCACTGTTTCCGTTGCATAAACCTCCACATCTTCTGGGTGTTTTGCTGCAACAACCACAGCTAGGGCATCAGCAAAGCCGACAATCGTAGTCCTCTCTGGGACGGGAAGAACAAGCACCCCATTATACATGATATTCCACAACAGGGGACCAAGCACCGATCCCTGCGGTACCCCGGCTGTGACAATGTACTCTTTGGGGCCCTCATCCGTCCCGTACCAGAGAGTCCTCTCTGAGAGGTAGTTTTCCAACAAATTCGCTAAGTATCCGGGGACACCTATGTCAGCCAACGCCCCTTTAATTCTATTCCAGTTGGCCAAGTTGAATGCATTTTTGACATCAAACGCCACCACGGCACAGCAGCCGCCAGAATTCAGTGCACCTTTTGCCAGGTTTACCACCATGCCATGCGTCCATCGTAGAGTGGGCGCGTCGGAAACCAAACTGGCGTTCCGGCAAACCATTGCTGGCTTCGACGATGGGCAGGAGTCTGTTGTAGATGACTCTCTCCATCATCTTCCCCATTGTATCCAACAAGCAGATAGAAAGATACGACGCTGGGTTTCCAGGTAGCTTGCCAGGCTTCGGAAGCAACACAAACTTTTGCTTTTTCCACTGGGCAGGGAATATTCCTTCTTTTAGGCACGCCTCGAAGGTGTTAGCGAAAAGGTCGGGCCTAGTCTTCACTGCCGGTTTCAAAGCTCGGTTGGGGATGCCATCCAAACCTGGGGCCTTGTTGTCACCGAACCTACCACATATTTCCCGCAGCTCCTCCACAGTTACAGGCGGTATTATGTCGTCATTTAGCTGGACAAAAATTTGGCTTCCCCTATTTTCGTGGTGAGGGAACAGAGTGGTAACAATCTGTTTCAGGAGGCGCGGACAGGTCACCTGGGGTGATTTCCGCAGCCTTTTCATCACCACTCTGTAAGCCTCGCCCCAAGGGTTTATGTCGGCATGGTCGCATAGCTGTTTGAAGCAGTTCTTTTTGCTCCTCCGAATGGCTTCCTTTAGGCGGCCACACAATTGCCATCGAGTGATCTGGGTGGCTTTCTCTCCAGCCGTACCATTCAGGGATATGTCGGATTTGAGCACCGCGGAAAACGTGTCCCCCTGGAAGGCTTTCACTGTCCAGCCAAACATACCACCCGACATTCTGCAAAAATTCTTTTTCGAGCTCGATCCGCCCTTGATCTCTATGCAGATTGCCTGGTGGTCGCTGTGAGTATAGTCCTCACTGACATACCAACTGATTCTACTGGCTAAAGTGGCACTTACGTATGTCAGGTCCACTATAGACCCCACGCCCCTTCCCCTTGATTTGTATCAACCTCATCTGCGATTTGTGCTAAGGGCTCTCCTGTATTCCGGGCACCTGCTACTGCCCGCAATGTGCCGATGGTCCACACCCTCCTTTCCTTTGCACAGTAGACAATTTGGGTCAACTCCGTAGTCCTTGCTGATATGGCCTTCCACTCCGCATCTTCTGCATTGCGTTGACCTGTCATTTGGGTTAGTGCATGCCTTCGCAATGTGACCAAAGCCAAGACATCTAAAGCACCGTTTTAACGCCACCTGTTCCCTAAGGCGACACATAACCCAGCCTATTCTCACTCTCCCTGCTACTGACAGTTTGAGTGCGTTCTCCACTGGTAGGCTGATGATGGCGGTTTGTGTTCCCCCATAGGCTTTCCTTAGCGTTTTCACCGCTGACTCTTGTAGTCCGGCAAGATCGAACTGTTTCTCCAACGCTTCGCGAACCTCCTCCTTCGTCGTGATTTCATCAATATCTTATATTGTAGATTATAGTGATCTCCAGCCTGCTAGCTCTTATGTCGGCTTCCTGCCCTAAAGTCTTCCCGATTTGGCTTAAGAATTTGTCCGCGGTTACATCCTTGGATTTCTTAAGTTCCAACATAAGATCTCCCTTCTGAGCCGTCTAATGCGGCTGACGTTGTCTCCCAAATTGGTGAGTTCGGGTTCTGTCTTCACTTTCCTGAGAATGTCGGCGTATGACCCTTCGCCCCGTTTGGAAATGAAAACCACCTCCAGTCTAATCTTCCTCCGATAATTTCTTTTCCGCGGTTCTACCTTTCTCCAAGCTTCCGCATCCACCTTTGAAGGTTCGATCCCTTTTCTCGAGGTAGCCACTGGAGTATTTTCACTGGCAGCTTCAGACGTACTTTTCATGAACTCCACCTTTTTGGGAGTTGAGTCCTTTTTTCTTTTCGGGGTTTGCTGGCCTCTTGAGTCATTCAGCTTCTCGCGCAGCCTCTTCCCCGGTCTCTCCCCTTTTGTGTTTTGAACCGGCGTTACTTGAGTTGCCTGGTTCACTTTTCCAATCGGCGACTTCCCTACTCGTTCATCCTGGGCTTTGCCGTACGTTAAACGGATGCCTATTATCATGGCCCTTATATTTTGGTGAATGTTCATGCGCTCCTTTATAAACTCACACAGCCCCATGATCTTTTTACCAAGGGCCCCAAACATCGCTCGGGTGAATCGGCGTCAATGATTCTTCCTCATCGAAGACTCCCGCTATACGGTGCGATCGTGGGGGCTTGTGCCCGTGTGGGAGGGGATCTGCGAAAAATCGAGCTCCTTCTGAACGGGTCCATCACTGGTGCCAGTTCAAGTTCCTTCCGTACGCTTGTAACATTAGATGCCACAGTAGCCAAGGTTCCCACTACTGAGGCACTGCGGTCGTTGGATATCGACGGCCGGGAGCCCGCTTGCTCACTCCCAAAAACCGCCGGTACTGGGTTCCCGAAGCCCTGCACCATAACTTTATTTTTCTTCTGCTGTTTGGTTTTATTTCTGGGTATCCTTCCCATTGCCAATTTTTATCCATGGGTGGCCGTTTACTTCCCACCTACCCGGCCTGCGCATAAACATGCCCATACACGCACATCTCCGGATGCGTGCATGTGCATGGCCATGACACATTCGCCGAGCATTCCCTTATCCGCACGAAGGGACGCGCCTGATGGGAGATTTGGCAACTCCACACGTAGAGCTGACGACCCATTTATTCTCGAACCTTCTTGGCTTCAGGTTCAAAAACGCCGATAATAAGGTAAACTTTTGGCACTCACTCCTGCGTTCGAAACTATGCTACCTGCATAGGAGCCATCATAGAGCCTTCAGGGACCTTTAGCGCACCTGGTTTCAAGTGAAAATGAAAGTAAAATATCGTCCTTCATTGCTCTTTGAATACTAAGAAATATGGGAAGAGGACAGGCCTAGTTTTAGTAAAGGAACAAGACAGAACGATAATCCCTGAACAGATCAAATAATTTTTGGAACGCGAAGAAGAACCTCATACTTAGAGGCTGTCACACAACTGTATCCTGTCTTTGAACTTATCAATGAAAAACTCAAAAATGTTTATTTTTTATCAACTTTATTTGAAAAATAACTAAAATACGTAAAAGAAGTAAAAATCAAGTTATTAACTACGCCTCTTTAGCAGGATATCCTGGGCGCCATCTGCCCTTTTTCAGGAGCTACAATCTGGATGCTCCAATAACATCCTGGTTAGCATTTTATTCTCCGTCTCTTCGAACAACCGTAGGTATTCTTCTTCATCCTCTGAAGAAGACGCCGCACACTCGTCATCTTCTTCATCCGAGACAGAACCTCCCTCACTGTCTTCAGCTTCGTCCTCTGAACAACTACCAAGATTCTCTTCGCCTGAATCGAATCCTGAACCATATTTCAAGGTTGTGTCTCGCCTACTGGCTCCCTGTTTATGCAATTCATAGATTTCTTCCTCGTCAGAATCAAGTAAGACCGTGCTCTGAGCTACGAATTCATCGTCTGATGAGAAGTCTTCCGAAGAATCTGTGTCATTTCCTGAAGCAAGTTGGCTTGAGCCATGTGACCTCAATGCTGATACCGGGTAATCTTCAGTGTCCTTACCAGTTGCCTGCGGGGCTACGTAGTCATCGTCGTCTGAAGAACTTTCTTCGGAATCATCGTTTTCCAAAAGAGGTCGATTGGAGGCATACGGCAGTGATACTTTTCTCCTTATCTCTTTAAAGAGGTTGGTTCCGGATTGAGAAAGTTTCTGCCTCTTTACGGTTGCAATACGAGCCATATATCTTTTGACTGTGTTCCTCAAAGCTTCACTGTATGTTCTTTTTGAGGTAGATACAGTATTTGACGCCGTTGATTTGGGTGACTTCTGCTGCGGAAGATCTACTTGTGGACGACTGGTGTTTCTAGTACGTGGATCCATATTATCGCTCAGTTCAAGAAATATTTTCAGTTTTAAGAAATTGCTCAATTGTTAAAAGTAAGCTGAAGACTGATTGAAATTTGAAATGAATCCTTTTAAATAGGAAAGAAATATAATTGGCTTATACCACTTTCAGGGATAGTCATTATAACATCCCTTAAATGGTGCTAACACGCCCAGGATAATGTATTTTTAATTACATTTTCTTGCCTGGTCATCCTTGGTGCTCAGAGGTGACGACGTGGAAGATGGGGCGGCAACCCTATCGGCTATACCAAAACCAAGTGGTCGAGGAGAACCTCCATAGTGGTGGCACCGGGAGGCGCTGTAATCACTTTAGTTTGCCGGCCGTGATTCAGTAGGCGAATGCTCCAAAGGCCTAATCAAGGCGATCAGACCCGAGTTTGTACGGGGACTCATCTGAAGTGGCAAATTGGTCACGAAACCTTACCAGGGGTATACTGGTACCATGGGAACCGGAAAAGCCCCTGGACTCACATACTTCGGTCGAACTCCTGTTGTATGTAAGGACAGCTCGGTTCTTTGCGGTTGCCCCCCTTAGTGGGAGTTTCATGATGGTTGTGGTTATGCTCAAGCGAGAAGAGACCTTCGGGCCTCGACGTGGTGTTGCGTATCAACACGGGTGCCGTACTCCATAGTTCGGTAAAGATTTAGGTAATTCTTGCATCCACCAGTATGAATGCTAAGCCATGCACTTGGTATAGACTGGTACCGTTGTTGCTTGTCTCAGCGGGGCTCTGATTGTGGTCACACACGGGAGGTTTGCCGAAACTCTGGAAACAAGTAGGACCACGCTGGAGGGTACTCCTGAGGGCGGTGGCGCCGTAGCTAACATTGTCGTAAACTCATTTATGAACCTAATAACGACGACCTGCGGAGCCTGCATGTCCAGGAGGGCATTGAGGCGCGGCAAACCTTTCATGTATTGGTGAACAGTGGAAATCGCAGAGCTCCGGAAGGAGTGTCCAAGACTCCGCCGCTTAACACAACGTCTAGGCGACCGGGAGGAAGCATGTACCATAACGACGGAGTACAAATCAGCCAAAACAAGACTCCGCAGCGCAATAAACAAGAGCAAAGCTCGCTGCTGGTAACATCTGGTCGACGAGGTGAATCGGCACCCGTGGGGAATCGGTTACAAACTGGTAACCTGAAAAATAGAGACTCTGCGGGGACCCTGCTCCCTTAAGGCCGAGCAGATGGACCGCATTGTAAGGGCACTATTCCCTACGCACCCTGTATGGGATGATGACGTCGGCGCGGAGAGCGCAAAGGACTGTCCACTTTTCTCTATAAAAGAGTTGGAGCAGGCAGTCCTCTCTATGAAAAGCAAGAAGATGCCAGGACCCGATGATATTCCAGCAGAGGTATACAAACTGGTATTCCAACACCGGCCAGGCCTACTGTTCAGCCTATTCAACATCATCATCATCATCAACGGCGCAACAATCGGTATCTGGTCTAGGCCTGCCTTAATAAGGAACTCCAGATATCCCGGCTTTGCGCCGAGGTCCACCAATTCGATATCCCTAAAAGCTGTCTGGCGTCCTGACCTACGCCATCGCTCCATTTTAAGCGAGGTCTGCCTCGTCTTTTTTTTCTACCATAGATATTGCCCTTATAGACTTTCCGGGCTGGATCATCCTTAAACATACGGATTAAGTGACCCACCCACCGTAACCTATTGAACCAGATTTTATCCACAACCAGACGGTCATGGTATTGCTCATAGATTTTGTCGTTATATAGGCTACGGAATCGTGCATCCTCATGTTAAGGGGCCAAACATTCTTCGGAGGATTCTTCTCACGAGCCTATTCAACACTTGCCTGAAAAAGGGCTTTTTCCCTGCTCGTTGGAAGGTGGCCAGGCTTGCACTAATCCACAAAGGGAAAGGGAAAGGCGGCCCCAAGTTGCCGTCTTCATACCGCCCACTGTGTATGCTTGACATTGCTGGAAAAGTGCTCGAAAAGCTCATCAGAAGTCGACTCACTGAAGCGATACGCGCCGCTGAAGACCTATCTTCACGACAGTTTGATTTTAGAGCAAGGAGATCCACAGTTGATGCGTCATGCAAGTCGTGGACCCCTTTCGACGAGCAGAAGCACATAGCCGCCGAACTCGACGAGTAGTGCTCCTCATGACGCTTGACGTCAGAAACGCGTTTAACTCCGTAAGATGGAAATACTTTCCACGTGCCGAACTATCTCTTACGAATATTGAGAACTATCGGAGGAACCCCTCCCTGCTCTATGAAACACTAGAGGGTCAAAGGAGAATGGGAGTCACGCCGGGGGTAGCACAGGGATCCATCGTAGGGCCGCACCTCTGGAATGCTACCTATAATAGTCTACTTAAACTCGACATGCCAGAAGAGTCGTGCCTGGTCGGCTATGCAGATGATGAGTTCAACGCAGTCTGTCCTGCTCTACGGCGCAGAGATATGGGCTAACGCTCTTAACAAGGAGGTATATCGTAGACGCCTCGCGCAAGTACAGAGACGGGGAGTTTTACGGGTGGCGTCTGCGTACCGCACAGTCTCTGAACCGGCCGTGATGGTGATCGCGGGAGTTATTCCCGTTGCCCTTCTTGCTAAGGAGCGTCAAGCCATATACAAACGCAAGGGAAATGAGCCAAGGGAGGTTGTTGCTCGTGAAGAACGACAACGCACTCTCTCGTGGCAAAATGAAACCAGAGGCAGATGGACTGCGTGGTTCATCGGAAACTTAGGTGCGTGGCTGAATCGGAAACATGGTGAGACTGACTATTTTCTTTACCCAATTTTTAAGTGGGCATGGAAGTTGTCAGTCTTACCTGCACAAGATTGGAAAGGCGCGATCTCCGGATTGTGTGTTTTGCAATGGAGTTATGAAAGCCGCCCACCACACTTTTTTTCTTGTGGAAGGTGGGATGGGGTTCGTTAGCAACTCTATTTAAACACAGGGGATCTTTTTCCAGACAACATTGTGGAAGAGATGCTGAGGAGTGCTGACAGGTGGAGCCATGTTGCCCACTACGTTCGGGCCCTGCTCGTTGCTAAGAAGATAGAGCTCGACCGGTGGAGAAGCCGGATGGCAGGAGGTTCCTTGCACTGACAGTTTCCTTCATCCTCTCCCCTCCCGTTGGTGAAAGGAATTCCCTGATTTGAATGCTCCGCAAGGCGGAAGAGTTCGGGGACTAGCCCGAAATAATGTGACAAACGGTTCCAGGTTATCTCTCTGACGATGGGGAGGTGTTTAGTTGGTACTCCGACGACGCACCGAATCGGGAGTATAATGCTGTGTGCGTAAATGCATTCACCTACGCTATCCAAAAAAAAATCAGACGATAGGCAGAATTTTTCTTCCTCCAGTTCTGTACGTTTTCCAAAGCCTCCGCTCACACAAGCGACGCATAGAACAATATGGACCGTACGACCCCAGCTACGTTCAGCATCATCCTGGCAAGGGCTGTGGTGGCCTTTGCAGCTTGAAACTCAGCCTGGCATCGAGAGTCACCCCAAGGTATTTGAAGGCCAGCTTTGAGACGATCATATGGTTTCTAACCCGCAGACTGATCGCCAAGCTCAGTCCGGCCCCCTCAAGCCTGGATCTTACAGCCATAACCAAGTCGGTGGCGTAAAACTCCACATCCTTCGGGAGTTTTGCATCGATCACTATGGCCAGGTCATTTGCAAAACCAACCAACGTAGCCTCCTCTGCTACGGGAAGCAACAGCACTCCGTGATGCATCACGTTCCAGAGCAGAGCACCGCACCTTTTGGTATCCCCCCAGGTGCATTCATTTTGGCCAATGACTCCTTAATGCAGCCCCAGTTGGCGGAGTTGAATGCATTGTTTATATCTACCGTCACCACAGCACAGGACTTGCCAAAAATCAATGCCTCTCGAGCCAAGTCCACCACTTTTCACACTCCGCCAACAGTAGAGCGAGCTTTCCAGAACCCATATTGTTCATGGTTACAATTTTTCGTAGAAGCAGTGGATAGATCACCTGGAGCGACCTTTGCCCCTGCAACCTCTTCATATCCAGCTTGTAGGCAATGTTTATGTTGGTATCCACACACAGTCGCTTAAAGCAATCTCTTTTGCTTCTACGAATGGCCTCCTTTATTCTGCCACGCAACGTCCTATAATCCCGTTCGCGCTCCTCGTGGTCAGGTCTTCCCCTGGATCGCTGGAACTGCCTTCTTGCTCGATGGCATGCTCAGCGATTTCACTATTAAACCAATAGTTTGACTGTTTAGTTGCAAACTCTCGCCTCCGGAGCATAGCAGCGTCAGATTCCTCGGTCACCCAATGCGTGATTCTCGATGCCATTCAGGTCATCCTGACCCGCCTGAGCTTCAGAGAACGTATTTTGCTCAAACGCCCTCGTCTTCCAGCCCGGCATCCCTACTCGCTTTCTGCGAGCATTCACCCGCCAGCTGGTCCCCCCAGTGACTTTAATGAAGATCACCTGGTGGTCGCTGTGGGTGTAATGCTCACTGGCATACCAGGTAGCTCCCCTTGCCAATGCGTTGCTCACGTACGTGACATCGACGATAGAGCCCAAGCCTCTCCCTCTGAACGTAAATGAGTTCCCAACATTAGCATATACAGCATCCAACTCAGCAAATGCCTCGAGCAGGATACGTCCTCTCTCGTTTGACCCTTCGGCTACCTCACTCACAAGCCCAGGCATTGAAGTCACCCGGTATGATTTTCGGGGTATGACTCCTTGCGTCCAGCACCAAATGGTGCAGCATTACGAGGAGATGAGCACGTGTTGCGCTAGGAGTACCGTAACAGCGGTAGACATGAATCCCGCTCATCTTTGCTCTCACCGGACGTCGCACAACTTCCTGAATGGTCTTCCTGCCGCACGTCGATATCGCTGCTTTACCGGTCTGGTCCCTAATCCAGACACCATCACCGTAGTTGCGATAGGGTTCACAAATAATGACAACGTCGATTACCTTCTCTGGGATGGTCTGTAAGAGGAGATCTTGCGCCGCCTCACAATTGTTGAGATTGATTTGAATCAATCTCATTTGGGCCTTGTATTTAGCACTCTCCTGAACACTGGACATCTGTTACTGCCAGTAATATGTCGGCTGTCGATGTCCTCTTTTGCTTCGCACAGCATCTATTTCAGGTCAGCTGTGCACTCCTTGGCAATATGTTCATCTCATAAATACTTTACTACACCGCTTTGATCTATCGTGGTCGCTGGTGCATGCTACGGCTATGTGCCCAAAGTCGAAGCACCTGAAGCATCTTTTCAAATGTACACACTCTCTGAGTCGACAGTTGGCAAAATCTACCTTGACTCTGCCCGTCGCTTGTAATTTGGACGCTATCTCTGCTGACAGGCTGATAACTGCAGTCCACGTCCCCCCATAAGTCTTTCGCATCGATTTGACTGTCGATTCCTGTAGTCCCGGAAGCTCAAACACCTTTTCCAGTGCTGCGCAGACATCCTCCTTCGTGGTGACCTCATCGATGTCTTTGCACTCGAGAGTTACCTCCTGCCGTCTGGCCCTTACTTCAACTTGCTGGCCAAGGGATTATTCCACCTGACCACCTAATTCGGTTGATGCTGTTTCCTTGAAGTTGCTTCCTCCGTTTTGGAAATAACGATAACTTCTGGCCGTATCCTCCTCCTTTCCTTCCTCTTCTTCAAGACAACTTTGCCCCATACCTCCGTGAATCGCACTTCATGCTCTGCCTCATTTGCAGGCATCACAGCTACCGCCTTTCCTTTGGCATCTATGGCTGTTTTCAATGCTTGCTCCAGTTTCTTTGGAGAAGTGTTATTCATCCTTTTGGGGATCTGATCGGGTCCAGGTATTTCACCCATTCCCTCGCGGCTTTTTCTGTCCAGCTTTTTCGCCGAGTAACCTTTGCAGAGGGGGGTGTCACCTGTGTCACCTAGGTGACTTTCTTTGCTGGTTTTTCAGGCTCTTTTCTCCTCCTGGGGTCTGCCATTCTGATACCCCTGATCACAGCCCTAATATTTTGGTCGATGTTCTTCCTATCCTTAATGAACTCACAGAGCTCCATTATCTTCTCACCCAGGGCGGCAAATGCCGTTCCCGAATGGTCGTTCGCTCGCTGACATTCGTCACACCTATCATCTGATATCGGAATCACATCGCTAGGCTTGGCTTCTTTCAATTTTTTCGTTATTGGCTGACAAACTCCTCGTCCTAAGAAGCACTGAACTCCTTCTGTATGGAATTAGGTGTACCCTCCTGGACACCTGCAACCGAGGCCGTAAGGTCGCCGGTCATCGTCGGTCGGAAGCAGTTTGTTCCCAAAAACCGCCGGCGTTGGGATTTTCAAGCCTTCTGTTGTTCGCAACCATTTGCTTGTTTGAGCATTTGCCCCAAATTCAGGCACGGGCTCGCGTTCACGGACCAAAGCCATGGCAAATGCCCGCTACCCCCGTGCTCCATAGGAAGGCCTATCCCCCCAGCTGTCCTTTCCCCTCTTTAAACCGCCTTCCTACCACCTGCAGGCAGCCGCCGAACGTTCCGTAGACCTTCAGGAGTAGTCCAACCTGCGCGTCCCGTGAGTTAGCTTAAACTAATGTCCTTCCGTCTGTCTGTCCGTCCTTTTAGTCGTGCTAATTCAGGTGTTTCCCCTAGTTTAAGGCGCGCTACCTCCCTAAACCGCGGTTCACCCGCCTCAGGAATACAGCAAAGTGGCGTGTTGGATTCCGGATCCCGCAGGAACCGTTCAACTCAACCCGGGTCGCCGAATCGCTCATGCAGAGAGAAACATGGACGTCTCACTGACATGTAGGGCTGGGAAGACCGCTTACAAGATGATACAGCTGGTTGCCGTACCATCTTGCGTCATTAACGTGTTGAGGATATGTTTTGCAATCAACTTATTCGGCTCTCACGTAGGTAGATGACGCCAGTAAGTAGCTGACCATATCATCTTCAAGGGTAGAAAAAATTCACTCCCAAGTGGAATTCTGTTAAATTGATGATGCTGTCGAAGGCTGAAATACGCACTGTTCCACCCTTGCTTCCTTGTATCTCAAGTTGGCATGCTCTCAGCTTACGGAATGCCATCCAAAATATAGATTATCCTCGCGTAATTGATTGGAGCTATCTTTTGAAATGTGACATTATCGAGCAATTGATTAAATCAGGCTTAAATAAAAGATGACTATAATGAAGGAGCACGTTGTTGTTATTACGACCCCAGTTCCTTTCATTATGATCAACATCAACATCATCATCATGGCTGCTTGCTTGTCGTCTTCTTGCTGGAATGAAGCCATTTACTAATTTGTTTTCATGATGAACTCAATAATTTAGGGAACTACATAGTCATTGGGGCTGGGGAGTCTGAGCTGAAATTTCTAAGTACTTCGTCCTACATTGTCGTTGTGAAGCTCTCCCCGGGCATTGCTGTAATGAGTAATTAATCCAATTGAATGATTTTCACTGATGAAAATAAAAGATGAATTAGGCACGATTAGATGACTTTGGGTTGATGCCTATCACCTTTATCGATGTGGAGTTAATTTACATACGAGATTGTAACAATGCGCATTGTTGGAGGGAGTAAGGGCTCATGGTTTATTGTCTATTTTAGACTCCTTCAGGTTCAATCTCAAAGGAAGGTCTAAAAGGGAGTTAATACCCTGAGAATATGAGTAGAACAGGGTTTTTTTTAATTCAAAGGATAAGTCAAGAATGAATTTTAACCCCGTAGGAATTGACCCAGGGAGAGGGAAGAAAAAGCGGAGAGAACGTACTAAACCAGTTATTCAGGGAGCAAGAACTATTGAGCCAGTTAAAGTTAGACTACAATAAGCAGTGAACCCTAAAATAAGCTTGGTATCTTTTTGAACTCTTTGGTTAACCATTATAAATTCATTATAATTCGCATCCAAAGTGGCTTCCTAAACCTAGGAGGGCGAGTAACCGAGATTGACCCATTGTGACTAAAATTTGGATTAAGGCTTATTAAGAAATGCGCGGCAGTTGTGAAGCACATGCGAGCTGCGACGTTCCTCCAGAAAATCGTCAGCAAAGGGGTGAAAAACGTGCTGATGGAGTTGGAGAAGTTCCTTGTTTTATAGGCGGATATGAAGAGTAAGAGAAAATCCGCGGGGAAACACGGGGGAACACTGCGAGCGCCAAACGGATCGCAGACAACCCATTCCAGAGAACTTGGGAAAAAACGAAAGTAAAAAGGGGCATCTGAAAGAGACTTCACTCAGGTACTGTCCAGTACTCAAAAGACGAAGGCGAAGAGGAACAGTAGACAACAACAAGCCGCATCATTACAAAAACCTCTCCTTGAAATAAAGACAGACATGAAGGATGGAACACCAAAGGAAAAGGTGAGGAGACGGAGGAGACGCCAGTTCTGTTTAATAAGCCGACGGAAGGCAAGACCTTTGCGGAAGTCCTCAGTGAAATCCGTTACAAGGTCAAACCCGAAGGTAACGGAGCAGAAGTGTCTTCCATTCGAAAAGCAAAGGGTAGTGGAGTCCTAGTGGAACTAGGCCCGAGGATAACAAATAAAGTTACGTTCTATGAAACAATCAAGGGGCTTTTGCGAGAGAAGGCTTTGGTTGTCAGTCTAGAACCCACGTGCTTTCTGAAAATCTGGACCTTGACTGCCTCACAGATTGAAATAGAAGAGACCATCAAACGCGAATGTCCGGATTGGTATTACCTCTGTGAACTCCTGAAGCCAAAAACTCGTTGTAGTGGAAGTTGCGGAGCAATACGCTAAGAATCTTCTTAACAGTAGGAAAATCAGAGGTTAGGCAGTGTATAAGATAGGAATCCAGGCCGCCCCAACCAAATGTTACAATCTGCAACCTGTCGGGGACCTGACAAAAAAATAACATACCGCAAATGCGCTCAGGCAGGCCATAAATCGAACACCTGTAAAGAAAAGGAAGACTCCATCCTATGCTGGGTCCAGGCTAAGAAGCAGCCAACATGATCCGCATTCTACAAATCAATATGTATCGGATTGCAACCGCTCACGAGTTGCTAACGCAACTCGCTACGGAGACCAAAGCTGGTTCAGTGCTCATCAGTGAGCAGTATCAAAATAAGGACCCAGTTTCATGGCATTCTAATATACCAGGCACCGCTGCCATCTGGGTTCCGGACGACATCCCCCTTATGGTTCTTGCCCAAGGCCGAGCTGGTCGACTTGGTCTGGATTCGATGTTTACGGATAACGTTTCTCAGTGTATATCTTACGTCAAATGAGACGATGCCTCACTTTCGACGCAGGCTTGATGATTTCGAGTACGCATTATTGGGCACAGAGGAGCGGATCCTGGTCGGGGGAACTTCAATGCCAGGGTACTTGAATGAGGCATGCCCAATCCAGACTCCAGAGGGAAATTCTCGAAATGGCGGCAACAACGGGACTGGTAGTTTAAAACACCAGATGCACCCAGACGTTCCGGCGCCCAGGTTACGAGTGAAATATTCCCGATATAACCGTCGCGTCGGAGTCACTGGTGTCGCTGGTGAAAGGGTTGCGAGTTCTGGAAGACTTCTCGGCAAGCGAACATCAATACATTGCTTCCGAAACTCTCGGTATACGTTGCGAATGTGAACATCAGAAGGTTTGTCGAAACTCTTGGAACAGGTAGGGTCGCCCTGGAAGGTACTTCTGGGGGTCGTGGCGCTGCAGTTGATCTTGTCGTAAATTCAGTTATGAACTTGATAACGACAGCCTGCGCGGCTGCCATGCCCAGGAAGATAACGACGCGTGACAAACCTTATATGTATTGGTGGACGAAATGCACAGCTCCGGAAGGAACAACAGAGATACCGCCGCTTAACACAAGCTCACAACGACCGAGGACAGGAGCAAAGCTTGCTGCTGGCAGAATCTGCTCGACAAGGTCAATGGGGACCCATCAGGACCCGATTACAAACTGGTAACTCGAAAAAACGGGCTCTTTGGAAACCCGGTTCACTTAAGGCCGAGCAGATGGACCGTATTGTACGGGCATTATCCGCTACGTAGCCCGCACCGGATGATATCGTCGGCGTGGAGAACGCCGAAAGCTGCCCACTTTCTCTATAAAACAGTTGGAACAGGCAGTTCCCTCCATGAAAAGCAAGAAGAATCCTGTCCCCGATGGTATTCCAGCAGTGGTATAGGAACTGGTATTCCAATGTTGACTTGCTTCTCGGCGCATTCAACACTGGCCTGAAATAGGGCATTTCCCCTTCTCGTTGGCAGGTGGCGAGGCTTGCGCTGGTCAGCACGGGGAAAGGCGGCTCTGAGTTGCCATCTTCATACTGTGCACTTTGTTCGCTTGACACTACTAGAAGAGTGCACGAAAAATTCATCGGAAATAGACTCGTTGAAGCAATAAATGCTACAGAATACTTATCTCCACGGTAGTTCGGTTTTAGAGCAAGGAGATCCCCAATTGATACTGTCATGCAAGTCGTGGATGCCGTTCGTCGAACGGAGGCACATAGCCGCCGAACTCCACGGGTGGTGCTCCTCATTACCCTTGATGTCAGAAACGTCTTTAATTCTGTAATAAGGCAATACTTTTCACGTGCCAAAATATCTCTTACGGAATTGAGGGCCTATACTAATTGCAAATATTGGGGGTCCTTCTTCTAGCATCTCTTGATGAATTTAACGCAGCCTGCCCTGCTCTACGGCACGCAGGTATGGGCTGACACTCTTGGCAAGAAGGTATATCGTAAGCGTCTCGCGCAAGTACAGAGACGGAAAACTTTCCGGGTCGCATCTGCGCACCGCACTATCTCTGAACCGGGAGTGATTCCCGTTGCCCTCCTTGATAAAGAGCGTCAAGCCATATACAAACGGAAGGAGGATGAGCCAGGTGGTTACTCGTGAAGACCGGCAGCGCACCCTAGATGAGTGGCAAATCTCTTGGTAAAATCAAACTAGAGGCAGATGGACTGTGCAGCTCATTGACAACTTAGGTACGTGGCTGAATCGAAAGCATGGTGGGACTGACTATTTTATTACCTAGTTGTTGAGTGGACATGGAGGCTTTCAGTTTTACTGACACAAGAGCGGAAAAGCACCGGATTGTGTATTTTGCAATGGAGTTGTGGACGACGCCCATTACACCTTTTTTTCTTGTGGAAGGTGGAATGACAACTTTATTGAGGAGATGCTGAGGAGCGCTGAGAGGTGGAGCTGTATTGCCCATTGCGTTCGGGTCCTTCCCGTTCCGAAGCAGATAGAGCTCGACCGGTGGAGGAGCCGGATGGCAGGGAGTTCCTTGAACTAAAAGTTCCCTTCCTCCTCTCCTCTCCCGTTGTTGAAAGGAATTCCCTCCGCAGGGTAGGGGAGCTCCGTGGTGAACCTGAAGTTAGGTAACAAACGGTTCCAGGCAAGCTCTCTGACGATGGAGAGGTGTTTAATTGGTAGTACGACGACGTACTGTTGCGGGAGTCCGACACTTTGTAATATATTAAAAACAAGGTATGAATATGGGGCTTACATGGGCATATAGTCTACGGAATGGCATCGCGGCAACCTGTGTTCATCATTGGAATAATTGGAATAATCTAATGAAAAGAAACACACTATCCTCAGAAGTCAAAAAAGAATCTCTCAAAAACTAGCTCCCAATCTGGAGCATCCACCAAGCGAACCAAGATGTTTTATTCCATTCTAAAAGCGACACAATTCCGGCTATCATGAGGAAGTGTGTTCGACCAGAGGTCATCACGGAAACTGGTGACGGAGAATCGATGGGAACAAAGGGGAAGACATCACCAACACTACACCGCGCTATAGACAACAATTTCAGCACTCGCCGAAGCACACTTCTTCTTCTTCAAACAAATGTCCTTTGGGATTCGGGACAAATTTCGAAGGACGTGTATATAACTTTCGGAAATGGATCCTTTGCCTGCACATCTCGGATTTTTCTTCCCATAATGCCAATATCGTCAGCGTAGGCCAGCAGTAGGGTGGACTTCAGGCTGTATAGCCTAGCAGCCCTGGCCGGCAGATGCTCTCCATGCACACCTGCATTTCCTCCCCTTAGACCTCCACATTGAATACGTCGTAGCGTGCAGCGCCGTCAGACATGAGACATGAGTCCGGACGCTAGACAGCAAAGTCCTATGGTCAAAGCAACATTCTAGACGAAGTACCCTCGGGAAATCTGGGCATTCCCCTCGGACACTGGGTAATTCATTCTTTGGGAATATCAGAAAGATAGCTGCATGGTGGAAGAGCTGCTTTCCTTCCGGGCAGTGAACGAGAATGACCAATTATGACTCTAAGATTGCGATTAGGACTGTGAGATGGAGCTTACATAGGCACCACGGCAACCTATTTCATCATCGGGACAATGGCTCTAGCGTTAAACTGGTGAGTGCAGCCCCAATTTTCTTTGAGAATGTAACATCACTCGGTATGTGTCATTCTTTTGTTCCATTGCTAGCCTGCATTCATCGCCGAACCAGCCGTTCCGAGAGCCAAGTATGTTTGCCCTGTCAATGATAGCGTTCTTCTGGTGATTGTGAAGATCATTTGTTGTTGAGTTAAAAGGAAGGATCCCTCAGCCAAGCATTGATCAACGTTGGGGCAAAACAAGACGACTGCCCAATGGATCCGAGCCTAAGTTGGACTCTGATTAAATCAAGAATGGAGTGCGGCGAAGCAGAGGAAATAATTCGGAAATGACACCGTCAAGAAGCGCTGGTAATAACGACAAAACTGCTGTTCGAACTATTAAAGAAAAACAAGAATCAGATAACTTACAAAAGAAAATCGAGGCTCCATTCGGGGAACAAGTGACTGTCGCGTAAGTCGGACAATGTTTGTGATAAAGTTCAAAGACCTTGACAACATACCGCCAAGGAGGAAATTTGCACAGGTCTCAGGTTTAGATGTTTAGGTTCCAATCCGGCGTCTATTCGGCACCTAATTGAAACCGTATATAACCGAATGCTCTTACGGTACGAACAGGTATTAAAAAAATCACGGCTTCCACACGCGCACGATTCAAATTCAGGTTTTGATTAATGGTGAATTGTTAAAATTTGCCAGATTTTATTTGGGTTAAAAATAAGCAGTGTAAGCGTGTATGTGTGAAAGGGTTTCATTCGGTTTGCTTTAGGTTGTGACCGAATCCAAACTGAATCGAATGCAGCAATGTATAGGTGTGAGACGGGCCTTACTGAGTTGGGAGCGAACTCAAAAATAGAAGCTCGATTAGAAACAAAGGCTCGCCAGGAGTAGAATTGCAAGCCAAATGTTAGCAATGGCAATACTAGGAATCTTATGCAGATCACCCGTTGAGAGGAACAGCTGACGCCGCGCACCACCTGGCTTATTTGCTACTGTGAATTAGGACTTAAAAAGCCTGAAAAGAATCAACACAAAAGGTTGAGAAAAATGGCGTTTCGCCCTTGCACACACAGTCAAGTAAAAATATATTTTTAAACTTTATCTTCTTTATTCAATAAATCATTATTCGAAATTAAAAGCATCAATAAATCTTGTACTGGCCAATCTATACAACATGCGACTAGTTCTAAAAAGTTTACAACAATCATAACCTTCCTTTCGGTGATATAAAAAGCAACACTGACAAAAGCGATCCGACCTCATATAACAGTCACCCAACATCTCCTCGAAAATGCTATGTCGCATAAAGGGCAGGTCAACCAATCCTCGTTTGCAGTTGTCCCTCAATATGCCTCTAAAAGTTGAACTGCAATTCAAGACAGCTTTGTGGGCGTAAAAAGTTCTTCCTCTAAGAACAAGCTTTAGGTCACAATTTTGGGATCCTGTCTTCAGCATCTCTCGAATATGATCCCACGTTGGTTGATACAGAATCCTTAAAACTCGGCGATCGACCCTTTCACTCAAGTGAAATCGAAGCATAGAAACAAGCTTGAGTCCTCCATCTGGCAGAAGGTAGTCATTCCAGGGATTCAATACTTTCTCGGTAGGGACGAGTGGCACAGTATTCCACATTGAATCCGAGGAAAACATCAGGCTAAACTGTTTCGTTAGTGAGGCCACTTGGCGAACTCCCTTCACCGTTACAATATACACTTCCAGCATCGCGTAAATTTCGACGTTATCCTTGGGTTTTAGACAAATAGACAGTGATAGCCAGTTCTTGTCACCATTGGTACGCCCCTTTGGAAACACCCGGACACATCCTTCGATTCGGTTGAGAATTTGCAGTGGGTATTCAACATAAGTGCGATGATCATGAGGATAATCGCACAGTTGACTGAAGCTTTTGATAGTGTATCTGAGGAATTCCTTTGAAAATCGGGGTTTGTCTTGATCTAATCGTACTAGGACCGTCTTTGTTGAGAATGTTGAGAGTCCTGAATCCATCTTCGGTTTAAAATATTATGAAAACTATGGTATGAGATAGTAATACTAGCGATCAACTCCAAGTTGTTGAATTGTTTGATTTCAAAATAGCCCAGGGTTTCCTTTATATTCTGAAAAATTTCAAGGTTTAGGGAACTTTCAAGAGAAGATGATTAAAATATCCAGTCCCTTAATTAATTTCTCTTATCTACTCCCTAGTTTAAACCCTGATTATCAAGGTCTTTTTTTCGTAATTATAAAATCAGGAAACTTTTACTTATGATCTCTGCGTATGGACCTTTTCAAATTTTTTTGTTGTACTCATTCAAGGCTGTAATGGGGAGGGATCATACCCAGACTAAGTCGAAGGGATAAATTCACTACACTGGGAAGGTCATATTTTCTGATTTTAACTTCTTTGCAGGCAAGGGCGTAACTCAACTAAAGAACTACAAGTTCGATAACGTACAAAAGCCCAGAAACCTTCACATTGGACTGTTTGATCCAATTCAAGTTGTAGCTGCCCTAGTACCAAGTTTTTGGCTGTAATACAGGAGAAGGAACACCGCCTAGCCATAGTCGCATCTTAACAAAGTTCCTACTCCGGTTTTTAAAAAATTGAGACCCTTCTCTAAGAATCAAGTACACCAACCAAGTATCCTATTTATTTTGTTGCTGGCAAGCTTTCCATTGCTGATCCCTCTATAACCTGTACTGATGAAGGTAGCCTGATGACTTTTGTGGCGAGAGAAACTGTAGTGATTTAGTGGAAAGGATCATCCTGGATGGTTCACCACGAGGGAAGAACTATTCCATAATCAAAAAAAAAAACACGGCAAAATTGACAGCAGTGGTGTGCCTGCAAATACTGAAGCGTCCTAAAGACATGCGTTTGCACCCCTATCTGCTAGTCAGGCATGGTGACACGAGGTAGTGGTCATTTAGGACAATTCGACCCTTCATGTGTCATTCACTAAAATTTCACATCTCCTTTGCACAGGAACCTGAAATAAAAAAAGAAAATGTCGCTCGAACCTGTCGGAAAACCCGTGCGAAGTAAATCTGGAAAAAAAGGAGGGACGGACCGTGTGTAAGGACCTGTAGAAAAGGCAGTGCCCAATATCATACCCATACGTTCTCATTTCGCTCTTCTTTAGTTTAGTTTACTAGACGGAGCCGCAGGTTCCAGAATTCAGGCCATTGTTAAGCCCAGTGTACTATCCTCGTAAATCGCCCATTCAATGGCTTCCCGCTTACAGCGTTCGCAGGCTTTAACGAATCGGAGAACATTCTCAAGAGGCAGAGATCCTTCATTGCAGAAAACCTTACCAAGGTACCGGGCAGCTGCATAAAAAGTGTCGTGTCCTCCACATGTACAGGTGGTATCGGGCCTTTTCAGTCCTGCATGGAAGGTCCTCTCAATGTAGTCCTATACCTCTTTTCCCTAAACCTCCACATTAAATACGTAGTAGAATGAAGTACTGTCATGCTACGTGCTGAACAGCGAAGCGCTGCGATCATAGTAACATCCTAGACGAAGTACCTCGGGAACATTCCCCACAGACTACGCCACACGCAAGTCAAACTGCACGAGAAACTTTGCTGTTGACTTCCCAGCAAGGACAAAGTGGAAGACTAGCGGGGTTTGTAAGGTCATGACACTATATGGTCTATCGACGGATCAAAGGTGGTCTGTGGAGTCGGTACGATCTCCCAACCCTGCTCAGTGGAGCATCCTCCAGGCTGGTGGGGCAGTGCAAGGACGCGCTGAGTAGTCTGAGCGGCATACTTAAGGTCACCCTCCTTTTGGTTCCCGGTCAGTGGAACATAGTGAGGAATGACCCGGCTGACGTACCGAAAGCCCTTCGGTGGGAACAGTCTCTGTCCCGCCGGCGACTGTTAACGGTAGAATATACTCACACTGCTTAGTAACCGAGGACATCAGATGGCGAAGGCTCATCACCTGTGGAGAGAAAGCGCTTTCCTTAATGAATGCTACGGACTCGCTTTCAAGATAGGAGCGACTGGATTCTACCCCCTTGCTCTTACCACAACAGGAGTCTTAGGAGTTGTTGGTTGCTCTTTGAGTGCAACTGCCGTGAGAAAACGGATCGGCTCCTTGACAACTTAGGTCCGTCACCGTATACCAATTTTTAAGCTGTCTTGCACAAAATCTGTAAGGTACGATCCCCTTTGATGGACGATGTTGATTACACATTTTTTTATAGGAAGGAGGGATGGGTTCATCAGCAACTGTATGCAGATACAAAGAGAAGAGCGCTGAAAAATAGAGCCGTGTTTCTTGCGAAGGCTCTTGAAGGCTCCCCAAGACAGAAAAGCAAAGTACTGTATCAGACAGTTCCAGGGAAGGTATTTAGTTGGTAGTCCAACTGCTTACCATTACGGGAGTCCAACACTCAGAACGTGAACGCATTCCTCCACGCTACCAAGAAAATCATCAGAGGAAAAGTCTTTTCCCGCTCTCTTGGTTTTCAAGGTGTTTTCTCGGCCGAAAATCGACCTACTGATCCAAATAGGCCGTCATCACTTCACAGGGTTTTATGAGAATTCTGCGGCACTTCTAACTCTATATTAGCCTTCATTTGCTAGGTATTGACTTTCGCTATGTTGGGCCGATTACCAAAAGAGGAGATGGAAGAACCACAGCATTTTTCGAGATGTATTAATGTAGTGGCTTTCCCTGAACTATAAAGATACCAACAACCAACTGACACTGAGATCACGAGTTCGATTTTGCCACACATCCATGCTAGGAGAAGTGAACCTACACGAAACTAGGGCTCCCTTTCGAAGAAACCCAAAGTGCTCCTTCGAATATTTAAGACGTCCTTGCCTAGTTTTCATGAAGAAAACACTGAACTGGAATGTCTGTAAATGAGTTTGGAATGAATTTATTCACCGCATCGAAATGCCAAATTCATTTTAAGTAGTTCGAGAAGTCCAGTAAGGGATGACGGGCAAAACTCTCTGGACATACCTCATCTATTGTACAGTTGAAAGCTGTAGTTTTCGTAATTTAATTTAAAGTTTTCTTCGTAGTCATTCTCTATGTATTCAGTGAAGTGTATGGAATTTAGGGCAATCCCAGAACTCAGAGTCATCCCAAACATATCAAAGAGATAAGAAAGTTAATATCCAACTTCCATTAGTATTTGATACGATGGCCCCGAGCGAAAGCCATTATCCTACTTTGCAACTAATTTATTCAATTCTGAGTTTCATCGTGCATTCAGTACATTACGTCCTCTCAGTGCTCTCGTCCTCAACCCCATCCTGACCCGGTTTCAAGGCGTTTATCTGAATCTCCATTGCCACATACGTACTCCAATTGCTTTGTGTTACTTGCAACCCATTCAACCACGAGACGTCCTTCATCTCAAATTATTCATCTGTGCTCGCACGGCTTATTGCCGGGCCATACACACGTCCACGCTTACCGACAATTTTATGGCAAAACACATTATCCTCGAATCATCAAACATACATACATCAAAAGCCACTTTAACGTAGTGTCCTGAAAACATCAATCCTTGCATCAACACTCTGGCCAACTGGAGCTTTCAAGAGGATTCCAAAATTCTGACTATCGCCAAAATGGAGGACAAGACAACAATAAGCAATCCACTTGACCCATGTCCTGAGACATAAAACAAGTGGCCAGGATACCAAGGGTACGCACAGAATCCGGGGCGGCAACGAAGAGGTCAGTCCGTCTTCCTGATTAACATCATTCGGGCAATGAGTTTAAGCCATTTCACTAAAGGGGTTGCGGTAAATTAATAATCCTTTCTATCTGTTTACATGATGTTGCTGTGTTGCCTCGTTGTCAGCCCCGACGGTGCTGATGCAGGACAACACATTTCATATAACTTTGTCCATTTTTCAATGGAAATGAGACCCGCCAGACCAACAAGTTTCCCTCATTAGTCCGCTGGCCTTTTGTTTGCCTAAGAGAGAGAGGATTCTGAATTGGAAATCCTTTTCGTTGCTTGATGAGAGTTTTTGCTGCACTTTCAAGACATCCTACCAGGAATTGTGTTATGACATGCCATTTGCATAGTTATGTCAGCTTTGAATCCTTGGACTTTTTCAGTCCCAAGGATTTGGATTAGGAGGGCATTTTGAATTCCTTAATTGAGCTGGAGTTTGGTTCCGAGATTTGTTCAAATGACTGACAATTGCGCGCCGCATTCGCCCCTCTTTGCGCTGCTATTGTGGACACGAAAAGCTTCCCCGTGGTACTTCCAACGTTTTCAATTCACAGGATTATTCTTATTACATAGGAAGCTTCCTGAGAGATATTGTTGTTATCCATTATCTCCATTGTCAAGGAGAGAACGGAGAGCCTGAGGGTTCCTAAAATTCAGGTGACCTAATGGCCATCTTCAAAGCGAAATAGCAAAACCCCCATGTGCTCTCCGCTTTCATAATGATTTGCATGATTTCGCCTGGTAGAACCCAGGGAACACTGAGCCAAGGCTTGCTTCTAAGTGGGCTGATCCCAACCATGGTTATCGGGGCTACGTCCAAGTCTGGCTAGAAACGAGCCACCAGACTCCAGGTTTTGCCAAGTTGGGAGATAACAAGCACACAATGTAAACAGCAGCGTAAAGGGTCCTTGTTAGCCAAACAATACGCAGGAAATTACAGACACGATTTTGTCATCTTCGTTTGTTTACTCTGCACAATAGACAAGAATCAGGAAATCAGGGAACCAGTATTTTATGGGCTGCCGCTTGGCAACGAGCTGTAGTCTCTAATTATGCTTGGGATTCTCCAGAATACGAGAGAATAGGTGAAGCGAGTTTCCTTGTTTTTGCGCCCCCTGTTTCAGGTCAACGCTTTCCAGTCTTTTTTGCTTCCTGTAATTAACTTCAAGTGTCACTGACGAAGCTGGCATCGTGTCAAGGAATAATTATCTTAAGCGAATGTAAATTATCCATATTTACCTAATTGTTCATTCAGGAATGCTCAGGAGTGGGTTCAGGTCAAGGTAAAAGGAAATACCTTCCAAGGTAGGACAAGGGAGCTTCACATTTTACTCTCGTGGATGTTTGATTTGAGTCAAACGATCCTTTGATAAATGTCAAGCTTCCGTGCAGTGGAGAATCAAGTCCTATTGACCTTCACTCGGTATCCTTTGCAGCAACTGATTCCGATTTAATGTTGCGGCTTTGTACAGAAAATAAGTGCAGCTATTGAAAATTCATAGGGAAAAGTTGATGTAGAAACTGAATTAATTAAGGGTTTTCGTCCTTATCTCTAGTGGAGGACCTTGAATTTAAAATTGGATTGCACAAACCGAGTTTGGTATTGGCTGTCAATTAGGGAGTTGATCCATTTGTCAAGTGTTGAAGATGAATCGGGGGCAGGATTAGGCTTCATTAGTGTTAACGATTTTCAAATCTTTCGGTAACCTTTTAGATAAACTCCAGGATTTCGTGAATAATTAAAGACCATTAAACGGTTCAATCATTCGAGGTATGATACCTGATCCTTTATCACATGCTTCTGTCGATATCATATACTCTTTTCAAATCATCAGGTCATACGTCAGAGCCTACAACATATGGACATTTTTTTACCCCCTCAGATTGGAGTTAATAGGGAGAGAGTTCCTCAAATCTTAGACAAATCCTCCAGAATACCTCAACACTACTCAATTTTGCTGGGGTGGTGGGACTTATACTTTAAACAACTACCTCCATTACAATCCAGTCCTACTGGTTATTCCTCTACTCAGTACAACCTTCATTAAGTATTTTTTCATTGAAAAAACTCTGGTCTAAATTAACCCCAAAGTTCTTCTTGCATCGCTGACACTATCGGTACTAAGGTATTGGTCCACCATAAGCTGCCATGGTTTCCAATATCCCCTCAATGACGGTTAGTGCGTCAACCACGCATATCCACCATCGTTTTCGGTCTACCAAAAAATTGCTTTCGATCTCTTCATGTCTTCCCGAGAAGCCTCCCGTCCCGAATTTGAAGGTCCGGAATACGTTGTCGCAACTTAACTCGAAGCTGTCGAGTAGCCAAGTACTCCTCTTGCCAGCGTTACCAAAAATCCTAGTGTGTTGACAGAGCCACTGCCGTTGTTCAAGCTGGCCGGTTGGAAGATCGAGCACTGTAGGTTCTGGCAAGAGATGATATTCCAAGCATACAGGCCGGAGATAACGCGAATTTGTCATCTGGATAATCATGTGGAAGTATGGTAAGCCTGGGGTTAATACAAGCCTTGATGCCCACAGCAAATTGGTTCTTTTTTTTTTGTAAATAGGTGGAAATCTTCAAAAGACTCCGGCGCCAGGACACGACAGAGTGCGAGATTTTTACTCACTAAAACCACTCCCGACTCCGCCACCCCCTTGGGACTACCACAAGGTATAACATTACGGGGAGAACTTAGTCCACTTTAGCCATTCCCCACTCCTTTCGCTTTTGGCAGTTCACCTTGGATTGATGCAATCATTGAGTTGATCGCATCTCAATCCTTTTGCGGTGTTAGCATTGTCCTCACCACATTTTCCGGTATCAGTGCTTTACCTTAAGTTTCCTCTAGGTTTCTCCTCTTGTCCCTGAATTTCGCACAGTGGAAGAATATGTGCTCTGGGTCCTCGGGAACTCATTCGTAGTTTGGATAATTGGACGAATTGCCCAATTTAAAGCTGTAGAAGTACTGGCGATAATCCCCAGAGTTTATGTAGAGATTATAATTAATCTACCCATGTTGCCTCCTTGATGGCAGGGATCACCGACCACCGGCCCTTTCCCGAGTGGTCCCAACTCTCCTGCCATCTATTTACAGATCTCTCCCATTCGGCATCCTTCGTCTGTGACAAAGGAGAGACTGACTTCAGATTGTGTATACTCATCATCCCATCTGCCAAGATGACAATTACCATCATTCTGGAGATGGCAAATGCAGCCTCACCTGAGACGATTCAGAAGACTGAAAACACCCTTAGGGCTGCACTCAGTTTCTGAGAATTACATGAATGGCGAAATGCCTTTTCCCAAGTAGGAGTGGCATGAAGGAAGATCGAGCTTATCTCCCTGGCAATAAGTAGCCTATAAGAATACAGTGGTCCTCCCACGTTCGGCATTATCCTTGCCAGGGCCATACTAGACGTAGCATACTGCACGCGGTGTTTAAAACTTAACTTTGTATTTATCATCACTCCCAAGTATTTGATGGTCGACTTGCAAGTGATGATATGATTGCCTATTCTATATTTCGGTCGCAATTTCGCTTCCGATGCTTGGCGATAAGAATCGCTTCCATGTTTGTCCTCCGCAAGTACTAGCCCAGCGTTCTCCAACCAACCCGTAACATCATTGATTTCTTCGCAAGATTAAAACTCACCATCATCTAGATGCGTTGAGACTGCAAACAATGCTATGTCATCGGCGTAACCCACCACTGTGGCCTCCTCCTCCTATTCCAGAAAGTTTAATACATCATTATACCTGATGTTCCACAGTAGTGCGCTTTGCACGGAACCTTGTAGGACACCGGCAGAGACAACGTACTCGTTGGTTCCATAGTGCCAAGAAGACATATATGTCTATGCCTTAGGCAGCAGCACCAGCTTCTGCCACTTCCATTCTGCAAGGAATATCCCCTCGGACATGCACACTTCAAACAATTCAGCAAACATGTCCGGAGCTTTTTTTTCACATAATCTACTGTCGATCTTCAGCTAGTCCGTGAGAAAGATCTCTGAATTGCGTCAGTGCCCGTCTCTTGCAGGGAGAAAAACTCCTCGGCGTCACATGCCTTGGCGATGCATTGTGTGACATGGAGAGCTCTCTCCGTGGGACTGCCTGCCTTAGTAGATTGGCCGACTACCGAAGACCCTCCTTTGCGAAAGATGCTTTCATCACCTTCATTGGCCAAAATTAATTCCAACTGAACAAAAGCCTTTACTAGATTCCGAACCCATGCGCTACTCTCCCTGCTTCTCCACTCGAAGGCCCAAGCTTTGAAGTCACCAGTAATCATCCTTAGACTTCGTCTCCTTGCATCGAGAACAAGGCTGTCTAACATGTCTTCAAATTCAAAGTGAGACAGGGTGGGGCGTAGCAGCTATACAGGCACGTACCGCTTATTTTTGCCCACACGAAGCCGTTGGCCGCCTGACTCATGGAACATTGTGCAGCTTGGCGAGGGCACGCCCATATCGCCGCTCCACCTGTCGAGTCAGTCACCCATATACCACGGCCACTATAGGGTTCAGTTATGATGGCAATTTCCATCTGAGGTTCATAAGGGGTCTGATCAAGGAAGTCCTGAGCGACCCTGCAATGATTGAGATTTACTTTAATAAATCTCATTTTTTCATTGAATTCAACGTCTTCCTAGTATTAGGTATTTACCACTTCCGGCAATATGCCAGTCAGCCCTCTTTTCTTTCCTTCTCACAATAGGTCGCTATTGC
Source organism: Hermetia illucens (assembly GCF_905115235.1). NCBI lineage: Eukaryota > Metazoa > Arthropoda > Insecta > Diptera > Stratiomyidae > Hermetia > Hermetia illucens. Next base: position 171,485,944 of record NC_051851.1, read on the forward strand.
ACTCCATGGCAATATCTCCTTTCTTCCCACACCTTCTGCACCATCATAGGCTTTTCTCAAGCTCACGATCGATTCTTCTTTCAGTTCCTCCAACTTAAATTGTTCTTTCAACGCAGTGCATATGTCTTCTCTGGATGTCACTTCGTCGCAGCTGCAACATTCTCCCTAAGCGAATCCTTCATGTGGGTGCGAAACCCTTGAGCTTTGCTCAAACTGGAACAAGAGATAGCTTTTTTTGGTCCTTCTGATCTTGCTGAAATTTCTACCCAGATCACTTAGGTCGGGGTCAGATTTCACCCTTTTTAGAATCTCTGCGTACGAAAAATTGGCCATATTGGAGATAAAAATTGCCTTTCTGTTAACGTTCTTCCTCTAGCCACCATCTTCGTTCCCCTTAGGTTTCCCTTCGATTGCTGACGCTCCCACTTGCGGCACAGGTTTTTTAGCTTCTCTGCTCTTAGTTGCGTTCTTCGGAATTGCTAGTGTCCTTTTTTTCCTCTTAGGCAACTACTGATTCCCTAGAAGATCACCGTCTTTCGCCCGGACTCCTTTCTTTGCTGGCAGGTCGCTAACACTACAGTTCGGTGTCACTTGGATCGCCTGCGACACTTTTGGAATGGACGGCTTCGACTTTTCCTTGGAACCTCTTTCCTCCTCCTGCGATCTATTATAAAGGACCCTAATGGCTCCCATCATGTTTTCAATACGTTAATGCACGTTGTGCTTGTCCTTGAGGAACTCGAACAGTTAAACTATTTTTGCTCCAAGCTGCTTGAAAGTTAGTTTCTCCCGATCAGGACCCTGTTCTCTATGAGTCTTTGCTAGATTACTCCTTTTAAATGCACATTCACCCGTAGCATTCAACGTGCTTTCCTACGTTTTATTTTTTGCTGTCTTTGGTATTGGTGAAAATCGAAGGATTGAGGAACTTCTCTAGAATGGATCTTCTTGGTTTTAGTGCACCTCCTGTGATCGTCCCTCTTGCACAAATGTGGTAGGTGTCTAAACCGCCTTGGTCGGCAAGCGATCTCCCTTCAACCCTCATTTTTTGCATTCGTTATTGGTGTTCTTGACAAGGTCTTGCTTCGCTTGAAAATCTCATTTTCGAACTCTAGATCACTGGTAACATTAAATGCAACGGTGGCCAAGTTGTCCATCGCCGAGGCATTGCGGTTGAGGGATGTCGACGACCAGGAGCCCGCTTAGTCACTCCAAAGGCCACCGATACTGGGATTCTGAGCCCCTGCGCCTTAAGTTTCCTTCTTTCCTTTCCTTCCATGTTGGTTTTATTTCTGAGTATCCTTTCCATAGCAATTTTGGTCCATGCACCAGAGATGAGTAAACACTAACCCATGAACACATATTTACACATCAGTAGGTATGACCAAATCCACCAACCAAGGTCGCACCTGGTGAGAGATCTGTCAACTCCTCCTCCGGTCAGATCTGACTGAAGACCCTACGGTGCCATTGTTATTGTGCAAGTCGGCGCATCGACCTCGTCTTCCACCGACAACAGTTCCAAGGTTAATGGAAGCACCTGGCTGCAACAAAAGCAACATGAATATGACCGACATGAATATATTAAAAAACCATGAAGTGCCATCATGCTATCAGGAGGCGTGCCTGACTATCGGGAAATGAGCATTTGATTGAAGTCGTCAACTCCATTCCGAAATGTGAGCCATGTTCGCACCGTTGAAGCTAGAAGAAGAAAAGAAGTCCGGTCCAGGCCAGCTGGCCAGAAAGACTGAATGGTGATTTTGTACCGTTATGGGCACCACAAAGCCAACGGGATGAAAGAGCCTGGTCGTTTCGCTAAGTATCTATCGTTTAGTCGGAGACACTATCAAGGATGGGAGATCCACTCGCAACAGGAACCCGTCAGATGCTGGATATCAATGTAAGCCAAGTATCGACGCAAGAGATAGCCAACTCAGCAAATAAGGCAAAAATGCCAATGGTTGCCTGATCCTGGAATCTCATTAGACTTCCAATTGCGCAATCGAGAATGCCCTACTGAAAGGATGTGAAAGATGTCACGGGCTATATGTGGTGCGACCCAAATCTGGAGCATCCCTAGTTCGTCAATGAATGTCGTTGAAGATTGGAGCCCAGTGATGTTCTCCCTATTGATGGTTAATACCAGGAAGCTTCTGTTGTAGCCGAAAACATTGTATGAGGTAATGCAAACTTAGCTCGTTGTTTTAAATTGGTAAACTGAACAAAGATATCGGTTTCAATGAGATCGGCATCGCAGAAGTTGGACCAAGCACAGCAAACAAACACCACGTTATCCACTGCGAAGTCCGGGCTACACTGTGAGACCCGGAATCTCAGCTCCGAGGACGACGATGCTTGCTGATGCTCGAATATTCGATACGTCAGTTATAGTCCTCGAAGACACTGCTTTTCGATTGGTCAATTTGTACTGCAGAGATGATGGAATGGGCTTATAAACTTCCGGAAACACTTAATCGTGCACCAATATCTTCGTATACCAGAAATTCTTATATCAGAAATTCTCCACTCGATCCAGACCAGGGTGCCTCCAGTTCTTCGGGCTGTTTATGCCTCAGTTGGGATTCGCTCAGAGATCTGAAAAAAAATCCGCTGGTTCTTCGCGTATGTTGCATTCTGAACACGCCTGAACTTTCGCCATACGATTGTAACCGATTGCATACGACAAAAAGTTTCTGCTTTAGTGTGTCTAGAATTTCAACTACGGGTATCTCAATGGGGATGACACATTGCCAGAGCTGATTTGAATCAGCCTGGCAATGTCCTGTCTTAGTGAGTCGCGCCAACGTTCCAGACGAATTTTCCATGGTGGATCTCTTCGGTCACTCAAACCAATAACACGAAAGCGAATCTTTTGACCGCGCCATCTGACAGCAGCAACTGCACCACAATACACAAATGATTTTAGTTGAAGCAGCGACATATCAGCACACAGCCGAGATGCAATCTCATCATTGATTTAAGGTAGGATTCTTGGAGTTGCTGGAGATGAATAGAGCCAGGAGATATCTGGTTTATACAAAGGATCCATTTCCGAAAATACTAGACACGCTCTTTAGTGTTCGTCCAGAACCTCACCGAAAACCTTAGCTGGACGGTGGAGGAGAGTGCTTCGACGAATACTGAAACTGTGGCCTGCAGTACGGCGTGGTGTTGCTGATGACGCCGCCTCTTCCTCCATCGAATCTCGGGCACCAGTTTCCGCGATGACCTCCAGTCGAACACGCTCCCTGATGATAGCCGGGATTGTGTCGCTGCGAGTGATAAAGCGGTACTGGCCTGCGACTTGCTGACCAGTCACATGTGCGAATTGCGGGAAACGCTCTATGAATCTCTGGTGCAACAAGGGTGGTAAAATGTTGTACCCGGCCTCGCCGTTATTTCACAATAGGAGCGGATGATGAAAAGATTCATTTCCTCAGTTTACTTCATCCGTTTCCTACGCGAACCTGCTGAAGTAATCGGCACAGGTTATGGCGAAACAGCAGCAGCAATCGGTTCAATGCTCTTGGTCATCGTGGCGTCTAGACGTCGAACCAACCCCCGATTAGTGATTTCGTCGCGATGTTGTCTGTTACGGGAACCCGACCCAATCACCAAGTCAGACGACATTAACTTAGGAATGTCAAAGTATCAATTCTTCCCCGTTAACTTGGAAGACCGCAAATGGAATTCTCCCCAATTTTTTACCCTTTCAGAGGCGGAAATCCAAAAACTCTGACCAAAGGATTTGAAACGGTGCCGAGAAAATTTGATGTAGCCGACAGCTGCTAGTATCTTTTTCCTGGCCCTTACTTTCAACAGTACTTTCATTCTGCACCTATAACTGGTGGAGAATTGAAAATCACTCCAATATCTGTTGTTTCTCTGCATAGAAAGGATAATTTGGAATTGAATGGCTTTGCTGAAGTCTAATCAGTAAGTTGAATCCTGTTTTTTCCTACTTCCCCCTTCCTTTATATAGTTATGTCAGCCAAGCCACGTGAAGGCATAAAAAAGTCTTATCTAATAATTAAAAGCTGTAACAATCAGGTCCCATTTAGTAATACTTCATTTCCTACAATGACGCAAACAGCCCTGGGCCAAAAAGCAAAAGGATACAAGCATCATCCAAAGGAGTACAAACTGAAAGGTATTTTTCAGTGTCACCTGCTTTCTCTATTCCATGTCTCATTTGCTTATCTCCGCGTTACTTTTGTGCAGAAGTTTTGAGTTTTCAATTCAAGCTTAGATTCTTTTGTGGAGCTGGAGATGGAAAAAAAGGAGAATTCCATTCGCGATTTCTATTACACCGCGAGATAAGTGATATGAGATAAGAAAATCATTAAAAAAAGTTAAAAAGATGTTTCTCCTTTGTGAGATGGGAGTGTTTATGTCAAGGATACACGCTCAGATATTAGAAACGAGTTTTTACGTATCTGAAAAGTGATTCGTCGTACTCAAATGTGCGCACAGAAAAAACTGATTTCAATGTGACTTTCTCGAAGTTTCATTTTGAGCTCCCACTCATGTGAAATAAATGCTTTCCTGAGCACCTGAAGATACTTTGGTGGATTATTTGCACAAAAGATATTTAGTATGATGACATGATTTTGCAGGTGATGGTACAGAAGACTCTTATTGTGTTGGCTTTTTTAAGACTGTGTAAGTCACTGGGCTCGAAGTTAATTTTGACACTTGCGACGTCTTGACTCAGCGATTAGTTCAGGACCAACAAGTACAACTATGAGGACCTTTAAAAAAGATCTGAAAAGTTTCGTGGATAACATATTGCCTAAGGAAGTGAAAATGATGAGAATTCCAACTTTATGTTCAGGCATTATGTACCTCTAAAAAGGGATGGAAAGCCTTCAGGCCTGGTGACACCTAGTGGCCTAGTCTACACCTACAGTTGAAATCTACATCTACCAAACAAGCTAACAAGCATCACTATCTTTCGCACAAGATAAAACAAGCAGAGGTACACTATGGCGATATTGCTCTTGGTTGCCAATTGGAGGTATCAGAAATGAATCGTCAATACCAGAATTAAACCCCTGAGGTACTTACTACGCTGGGAATTCCCTGGAGAGGGTTGGTATATATCCTCCCTCACTAGCTGGAGTTTGTAAAAAACTGTGAGATGAATGAAATGAAAGTGGGGGTATATTATTCACCACTTTTAATAACGGGCGCACTTTGGAGCTAGCTTCGACGCAGGCATAATCCCGCTTCCTCACCGACCTCGTAGTCGCTCGAGCTCTCTCTAGCCGATGGAGGGTCCGGTGGGCGGTGCATCGCCCGTATCAGACATTCAGTCTACCTTCTGGAAGAAACGCTTTAAAGCCTGTCCAAGGAGATTGTCTTGGGCTTGACACCGACATCCAGACTGAACGCGGTCTCCCCACGCTCGAAGCCCTTATAGCGGCCCTCGTATGTTGGCTGCAGCGTCTTCCAAGTGGCATCAGTCCTCACCAGAACATGGCTGGTGACTTCAAGCTCCTTGGGGTATGGACCGCTGGTTGCGGATGACGAAATGTCGGGGGCGGCTTCAACTTGGAAATGGCCTCTCGTAATAGACACAACAATCCGTTCTCTCCAAGCTGGTCTCTCTTGTCGAAGACCAGGTCGCTAGTGGACTCAACTCAGCAGGATTGGCAGCAAACTCCTCGGGGACAGCTGTACGAAGGGCAACCCTAGAAGGCAACCTGGATGGCTCGTCGTGTAATAATGGCTGCTTTAAACGCCCGATACCAACGTTCTAGCATACCATTGGCGCTGGCGTTTGAATCCCAGGAGCCTCCGGAGAAGAGAGTAGATTGGGATTGCATTCCCTGGTCTGTGATGATTGCAGCGGGAATACCAAAGCGCGGAATCCACCCTCGATTGGGGGTCTCAGCACATGAATGTACTGTAGTGTCCCTCAGAGGTAGTGTCTCAGGCCACCGCGTAAACCGATCAATGATTTTGAGGCAATACTTTTAATCATGCGAGTCTCGCAAAGGACTTAAGGAATACACCTACTTCCTTGCTAGCGTGCCTAATACCCTTACACTTTTGGCATTCAATGGACCCCAGAAATATCTACTGGAAACTAGTAGGTCTGTGGTTCGAATGCCGGGGTACGCAAGATCGAATCTATGGTTTTGGTCTCTTTTCGGAGATCTCATAGTAGCTAGAGGAAGGTGAACCGAAGATGCAGAACTAATTGAACTTCTCTTTGGAATCCGACTGCAGGCTCTGAACAACTGCGTTGGCCTTCTGAGACACATATATTGCCGAAAAATCGCCTGTGGCTGGGATATTGACCTCGGCGATTCGGAACAAAGCATCAGCGATGTGAAATAGCTCATGAAGACTAAGTGCCAAAATTTGCGAGCAAAGGTTTTGTCAGGCTTTTGCCTTAACATAAAATTTAGAGGCTTATGGTCCGTGAACACCGTGAACGGCAGACGGTTAGAAACATTGCGTTCTGCGAAGCGGTCAAGGAGTTATTGAGGGAGAAGGCTCTCGATTCTAATTTAGAGCCTATGTGCTCACTAGAAATCCGAGATCTTCACTGCCTCACAGAAAAGGTCGAAGTGGAGGAGGCCATAAATCGTGAATGTCCAGAGGTAACCAATGCATGGATAGGCATCACCTCCGTAATTGCTCGAACCCAAAAGCTCGCCGTGGTGGAAGTCCTCGAGCAATATGCGCGGAAACCCGTTAGCAGCGGTAAACTCAAAATTGGATAGGTAGTATGCAGGGTAAAAATGCGGTTAGTCCCCATCAAGTGCTACATGTCTCTGGACTACGGGCACATATTAGCAACTTGCAAGGGACCCGACAGGAGGACAGCATGCCGCAAATGGGGCCAAGTAGGTCACCAAGCGAAGACCTGCAATGAAAGTGAAAGTTTCGTTCTCTGCAGGAATCGTAGCGTGTCTGTTGCGGGCTCGGGACGGTGTTCAATCTTTAGGGAAGAACTGGAAAGGGCTAGGACGCGCATTGTACAAATTAACATGCAAGGGTTGATCTAGTGCTAATCAGCGAGCAATACCGAAACCGGAGCTCGACTTATCCAATAACGCCGCCATTTGGGTTCAGGACTACGTTCAACTTCGTGTTCTTGCCCTAGGCCGAGGGAATGGCTTTGCCTGGATTCGGTGTTTAAGAATAACGTTTTTCGGTGTTTACCTGACGCCGGACTTTCAGTGCCGGCGTGATTCTCTGAGAACACCGCCGGAAGGGAAAATTCTGACAGGCGGTGATTTTAATGCTGGGGCCCTTAAATGGGACGTGTCTCAGCCAGACTCTAGAGGGAACCGGATTCTGGAAATGGCAGCGAGAACCGGGTTCGTAGTTTCAAATAGCGGATCCACGCCAACGTTTTGGCACCCAGGCTGCGAAGGAAGCATACCTGACAGCACTATTACATCAGAATCTCTTGCACCATGATTGCCCACTTTTCACACTGTAGAGCTCGAAGTTCTCGCCATGAAAAAGAGGAAGCCGCCAGGTCCTGATGGTATCCGGCAGAAGTTTACAAGTTCCGCCAACAGCCAGACTTGTTGCTTGAGACGCTTGAGGGTTTTTTCCCTTCTTGCTAGAAAGTGGCGAGACTTACGCTAATCAGGAAGGAAAAAGGAGACCCGGAGCTGCAGTCTGCATACCGACCACTGTGTATGTTTGACACGCTCGTGAAAGTGCTCGAAAATCTCGTCAGGAGTAGACTGGCTGAATCGATCCGCGCTGCCGGGGACTTATCCAGAAGGCAACTTGGGTTCAGAATAGGGTGATCCACAATGGTGTTATGCAGATCATGGATGCGGTTCATCGAGCCGAGGCACTTAGCCGCCGATCTCGACGGATAGTGCTCCTTACAACGATTGATATCTAAAATGCCTTCAATTCCGTAAGATGGGCAGATATGCTAGGCACAATGGAAAACTCATTCATATTGAGGGATTATCTGAAAGCGCGTTCCCTGCTTCTTGAGACGCAAGAGGGTTAGAGTAGGATGGAAATCACGTCGGGGGTAGCCCAGGGATCCATCCTAGGGCCGGAGCTCTGGAACGCTCCCTATGATAGTCTGCTGAGACTCGATATGCCCGAAGGGTCGCGGCTGGTCCGTTATGCAGACGACGTTGCGGCACTTGTTTCCGGCCGCAAGTAGATTAGGCATATTAATGCAAGGGGGAGCGTATGGATGGCTGCTAATGGTTTTAGCCTTGCGCTGCAAAAAAAACCAAAGTAGTCATCTTGACCAGATGGAGAATCCGCACCCCTGAAGATGAGCCTCTTCGAGCAAATCAAAGCACCAACCGGCAGGGCCATAACTGGAGTCTTGGCCTTGAGACGGCTAATGGCGAATATTGGGGGCTTATATCTACTAGGAAACGTCTTCTTATGGGAGCAAAGCAGTCGGTCTTGCTCTGATAGGGGAGTAATCCCCGTTGCCCTCCTTGCCAAGGAGTGTAAAGCTATCTGCAGCCGTGAGGGGAAAAGTTAAGAGAGATGATTTCCTGCGAAGAAAGTCAACGCACCCTTACCAAGTAGTAACTCTCTTGGCAAAATGAGCCTAGAGGCAGATGGACTGCGCGGCTCATCGGCAATTTAAAACCGTGTATTTGTTGGCAGGCTTAGAAGTGAAGATATGATTTCCAATTTGAATACGGGCATGATTTCTTTTAAAGTGCTTGGTGATGCGAACCACTTCCATTTTTTTTCCACAAGCGTCAGACCAGAACTGTCTAGCCAACCCTCAACAGTACTGACCGCTTCACATAAGTATAATGTCGAGAACCTGGGCGACTAAAACCAGTCCTAAACCGTCGGCGTAACTCACCTCCGCAGCTTCCTCGGGAACCAGAAGAAGGACATCATTGGACACGATATTCCACAGCAGTGGACCCAGTACGGAGCCCTGTGGGACAGCCGCGGAGACATCGTACTCCTGGGATCCGCCAACGGTGTCATATCAGAACCTCTGTTCTTATCAATAACAGTCGACAATAGCTCCGAGATAGGAATACTAATCTTTCCCGAGATTTCCGCATTAGGTTCCGATTGACTTAATTTTATACATTTCTGACGTTCAGGGGCACTACCCCCATTTGCTGGCACTACCCTTTGCGTGGATTATATCTTCGGCTGAGCCAGTAACCATTTTGATGGCATCAATGGTTTATCTGTTGTTGTTGATCTGAGAGGCCTTTCTGGCTCTCAACAACCAGGAGTAACCTATTGTAGATTACTCGCCCTAGCATGTTCCCCATAGTGTCCAAAAAGCATATAACTCTGTAGGAGGTTGATTCACCTGGAGGTTTACCAGACTTAGGCAATGGTACTAATTTCTGCCACTCCTACGCCGCTGGAAATATCACCTCGTACAAGCGCGGTTGGAACAACTTAGCGAACATGTCCGGTCTGAATTTCACGGCAAGCTTAAGGACCCTATTCAATACCCCATCCAGACCTGGGGCTTTGTTATCTACTATTATAACGCAGATTTCCAGCAGCTCGTTTCGGGTGACCGGTAATATTGCCTTCAAATTCAGAAGTCGCTGGAAGCTGTCAGTGTCCTCCTCTTGCTGGGAGAGTAACCTCTTTATGATTTTTTAACAAGAGGGTAGTCCATAAGATCTGTGGAGATGAACGGCCTCTGAATCGCCCCATCACGATTCTGTACTCGTTCTCCCACAAGTTTACGCCCGCTTCCGAACAGAAGTCCTTGAAGCCTCCCCTCTTGCCCCGTTGGGTGGAGCTGTCTGTCTGTCTGTCTGTCACACCCGATTTATTCAGAAACGGCTAAGGCAATTGTAACGAAATTTGGTGGTTGTCTGCGATTCGCCTTAGACACACCAAGTGGCGCCATTTTTTACTGAGTTTAAGGGGGCTCTCCCTGCATGTGAAAAGGGATGCAATTTTTTTTTTCTCAGAATATGGTCATGTGGGGTATCAAATGAAAGGGCTCAATTAGTACTTTAATATTAGAGTAGTAGTAGTAGATTGGATGGAACATAGGGGAGTGAGAGCTCAAAATGTGTGTCCGGAAAAGTGTAGAAGGTGTCGTTCTCAGAACCTATCCAACAAAAAAAACTGAATAAAAAGGGGGAACCTATACAAAATCTAAACGTAAAAAACAATCAAAAAATAAAGTTAATAAAAGGATATAACTATATTTGAGAAATGTACCCAGAAACTTCCCTTAAGTTCATGCTAGAGGCACAAAATTTGGTACGATAAGTAATAATGTAATACACAATTTTGGAAAGTTTGGAAAAAATAGAACAATTGTTAACAAATTTGTACCACAAAATGAACATAGAACATTTCTACCCGACTTGTTTTAACTGCATTTCAGGCTTCTTTAAATATTGTTAAGTTAAGCTACTCATTGTAACTTAGGGAAGTACATGCGAGCATCCTTCTACCTCACAAAGGACTTTGTGCGAACAATTAGCTCCTAAAATACGTTTTAAGCGAAAGAAAGAAAAATCGTTGGCCAAAACCGCAAAATTATTCAAATATTTGTCAAACCAGTAAAATTTCCAGTTTCTCACAAGAAAATTCCCTGAAATCCAGCTCCCCATCGTTCCCTAGTTGCCCTCCCCCCACCACCAACCGACTGCTGTTCTCAGCTTGTAATCTCGCCCCAAGAACAAAGTAAAGGATATTTCTACGCATTAAGACTGAGTGAAAAATATTATTCATTCAGCCATTAAAAAAAAAACTTCACCCAACGATTCAGGACATCATTTTAAAATGGCCTGACCTAACAAAGTGCCGAAACGGTCGAATAATTCAGCAAAATACCTACCTAAACTCAAATAGACGGAAATCTTTCTTTTGCTGGAAATAAAAAGGGACAACACAAAATGTCCATTTTGTAATAAATTCTTATCGACATCTCGGCCCCGCAAGGATACCGGTCGCTGGCTATTGTTTTGAAAATGAATCTGTCGACAATTTTGTAACGAACGAAGCGTAAACCCAGAACGTAAAACAAAGGGACTGAAAAATCATGGAAAAAAAAAGCGCGAAAGAAAAGGACCCATAAATAGTTAATCAAGGGAATGTCGGAACAGGACAGGAGCTTTGTTGCCTTTTAATGTAATTGACTCATGAGCAAGTATGTTCCATTTGCAGGACCCCGCCTGGGACAATTATTAAGGACGCAGATAAAAATTCTGGTCTCATTGTCCATCTTTAAATGGCTACAAGGATTGCATATTCAAAGCTAGGATAGTGGCTTAAATGCGGAGAATATTTCAGATTCACTGTTAATTGAAGGCGACTTGCAGGATAGCAATTTCGTCCTGGAGAGTAGTCGACCGTCTTTGGCCCACAAGGATGGCGAGTAAATAGTTTTCAAAGGGAGAGTAGGTCTACGCGGATCTCGGGTAGAACTCCTTTGCGTACCAGGAATATGCTTGCCAAAATACCAGGAGTTGTTCATCCGCTTATCGCTGAAGAGGTAGCATCCCTGTTTGCATACCCTTCTCTATCTTTAGCTGCAAGCCTTTACCCCTGAAATTTCCGTAGTACCTGACGTAATCCACTCTAAGGCCAACGCGGAGTAGGATTAGCTGAAAACTTCCTTTTCATCAGATGATTAAATTCGCGGAAACCATAGTACTATCAGCAAGAAATCCAGCATTACTGGTGCTGGATTCCATCCTTGGTAAAGTTCATTGCTTTTCTCAAGGCTATAAATATCAGGAGCAGCTTGAAATATCCAACCAACAGACGCCCCCATTCTCACCCCCGAGGTCCGTCTGTGTATTATAAGTAATATCAATTAGCTGCAAAGTGAGTTCCCATCGCCGCTCTCTGCGAAACACAGGACTCCTTGGAGGCGAGCTAATCTAAGAGCCTTCGTCCCGCTTTGATTCCACCTACAAGTCACTTCACCACCAGCGAAATTATAATATTTCAAAGATCCACTCGAACAACCAACTTACGGCTAACAAGGCGTGAATTTTTCTCTCGGTCCTTATCGTCAAGGATTTCGAGTTTATGAAACTGAAGGGAAAACCGTGAAGTTTCAATTGTTGCCAGCGAAGAAGTTTACTGGATTTCATTGAATATTCGTAAACATGATGTAAAGTAGGAATCCACCCCTGATACGAGGTTCGCGTACCAACTGGGGGGGTGGAGAAGTCCTGAACTTTTTAATGTGTTTTTCTCATTTCGACTTTAACAGTTCATGTTTTATTTAAAACATAAGCAGGGGGGAGGGGGTGGAGGCACGTGTTGTCCTAGGTTGCAATTTGGATAATAGCTATTCGAATCTGCTTTGGTTTTCGCAGCTACGCAAAATAATGCTTTTTGATGTTGATGCTTTTTTAGAATTACCCAAACAGCCTTGAGGAGGAGAGCAAACTGCGGAGAATAGAAAAAGATTACATTAGGGATTCGAGATTGTTTTTAAGGACAATGTAAATGTTTCGGTAGGGATCCACCTTCGTTTCGTTTGAAGTCATGTTTGCGCACATTATTTATTGAGAGCGATTCCAACAAGGATGATTGTATGGCGTTTCAGACACTAAATGTGTTCAGGAGTACCTGCCTTCTCTCGGATCCTTTTATAAGTTCCTCTTTCGCCAGGATTGAGGCTCTACATGCATGGTGAATGTCGCTTACACATTTGTTTCCGCTTCGTTGGAAGGGTTATTCATTTAGACTCTTCCTTTTGGTGCACTCTGACTCGATACAAAGTATCCCTTTGTCGTCTGTAAGCTCGCATCACAGGCTGTCACCTCTAAGGGTCGGGTGACTCTACTGGTATTGTTTTCAAGTTCCTATTTGTGTCTTGAATTTTTTCACGCGACATCCTTGAAACAATAAAAATTGTGAATGCAATATTTGAAAGCCTGTCATATTCCACTTGAGCAATGGCTAAAGGAACAGTCACAGGACCCAGAGAAAAGACCATCCATTTGAATTAATTGTTCAGTGACACATAGGTACCATTTCGTTACTCCGTGATGTAATGCAAAAAAGCAATCACTTTGTTGATTAGAGAAATCCCGAATGACCCAAAGTCAAACGTACTCAATCAGGTAGAATCCTTTTAAGGAATTGGTGAGTCTCAACTTCAAAAATGGAACCTGGAGAGCCTTACAACACAAAACAAAAACATATTGACATTTAGGCGCCAACTTGGAGGAGGGCTTGGAGAAAGGAGAGCCAACTACATTTGAGACGGCAGAAAATGACAGATTCCCAAAATTTTAGTCAGGGTTAGGACAGGAACATCGAAGCTTCATGAAGCCAACAGTTTAGGTTGCCTAAAGGAGCTTATTGCTAATCAGAGGAAGAACGCGTAGATCCTACAAAAGGGAATATGCCCATTTCCACTAATCAACATATCTTGAATTTGTGCTAAATGTCTCTAACAAATTTTATCACAAAAAAGCTCTGACCCCCCAACTGGCATAACACCTGCGTCTTAGGTAGTAGCCTCGAGAAAGTTTCTCCGCGGAGAACGAACTATTAAGGACCGTGTGATATGAGCCTAGCTCTGCAAAGGTAGTAGTTGTGGCGTATATGAGGAGCCAGCCCCGTCGACACCCTGGTTGGGTAGTGTTCGTTGAACCGGAATTAATAGACCGCGTGGCCCCGGGCGAGCGCTGATCCGTCCGGGATCAGTTAATCGTAGGTCAGGCCCCAGGGAACTGTAATACGCACTTTGTCCTCGAGGGTATACCCGTTCCTGACCATTGCCAGCCCGCTTCCTTGCACACGATCCGCTGGTAAAAAACTAAATTGTGAAAACAACCAAAAGATCGCGAAGATAGTTGGGATGGAGAGTGAGCTGGCAGCGTTTATACGCAGCACAAAAATGAGCCACTCACCTCGGCACCCAGCGAAAAACGCAGCAAGGGCTGAAATACCCTATGAGAACCCAGGATGTGCAAAGGAAGAAGAAGACTCACAAAGTGATGCGACACCGGCAAAAGAGACGGGAAGCCAGACAATACCACGCAGTGCTATAGTTGCGGAAAGAATTACAGTGGAAACTGCCGAAACTAACCAAATGGTTTCGAATATAAGCCGAGTGGGAGCGCTATCGACTACTCTGGAGAAAGTTCAAGAGGAAAGGCTTATTCAGAAATGCACCGCAATTGTAAAGGCCATGCGATCTGCGACGTTCCCCCCGAAAAACGTCAACAAAGGGGTGAAAAACCGGCCAATAATACTCGTGGAACTCCTGGATAGAATTTCATATTATAGGTGGGCATGAAAGTCCTGGGGGTTTAACATGAGTACCTACCGTGTAAGCATAATCCCACGGTCCTCTTCGGACACGGATTGATTTTGGGACCACAATCAGAGCCCCACCATGACTAGCAAAGCGATATTGGTTTATACTGAGTGCAGGCTCAGCATTCATACCAGTGGATGCGAGGCCTATCTAACACCTCTGCCGCAACTAAGGGGTACGGCACCGCAACCGCAAATAACCGGGCCGAGAACACATCCTACAGGAATTCTCCTGGAGCATATGCTCTCAGAGGGCCATCCAAGTTCCCATGGTACCAGATAACCTCCGGTGAGGCTTCGCGGCAAAGCCACTTCAGATGAGTCCCTTGCAGATTCGGGTCTGATCGCCCTCCTCGAATACTTGGGGTCGGAAATTATAGGCGGGCAAGGAGGGTAAGAGAAAATCTGCGGGCAGTAGAAATAACCGCGCCTCCCGATGGGAACACTGCGAGCGCCAGAAAAGAATCACAGACAGCCCATTGCGGAACGAATTGGGGAAAAAACGAAAGGAGGAAGGGCATTTGCAGGAGGCTTCACTCAGTTACTCTCCAAGACTCAGAAGAGGAAGACGAACAGGGACAAGGGACAACAAAACGCCGCGTCATCGCAAAAACCTCTGCTTAAAATTAAGGCGGATACGAAGGACGGAGGACCAAAAGAAAAGGTGGGGAGACGAAGGAGGACTAAGCCGCCTGCTATGCTTATTAAGTCAACGGAAGGCACGACTTTTGCGGAAGTCCGCAGTGAAATCCATTACAAGACCAAACCCCAAGATAACGGATGAGAAATGTCTTCCATTCATAAAACGAAGGGTGGTAGAGTCCTAGTCGAATTAGACCCATGAGCAACAAATAAAATTACGTTCTGTGAAGCGGTCAAGTGGCTTCTAGGAAAGAAAGCTTTGGTTTCCAGCCTAGAATCCATGTGTTCTCTGAAAATCCGAGACTTTGATTACACCACAGAGAATAACGAGGTAGAAGAGGACATCAAACGCCGGAGGTAACCAATGTCCGGATCGGTATCACCTCTGCAAACTCCGAGGCCAAAAACTCGCTGTGATAGAAGTTGCCAAGCAATACGCGAGGAAGCTCCTAAATAGCGGGAAAATCAAAATTGGTTTGGTAGTGTGTAGGATACGAATCCGGGCAGCCCCAACCAAATGTTACAAATGTTTGGATTATGGGCACATGTCAGCAACCTGTCGGGGATCTGACAGAAGGCAACTTGCCGCAAACATGGTCAGTTAGGCCATAAAGCGAACACTTGGAACGAAAAGGAAAGGTGCGTCCTATGCGGGGACCGTAGCGCGTCTAATGAAAACGTTGCGCACATTGCGGTCTCCGGGCAGAACTGAAAAGATCTAGGACGCGGTCAATATAATTCGCATCCTACAAATCAATATGCACCAGAGTGCAACCGCTCACAAGTTGCTAGCGCAATTCGCTGCGAAGACCAAAGTTGATTTAGTGCTCATCAATGAGCAGTACCGAAACAAGGACCCAGTTCCATGGCACCCTGACATATCAAGTACAGCTGCCATCTGGGTTCAGGACGGTACCTTCCTTAGGGTTCTTGCCCAAAGCCGAGGGGACGGCTTCGTCTGGACTCGGTGTTTAGAAATATTGTTTTTTAATGTCTATCTTACTCCGAATAAGACGATGCCGGACTTTTGACACAGGCTTGATGCTCTGAAGGACGCTATCTTGGGAACGAATGGGTGGATTCTGGTCGGGGGTGACTTCAATGCCAGGACACCTAAATGGGGCATGCCTCACTCAAACTCCAGACGGTAACCAATTCTTGAAATAACAGCGAAAACTGGACTGGTAATTTTAAACACCGGATCCACCACAACGGTCCATTGAACAGGCTGAGAAGGAAGCACTCCAGACGTATCCTTCGCGGCGAGTCCTAGAAGACATCAATACATTCCCTTCGAAGTGGTAGACACAAACTCTCGGTGTATGCCATACCGGCGCTCTTTCTGTGCATGAAACATTGCAAAAGTGAACACCAGGAGGTTTGTCGAAACTCTTGGAATAAGTGGGGTAGTGCTGGAGGGTACTCCTGGGGGTGGTGGCGCTGCAGCTAACGCTGTCGTAAATTCAGTTATGAACCTGATAACGAAAGCCTACAGAGCCTCTATGCCCAGGAGGGCATTGAAGCGTGGTAAACCTTCTATGTATTGGCGGACGGTGGAATTTGCAGAGCTCCGGAAGAAGTGTCACAGAATCCGCCGCTTAACACAACGTCTAAGTGACCGTCTTCATACCGCCAACTTTGTATGCTTGACACTGTTGGAAAAATAGTTCAGGACCTTTAGATACGCTAATACACAAAACCCGCGATTGCCCAATCTGGTGTCCTACAATATAGTCTACTGTACAGCTGGCTACTGGAAACATTCAGAAAAGTCTACAACCCTACCTCACCCCCGCGCAGCCCCCTCACTAGGTCACGAACCGGAGTATAGCAGCCGACAAAGATCTAGTTCCAGACGCTGCAGTTAATCTAGTGTCTCCGGGTTTACCCCCCCCCCCCTTCCTCCATCAAAATCGCTCCTTACCTCCAGGCTTGCGACCTTACTTCTTCGGACGAAATGTTAGGGTACATTAAAAGCAAAATTTGCTCACTTACACCACTCTGTTGCATTAAACAAACAAAATATAGCAACCTCGAATTGTCAAGTTCAAAGTCACTTATCCCCATGAATTCGACGCCAATTCTTCTTTATGGCCGGAAAGTGTTTCGGCAAACCGTGCCAGCGAATCTAGTCCCGAGTAAATTTCAGCCCAGCCCGTCTCCTTACCGATCATTGTTGAAGGTTCGGTCTTCACTGCCCGCTTATTATACCAGAATATTAAGAGATTCAGGACCAACCTTCCACACTCAATCACAACATTAGAACCACATCAAACCCGTCTCCTCCCACGTCTGGCCTTGTATATATTTCTCCAGTGCCTTAACTTGTTTCACCACAGAGATCCATAAAAAAATCCGCCTGAAACATACACTCCCGCAGAAGTTTCTGGTTTTTAAAAATGACCCCGACCTCGCTCATTTCGAGGCTGTTCATTCATCTGTGAAGTTCATGATTAAAAAAACGCATAAACGATACATGATGCGCGTCGAGCCTACTCTTACTCGTAATGATTTGAAACCGTTTTGCTTCCACAACCCCTATTCCCCAGCCAACCTTTTCTCACTTCCATTAACTTTGCTGGCTTTGCTGCCAACCCTGTTCTTACTTCATTCAATCATTTTCCTCCTTGCGCTCCTCTAGCTCCAACTGACACCGAGGAGCAATTTTCGCTGTCAAGAACTACTTTTCGATATCATGGTCGCCACGAATCACACTTGCGTGCGTCCGACATCCAAGCTGCCCCTTCCGCCATAACACTCCACCCCCAGCTGAAAGCAAAGGGGGATTTCAGTGAACGACCAAACACACGGCTCCATCAACTCAGCTGCCGCAAGTTAAAATGGACGCGTTACGCGCCTTTCGCCCTGGTCGCGATTTCTTCTTGGACGAAGGACTTTAGGTGAGCCAAGGAGTGCTATTTGACCGTGCCCCCAGCGTTAAGGCTATAATGAAGTTAGCCTCGCTCGAGAACTTCAATGGGGCCTTCATAAGGTGGCTGCAGCGGCTTCCGAGGAGCGTACATCCTAATTAGGACATGCGTAGAGGATTCGAGATCCCTGGGCACGTCAGCCATGATTTTCGCTTGGTTTGCAACTTGAGCTTCGGCATTGCGACCGGTAGCGTGGAATCCCGACCTGATGTCGATAACAGGATCATTGGAGAGTATCAGGTTCTTCCCGTGTACCAGCTCCACGGGACTTCCAGCAAATTCTTATCGATTGGTTATCCGGAAACCAGGTAGAATGATTCGCAGGACCTGCGACCAACAATTGTTGTCTTGGCCCATTATAGCGACCTTCAGCCTCCTGTACCACCTTTCGAGCATCCGATTAGACTGCGGGTGGTACGCTGTTGTCCAATGGCGTTTAAAGCCGATGAGTTTGCCCAACTCTGGGAAAAGGGAGGATTCAAATAGCTTTCCCCAATCAATGATTATAATTGCCGGCACACCACAGCGTGGAATCCATTGTCGACAGAGGACCTCGGCACAAAATGGTGCAGTAACGTCTTTGAGAGGTATAGCCCAATCCATCTATACCTGAAACCGTGCGAATATCGCAAAGGGTCAATATTTTCGAGGTGGATTGTGTGGAAACACTTGTTGGAACGAGGGAGCACTCCTACCTCTTTCCTCGTATGCTTTGTAATTTTGCACTTCTGGCATGTGACGCACTGTCTGGCCCAAGAATCCTTGTTCATGGATGGTACTACTTCACTGACGGTGACTGACCGATTCGCTGTCCGAATGCCTGGATGCGTCAGATAGTGAACGGCGTGAAATACTCCCTTTCGGAAATCGGCCGGAATATACGACCTTGATCCCTTATCTGAGGTCTGGCAGTATATACTGGATGTTCAGTCGAATGTAGGAAACTTCCTAAATGTGAATTTGGAGTTGTTCCTCAAGTTCTGAAGAACTGCGTGGTCCTTCTACGTCATTGGAGAGGATCTTGACCTTCACAACACGTAGCAAAGCGTCCGCAACCACGTCATCTTTTCCAGACACGTGTTGAATGTCGGAAGTGAACTGGCTGGAAGAGCTCAAGTGCCGAAGTTGTCTATGTAGGAAAGAAAGTACAGACCTTATATCAAACATAAGGTATGTAGCCTTATGTGATGCTGACCACCATCACCCCTTGCTAAAGTAGGAAATGTGGGTTGATCTTAAAAGGGCATATGAAAAATTAAGCCCCTTCTAGAAAAGCTACATCCCCAGATAATTAAGAATCTTAAATCTTCTTCAAGTCGTTTCAGAATATTTTTTTCAAGAAGTGGGTGTCCTATGACGTCCATCCCGTAGATGCTCTTATCGGTACGTCATACGCCGGCACATGTGCATCCATAACTTTTAAAAGGTTAATGCTCAACAAAAGCATACAGATGTACGTTTCCCGAATCATTCAATCCATCCACCCCCTTACCTTTAGTTATCGAACAAATGGAAGCACCCACATGCCAACCCTCTGCAGGATATTCGGTTTTTTAACACCTGCCGTATGGTTGTAGGAAATTCTAAAAAAAATCGCTCAACAATACGTGTGTACGTACCCACATGGATTTTTCGTCAGTGTGCCAACTGTAACATTGTTGATAACAAAGGATGCTTTTTTTATAAAATCAGGACAATACAATCAATCAAAATGTTGCTATTTTTATTCAAGGACATGATATATGATGAAGGGTTATGAATCGATTCAAGTGCGCGGAATTAATTTTATTCGTGACAGAAAAGTAGACCTGCTACGGGATCGTGTCCTATTTTTCTAGTGTGTACCATGATTATCCAGGATAATAGGCTTATGAGGACTGGAGGAGAGATTTTAAGTGGTATATGTGGGAGTTGATTAATTTTCTAAAAATCGGGACAACATTAATTTGTTTTATTGCATTTTCAGGCTGACTTTTTGTAAACGTGCTTATTAGGTCAAAGGATCAAAAAAGTTATAGTCAACCCCAATTCCTCGCTTATTGCTAACTATGGCAATCGTTAAGGGGAATAAGAGAACGAGGGAAAAGGAGTAGAAGTGCAACCATCAAAGGAAACGCTGCAGGATCGGGAGGGGAGGTAGGAGGCAAGCCATGTAAAGTATGTAGTATTTCGTGGTTAACGGAATCGAAGGCCCTAGAAAAGTCCGTGTAAATAACGTGGACTTCCTGCCGAGGGATTTGGCCACAAAGTTGTTTGGTCCAGACGATTGGTAGCAGTGGATCGGCGTTCTATGAAGCTGTTCTGCTCCTTCCCTATAAGGTGCTGAAGTGGGTGATCAACCAGTCATTGACGTATCTCTCAAGGATCTTGAAGCAGAATGAGAGGAGCGAAAAATAAGGCTTTATTTCCATAGGCTGGGAAAATGACACTCCTTGAGGCTCTTATTGAAAATAATGCAGAGAGGAAAGTAAATTAACTTAGGTGTTTTAATCAGGAAGAGGTTGAGAACCCCATCGGAGCCGGGTCCGACATTGGCATCAAGGTTGTCACTGAGGTATTCCACTAACGAGGGAGTATGGAGGCAGAAGATTCGGAGGAAGCTATCTATACTCAGAAGGTGGAGAGAGGAAGAAGAGGGAGAGGAGTTACACACCGAGGAGAGAGAAACTGCAAAGTAAATCACAGGATAGCTGAGGAGAGGTAGAAGTGGAGCTAGAGAATTTAAAGACAGTGGGTGGGGGATGGGAGGCATTGCGGACGTTACGGATTTGAGGCCAAAGAGGCTTCAAGTTACCACACGCCAGTTCAACTTCAACACTGTCCAGATAATCCTTCCTCGACATAACTATCAGCGACTTTACTGAAGATCGCGGAGCGCTGAAATGGTCATAGTCTGCACAATTTCTGGTGGATGTAAACTTTTTCCTCGCTGCTTGGTTCAAACGAAGTTTTCTATGGATTTCAGTGCTGAACCATAATGGGTTGGAGCTCAGTACTTTGGGAGAGGAAGGAACGTAACTAGGAAGGAGGTCACGTAGAATGGATTAAAAGTAGAGGAGGGCTTGGTCGCAGGTTAATGGTGAGAGAATGGGAGCCCAATTGATTGGCGCCAGAACTAAGTTCAAGCCGTCAAAATTGCCCTTACGAAGGTTGAACTTAGAGAGCTTGCACATAGTATGGGAGTTGAGGAGTGACAGCTGCACCTCGAAATCAAGAGCAGAATGATTGGTATCAGGGGCAACATAGGGAAGAGCATGAGAAGATTGAGAAAGGAGCCGTTCTGACATATTGGAGAGGACTAGATCGAAAGTGCGATTAACATGACTTGTGGTGCCGTTGAACTGAAAAGCAGCATAGGTGCTCATGAAAGTGAATAAAGGGAGAGACGGATGAGAGGAACAAATTGAAAATTGTTTCGGGCCAGGAATGTCAGGCCAGGAGAACAAAGGGACCATAAATTCACGACAGACAATGAAGAGAAAAAAGGTTAAAGCTAAGGATTTCTGAAAGACTGTCGAAGAATTCATAGTACAGATAAGAGGGACTGAGGCAAGGGAAGTATACCCAACATATAATAAAAGGACTCGCGTTGGAAGGGAAAACACGTAAAGTGATACAATCATACCCCCTATGAAGATGAAGAAAAGATGAATTCGGCTAATAAGGGGGACTTAACTGCAATCAAGACACCTCCACCAGCTGAATTACCTGAAGCTACGCAATCTTTTCCGCATCGAAAGGCAGAGAACCCCTCGAAGAACTCAGAGCTTATCATCCAGCCACCTTTAAGTGACACAGATGAGATGGTGTTGAAAAGTCAGAACAGAAAGGTTGAAACACAACAGCTTGGTATGTACATTTTGCTAATAAAGACTTAAGCTACTTGACAAGCTGGGGGCGACACGGAAATTTGTTCGTAATTTATTCCGCTGGTAAAGCTTAATACTCTTTGCGGCCAAAAGGACGGTTGGGCGAAGGCATCGAAGTCCTGTGGATACGGCATTTTGAAGGATGCGGTCGAAGGATCCATTCTTCGTCAGTTTCACGCATGAAAGAGACGACGAAAATAAACCGGCTTTACTTCTGATGTAGCTAAGAACTTTATCAGAGAGAGGACCAACACGCCTATGAACTCGAAAAGTACAGGGATCAACCGCATCAGGCGCGCAAGTTTTACCAACAAGCCAGCAGGATGAAGCCTTATACACCTCGATGCTAGTATTGCCAGGGTCAAACTGTACACGGCCATGAGAGAACTCGGTATCCCGATGAAATTGATAAGGCTGATTTGGCTGACCCTGACCAATATGCGAGGCCAGATAAAAGCAGCAGGATCACTCCCAAGACCATTCGACATCAACAATGGTCTACTAAAAGGGGAAGCCCTATCATGCGTCTTCTTTAACCTGGCCCTGTTCCGCTTGAAACGTCAAAGTTCTTACTGTATCTTACCAGTTCTCATGTATTCCTCGGAAACTTGGGTTCTTAGCAAGAAAAATTGCGAACTCTTGGCCGCGTTCAAGAGAAGAATCCTCCGAAGAATTTTTGGCCCCCTACATAAGGATGGACGATTCCGTAGCCTACACAATGACGAAATCTATGAGCGATACCATGACCGTCA